>NC_138502.1:54130065-54546333 GCF_964252035.2 Podarcis erhardii | reverse complement strand
AGGAGAGAGAGAGAGGGGCCCCTGGGGGGATCTGCACCTGCACGCCCTCAGAGGCCGGAGAGGCTGGCAGGGACGGGGCCCCCAGGTGAGCCCGGGAGAGAGAGAGAGAGGGGGCCCCTGGGGGGATCTGCACTCTGCACACCCTCAGAGGCCGGAGAGGCTGGCAGGGACGGGGGCCCCCATGTGAGCCCTGGAGAGAGAGTGGCCCCTGGGGAATTTGCACTCTGCACGCCCTCAGAGGCCGGAGAGCCTGGCAGGGACGGGGCCCCCAGGTGAGCCCGGAAGAGAGAGAGGGGGGCCCCTGGGGGATCTGCACTCTGCACACCCTCAGAGGCCAGAGGGCCTGGCAGGGACGGGCCCCCAGGTGAGCCCGGGAGAGGGAGGGGCCCCTGGGGGGATCTGCACTCTGCACGCCCTCAGAGGCCAGAGAGGCTGGCAGGGACGGGCCCCCAGGTGAGCCCAGGAGAGAGAGAGGGGGGCCCCTGGGGGATCTGCACTCTGCACACCCTCCGAGGCCGGAGAGGCTGGCAGGGACGGGGCCCCAGGTGAGCCCGGGAGAGAGAGAGAGGGGCCCCTGGGGGGATCTGCACTCTGAACGCCCTCAGAGGCCGGAGAGGCTGGCAGGGACGGGGCCCCCAGGTGAGCCCGGGAGAGAGAGGGGCCCTTTGGGGGATTTGCACTCTGCACACCCTCAGAGGCCGGAGAGGGTGGCAGGGAAGGGGCCCCCAGGTGAGCCCGGGAGAGAGAGAGAGGGGCCCCTGGGGGATCTGCACTCTGCACACCCTCAGAGGCCGGAGAGGCTGGCAGGGACGGGGCCCCAGGTGAGCCCGGGAGAGAGAGAGAGGGGCCCCTGGGGGATCTGCACTCTGCACGCCCTCAGAGGCCCGAGAGGCTGGCAGGGACGGGGCCCCCAGGTGAGCCCGGGAGAGAGAGGGGCCCCTGGGAGATTTGAGCTCTGCACGCCCTCAGAGGCCGGAGAGGCTGGCAAGGACGGGGCCCCCAGGTGAGCCCGGGAGAGAGAGGGGCCCCTGGCGGGATCTGCACTTTGCACGCCCTCAGAGGCCGGAGAGGCTGGCAGGGACGGGGCCCCCAGGTGAGCCCGGGAGAGAGAGGGGCCCCTGGGGGGATCTGCACTCTGCACGCCCTCAGAGGCCAGAGAGGCTTGCAGGGACGGGGCCCTCAGGTGAGCCCGGGAGATAGAGGGGCCCCTGGGGGGTGGATCCTGCACTCTGCACGCCCTCAGAGGCCAGAGAGGCTGGCAGGGACGGGGCCCCCAGGTGAGCCCGGGAGAGAGAGGGGCCCCTGGGGGGATCTGCACTCTGCACGCCCTCAGAGGCCAGAGAGGCTGGCAGGGACGGGGCCCCCAGGTGAGTCTGGGAAAGAGAGGGGCCCCTGGGGGGATCTGCACTCTGCACGCCCTCAGAGGCCAGAGAGGCTTGCAGGGACGGGGCCCTCAGGTGAGCCCGGGAGAGAGAGGGGCCCTGGGGGGTGGATCCTGCACTCTGCACGCCCTCAGAGGCCAGAGAGGCTGGCAGGGACGGGGCCCCCAGGTGAGCCCGGGAGAGAGAGGGGCCCCTGGGGGGTGGATCCTGCACTCTGCACGCCCTCAGAGGCCAGAGAGGCTGGCAGGGACGGGGCCCCAGGAGAGCCCGGGAGAGAGAGGGGCCCCTGGGGGAATCTGCACTCTGCACGCCCTCAGAGGCCAGAGAGGCTGGCAGGGGCAGGGACCCCAGGTGAGTCTGGGAAAGAGAGGGGCCCCTGGGGGGATCTGCACTCTGCACGCCCTCAGAGGCCAGAGAGGCTTGCAGGGACGGGGCCCCCAGGTGAGCCCGGGAGAGAGAGGGGCCCCTGGGGGGTGGATCCTGCACTCTGCACGCCCTCAGAGGCCAGAGAGGCTGGCAGGGACGGGGCCCCCAGGTGAGCCCGGGAGAGAGAGAGAGGGGCCCCTGGGGGATTTGCACTCTGCACGCCCTCATAGGCCAGAGAGGCTGGCAGGGACGGGGCCCCCAGGTGAGCCCGGGAGAGAGAGGGGCCCCTGGGGGGATCTGCACTCTGCACACCCTCAGAGGCCGGAGAGGCTGGCAGGGACGGGGCCCCCAGGTGAGCCCGGAGAGAGAGAGAGGGGCCCCTGGGGGGATTTGCACTCTGCACACCCTCAGAGGCCGGAGAGGGTGGCAGTGACGGGGCCCCCAGGTGAGCCCGGGAGAGAGAGGGGCCCCTGGGAGATTTGAGCTCTGCACGCCCTCAGAGGCCGGAGAGGCTGGCAAGGACGGGGCCCCCAGGTGAGCCCGGGAGAGAGAGGGGCCCCTGGGGAATTTGCACTCTGCACGCCCTCAGAGGCCGGAGAGGCTGGCAGGGACGGGGCCCCCAGGTGAGCCCGGGAGAGAGGGGCCCCTGGGGGTGGATCCTGCACTCTGCACGCCCTCAGAGACCAGAGAGGCTTGCAGGGACGGGGCCCCCAGGTGAGTCTGGGAAAGAGAGGGGCCCCTGGGGGGATCTGCACTCTGCACGCCCTCAGAGGCCAGAGAGGCTTGCAGGGACGGGGCCCTCAGGTGAGCCCGGGAGAGAGAGGGGCCCCTGGGGGGTGGATCCTGCACTCTGCACGCCCTCAGAGGCCAGAGAGGCTGGCAGGGACGGGGCCCTCAGGTGAGCCCGGGAGAGAGAGAGAGGGGCCCCTGGGGGTATCTGCACTCTGTACGCCCTCAGAGGCCAGAGAGGCTGGCAGGGACGGGGCCCTCAGGTGAGCCCGGGAGAGAGAGGGGCCCCTGGGGAATTTGCACTCTGCACGCCCTCAGAGGCCGGAGAGGCTGGCAGGGACGGGGCCCCCAGGTGAGCCCGGGAGAGAGAGGGGCCCCTGGGGAATTTGCACTCTGCACGCCCTCAGAGGCCGGAGAGGCTGGCAGGGACGGGGCCCCCAGGTGAGCCCGGGAGAGAGAGGGGCCCCTGGGGGATTTGCACTTTGGACGCCCTCAGAGGCCGGAGAGGCTGGCAGGGACGGGGCCCCAGGTGAGCCCGGGAGAGAGAGGGGCCCCTGGGGGATTTGCACTCTGCACGCCCTCAGAGGCCGGAGAGGCTGGCAGGGACGGGGCCCCCAGGTGAGCCCGGGAGGGAGAGGGGCCCCTGGGGGGATCTGCACTCTGCACACCCTCAGAGGCCGGAGAGGCTGGCAGGGACGGGGCCCCAGGTGAGCCCGGGAGAGAGAGGGGCCCCTGGGGGGATCTGCACTCTGCACGCCCACAGAGGTCGGAGAGGCTGGCAGGGCCGGGGCCCCCAGGTCAGTCTGGGAAAGAGAGGGGCCCCTGGGGGGATCTGCACTCTGCACGCCCTCAGAGGCCGGAGAGGCTGGCAGGGACAGGGGCCCCCATGTGAGCCCTGGAGAGAGAGGGGCCCCTGGGGGGATCTGCACTCTGCACACCCTCAGAGGCTGGAGAGGCTGGCAGGGAAGGGGCCCCCAGGTGATCCCGGGAGAGAGAGGGGCCCCTGGGGGGATCTGCACTCTGCACACCCTCAGAGGCCGGAGAGGCTGGCAGGGACGGGGCCCCCAGGTGAGCCACAGAGAGAGAGGGGCCCCTGGGGGGATCTGCACTCTGCACACCCTCAGAGGCCGGAGAGGCTGGCAGGGCCGGGGCCCCCAGGTCAGTCTGGGAAAGAGAGGGGCCCCTGGGGGGATCTGCACTCTGCACACCCTCAGAGGCCAGAGAGGCTGGCAGGGACGGGGCCCCCAGGTCAGTCTGGGAAAGAGAGGGGCCCCTGGGGGGATCTGCACTCTGCACACCCTCAGAGGCCGGAGAGGCTGGCAGGGACGGGGCCCCCAGGTGAGCCCAGGAGAGAGAGGGGCCCCTGGGGGATTTGCGCTCTGCACGCCCTCAGAGGCCGGAGAGGGTGGCAGGGACGGGGCCCCCAGGTGAGCCCGGGAGAGAGAGGGGACCCTGGGCGGTGGATCCTGCACTCTGCACGCCCTCAGAGGCCAGAGAGGCTGGCAGGGACGGGGCCCCCAGGTGAGCCCGGGAGAGAGAGGGGACCCTGGGGGGTGGATCCTGCACTCTGCACGCCTTCAGAGGCCAGAGAGTCTGGCAGGGACGGGGCCCCCATGTGAGCCCGGGAGAGAGAGGGGCCCCTGGGGGGATCTGCACTCTGCACACCCTCAGAGGCCGGAGAGGCTGGCAGGGACGGGGCCCCCAGGTGAGCCCGGGAGAGAGAGGGGCCCCTGGGGGGATCTGTACTCTGCACACCCTCAGAGGCCGGAGAGGCTGGCAGGGACGGGGCCCCCAGGTCAGTCTGGGAAAGAGAGGGGCCCCTGGGGGCATCTGCACTCTGCACGCCCTCAGAGGCCGGAGAGGCTGGCAGGGCCGGGGCCCCCAGGTGAGCCCGGGAGAGAGAGGGGCCCCTAGGGGGATTTGCACTCTGCACACCCTCAGAGGCCAGAGAGGCTGGCAGGGACGGGGCCCCCAGGTGAGCCCGGGAGAGAGAGGGGCCCCTGGGGGGTGGATCCTGCACTCCCCTAGGGGCCCTCTCTCTCCGGGCTCACCTGGGGGCCGCAGGAGATGCCCCCAGGGGCCCTCTCTTTCCCAGACTGCCCCTGGGGGATCTGCACTCTGCACACCCTCAGAGGCCGGAGAGGCTGCAGGGACGGTGGCCCCCAGGGGCCCGGAGGGGGCCCCTGGGGGGATCTGCACTCTGCACACCCTCAGAGGCCGGAGAGGCTGGCAGGGACGGGGCCCCCAGGTGAGCCCGGGAGAGAGAGGGGCCCCTGGGGGGATCTGCACTCTGCACACCCTCAGAGGCCGGAGAGGCTGGCAGGGGCAGGAACCCCAGGTGAGCCCGGGAGAGAGAGGGGCCCCTGGGGGGATCTGCACTCTGCACACCCTCAGAGGCCGGAGAGGCTGGCAGGGACGGGGCCCCCAGGTGAGCCCAGGAGAGAGAGGGGCCCCTGGGGGATTTGCACTCTGCACGCCCTCAGAGGCCGGAGAGGCTGGTAGGGACGGGGCCCCCAGGTGAGCCCGGGAGAGAGAGGGGCCCCTGGGGGGATCTGCACTCTGCACACCCTCAGAGGCCGGAGAGGGTGGCAGGGACGGGGCCCCCAGGTGAGCCCGGGAGAGAGAGGGCCCCTGGGAGATTTGAGCTCTGCACGCCCTCAGAGGCCGGAGAGGCTGGCAAGGACGGGGCCCCCAGGTGAGCCCGGGAGAGAGAGGGGCCCCTGGGGAATTTGCACTCTGCACGCCCTCAGAGGCCGGAGAGGCTGGCAGGGACGGGGCCCCCAGGTGAGCCCGGGAGAGAGAGGGGCCCCTGGGGGGTGGATCCTGCACTCTGCACGCCCTCAGAGACCAGAGAGGCTTGCAGGGACGGGGCCCCCAGGTGAGTCTGGGAAAGAGAGGGGCCCCTGGGGGGATCTGCACTCTGCACGCCCTCAGAGGCCAGAGAGGCTTGCAGGGACGGGGCCCTCAGGTGAGCCCGGGAGAGAGAGGGGCCCCTGGGGGGTGGATCCTGCACTCTGCACGCCCTCAGAGGCCAGAGAGGCTGGCAGGGACGGGGCCCTCAGGTGAGCCCGGGAGAGAGAGAGAGGGGCCCCTGGGGGTATCTGCACTCTGTACGCCCTCAGAGGCCAGAGAGGCTGGCAGGGACGGGGCCCTCAGGTGAGCCCGGGAGAGAGAGGGGCCCCTGGGGAATTTGCACTCTGCACGCCCTCAGAGGCCGGAGAGGCTGGCAGGGACGGGGCCCCCAGGTGAGCCCGGGAGAGAGAGGGGCCCCTGGGGAATTTGCACTCTGCACGCCCTCAGAGGCCGGAGAGGCTGGCAGGGACGGGGCCCCCAGGTGAGCCCGGGAGAGAGAGGGGCCCCTGGGGGATTTGCACTTTGGACGCCCTCAGAGGCCGGAGAGGCTGGCAGGGACGGGGCCCCAGGTGAGCCCGGGAGAGAGAGGGGCCCCTGGGGGATTTGCACTCTGCACGCCCTCAGAGGCCGGAGAGGCTGGCAGGGACGGGGCCCCCAGGTGAGCCCGGGAGGGAGAGGGGCCCCTGGGGGGATCTGCACTCTGCACACCCTCAGAGGCCGGAGAGGCTGGCAGGGACGGGGCCCCAGGTGAGCCCGGGAGAGAGAGGGGCCCCTGGGGGGATCTGCACTCTGCACGCCCACAGAGGTCGGAGAGGCTGGCAGGGACGGGGCCCCAGGTGAGCCCGGGAGGGAGAGGGGCCCCTGGGGGGATCTGCACTCTGCACACCCTCAGAGGCCGGAGAGGCTGGCAGGGACGGGGCCCCCAGGTGAGCCACAGAGAGAGAGGGGCCCCTGGGGGGATCTGCACTCTGCACACCCTCAGAGGCCGGAGAGGCTGGCAGGGCCGGGGCCCCCAGGTCAGTCTGGGAAAGAGAGGGGCCCCTGGGGGGATCTGCACTCTGCACACCCTCAGAGGCCGGAGAGGCTGGCAGGGACGGGGCCCTCAGGTGAGCCCGGGAGAGAGAGAGAGGGGCCCCTGGGGGGATCTGCACTCTGCACGCCCTCAGAGGCCAGAGAGGCTGGCAGGGACGGGGCCCCCAGGTCAGTCTGGGAAAGAGAGGGGCCCCTGGGGGGATCTGCACTCTGCACACCCTCAGAGGCCGGAGAGGCTGGCAGGGACGGGGCCCCCAGGTGAGCCCGGGAGAGAGAGGGGACCCTGGGGGGTGGATCCTGCACTCTGCACGCCCTCAGAGGCCAGAGAGGCTGGCAGGGACGGGGCCCCCAGGTGAGCCCGGGAGAGAGAGGGGACCCTGGGGGGTGGATCCTGCACTCTGCACGCCTTCAGAGGCCAGAGAGTCTGGCAGGGACGGGGCCCCCATGTGAGCCCGGGAGAGAGAGGGGCCCCTGGGGGGATCTGCACTCTGCACACCCTCAGAGGCCGGAGAGGCTGGCAGGGACGGGGCCCCCAGGTGAGCCCGGGAGAGAGAGGGGCCCCTGGGGGGATCTGTACTCTGCACACCCTCAGAGGCCGGAGAGGCTGGCAGGGACGGGGCCCCCAGGTCAGTCTGGGAAAGAGAGGGGCCCCTGGGGGCATCTGCACTCTGCACGCCCTCAGAGGCCGGAGAGGCTGGCAGGGCGGGGCCCCCTGGTTAGTCTGGGAAAGAGAGGGGCCCCTGGGGGGATCTGCACTCTGCACGCCCTCAGAGGCCGTAGAGGCTGGCAGGGCCGGGGCCCCCAGGTGAGCCCGGGAGAGAGAGGGGCCCCTAGGGGGATTTGCACTCTGCACACCCTCAGAGGCCAGAGAGGCTGGCAGGGACGGGGCCCCCAGGTGAGCCCGGGAGAGAGAGGGGCCCCTGGGGGGATTTGCACTCTGCACACCCTCAGAGGCCGGAGAGGCTGGCAGGGACGGGGCCCCCAGGTGAGCCCGGGAGAGAGAGGGGCCCCTGGGGGTGGATCCTGCACTCTGCACGCCCTCAGAGGCCAGAGAGGCTGGCAGGAACGGGGCCCCCAGGTGAGTCTGGGAAAGAGAGGGGCCCCTGGGGGGATCTGCACTCTGCACACCCTCAGAGGCCGGAGAGGCTGGCAGGGACGGGGCCCCCAGGTGAGCCCGGGAGAGAGAGGGGCCCCTGGGGGGATCTGCACTCTGCACACCCTCAGAGGCCGGAGAGGCTGGCAGGGACGGGGCCCCCAGGTGAGCCCGGGAGAGAGAGGGGCCCCTGGGGGGATCTGCACTCTGCACACCCTCAGAGGCCGGAGAGGCTGGCAGGGGCAGGAACCCCAGGTGAGCCCGGGAGAGAGAGGGGCCCCTGGGGGGATCTGCACTCTGCACACCCTCAGAGGCCGGAGAGGCTGGCAGGGACGGGGCCCCCAGGTGAGCCCGGGAGAGAGAGGGGCTCCTGGGGGGTGGATCCTGCACTCTGCACACCCTCAGAGGCCAGAGAGGCTGGCAGGGACGGGGCCCCAGGTGAGCCCAGGAGAGAGAGGGGCCCCTGGGGGATTTGCAGTCTGCACGCCCTCAGAGGCCGGAGAGGCTGGCAGGGACGGGGCCCCCAGGTGAGCCCGGGAGAGAGAGAGAGGGACCCCTGGAGGGATCTGCACTCTGCACGCCCTCAGAGGCCGGAGAGGCTGGTAGGGACGAGGCCCCCAGGTGAGCCCAGGAGAGAGAGGGGCCCCTGGGGGATTTGCACTCTGCACGCCCTCAGAGGCCGGAGAGGCTGGTAGGGACGAGGCCCCCAGGTGAGCCCAGGAGAGAGAGGGGCCCCTGGGTGGATTTGCACTCTGCACGCCCTCAGAGGCCGGAGAGGCTGGCAGGGACGGGGCCCCCAGGTGAGCCCGGGAGAGAGAGGGGCCCCTGGGGGATTTGCACTCTGCACGCCCTCAGAGGCCGGAGAGGCTGGCAGGGACGGGGCCCCCAGGTGAGCCCGGGAGGGAGAGGGGCCCCTGGGGGATTTGCACTCTGCACGCCCTCAGAGGCCGGAGAGGCTGGCAGGGACGGGGCCCCCAGGTGAGCCCGGGAGAGAGAGAGAGGGGGGCCCCTGGGGGGATCTGCACTCTGCACGCCCTCAGAGGCCAGAGAGGCTGGCAGGGACGGGGCCCCCAGGTGAGCCCGGGAGAGAGAGGGGCCCCTCGGGGGATCTGCACTCTGCACACCCTCAGAGGCTGGAGAGGCTGGCAGGGACGGGGCCCCCAGGTGAGCCCGGGAGAGAGAGGGGCCCCTGGGGGATCTGCACTCTGCACGCCCTCAGAGGCCAGAGAGGCTGGCAGGGACGGGGCCCCAGGTGAGCCCGGGAGAGAGAGAGAGGGGCCCCTGGGGGGATCTGCACTCTGCACACCCTCAGAGGCCGGAGAGGCTGGAAGGGACGGGGCCCCCAGGTGAGCCCGGGAGAGAGAGAGAGGGGCCCCTGGGGGATCTGCACGCTGCACGCCCTCAGAGGCCCGAGAGGCTGGCAGGGACGGGGCCCCCAGGTGAGCCCGGGAGAGAGAGAGAGGGGCCCCTCGGGGGATCTGCACTCTGCACGCCCTCAGAGGCCAGAGAGGCTGGCAGGGACGGGGCCCCCAGGTGAGCCCGGGAGAGAGAGAGAGAGGGGCCCCTGGGGGGATCTGCACTCTGCACGCCCTCAGAGGCCGGAGAGGCTGGCAGGGACGGGGCCCCCAGGTGAGCCCGGGAGAGAGAGGGGCCCCTGGGGGGATCTGCACTCTGCACGCCCTCAGAGGCCAGAGAGGCTGGCAGGGACGGGGCCCCCAGGTGAGCCCGGGAGAGAGAGGGGCCCCTGGGGGGATCTGCACTCTGCACACCCTCAGAGGCCAGAGAGCCTGGCAGGGACGGGGCCCCCAGGTGAGCCCGGGAGAGAGAGAGAGGGGCCCATGGGGGGATTTGCACTCTGCACGCCCTCAGAGGCCGGAGAGGCTGGCAGAGACGGGGGTTCCCATGTGAGCCCTGGAGAGAGAGAGGGGGCCCCTGGGGGATCTGCACTCTGCACGCCCTCAGAGGCCGGAGAGGCTGGCAGGGACGGGGGCCCCCATGTGAGCCCTGGAGAGAGAGGGGCCCCTGGGGGATTTGCACTCTGCACGCCCTCAGAGGCCAGAGAGGCTGGCAGGGATGGGGCCCCCAGGTGAGCTCGGGAGAGAGAGGGGCCCCTGGGGGGATCTGCACTCTGCACGCCCTCAGAGGCTGGAGAGGCTGGCAGGGACGGGGCCCCCAGGTGAGCCCGGGAGAGAGAGGGGCCCCTGGGGGGATCTGCACTCTGCACACCCTCAGAGGCTGGAGAGGCTGGCAGGGACGGGGCCCCCAGGTGAGCCCGGGAGAGAGAGAGAGGGGCCCCTGGGGGATCTGCACTCTGCACGCCCTCAGAGGCCGGAGAGGCTGGCAGGGGCAGGGACCCCAGGTGAGTCTGGGAAAGAGAGGGGCCCCTGGGGGGATCTGCACTCTGAACGCCCTCAGAGGCCGGAGAGGCTGGCAGGGACGGGGCCCCCAGGTGAGCCCGGGAGAGAGAGAGAGGGGCCCCTGGGGGGATCTGCACTCTGCACACCCTCAGAGGCCCTAGAGGCTGGCAGGGACGGGGCCCCCAGGTGAGCCCGGGAGAGAGAGAGAGGGGCCCCTGGGGGGATTTGCGCTCTGCACGCCCTCAGAGGCCGGAGAGGCTGGCAGGGACGGGGCCCCCAGGTGAGCCCGGGAGAGAGAGAGAGGGACCCCTGGGGGGATCTGCACTCTGCACACCCTCAGAGGCTTTGTAGTCTTAGCTCAGGGGGCTCTTTGAGCCGGCATCTCTCTGGGGGGTGAGGGGTTTCTTCCCATTGGTCAACATCCTTCTTAAATAGTGGTGCCCGGAATTGGACACAGTATTCCAGGTGGGGACTGACCAAGGCAGAACAGAGCTCAGTCTTGTAAGCCACTGGGATTAGTAGCAATAAAAGTAATAATAATCACAACAAGAATAGACTTCGTTAACAAATATTTATGCTGCTTAACTGTGTGTGCATTGCAATCACTTGTTCATTGTTGTGCGTAGTAATTTTAAGTGCATTCTTAATTTTACCATCAATGTGCAATACTTTTAAAATGCATCATTTCTTTAAATATAAACACAGAAATAAATGAGGCTCTAAATTCATCGGATGACGACTGTGCCACAAACTGGGAAGCAGGCAGAGGGGCTTCTCGGTGGTGGCGCCTGCCCTGTGGAACGCCCTCCCCGCCTCCTTTCACAATGACTCACCCAGATTGGCGCCTGCCTCGCCTGCCTCGCCCGCCCCTAACCCGATCCCTAACCCTGGTCAGTGCAATAAAATTCACTGGATCCCAGTCACGGCTTGGCTAAGGTCAGTTGCTACTCTTTGGAACAGGGAGCAGAGCTTACACGATACAGAAATTAAACCAACAGACTACGGAAGATGTCTTAAATGAATTTCTCAGTGTATTGATATACAAAGCTTAGGAGAACGAAATGATGTGAAGTGAGCTTATGAATGATAGCGCATAAATGTGGGAAATGGCGCATAGAAAATTGAATACATAGAACTGCCATAACCAAACAGTATTGTTGAATATCAGAATTGATATGGTTAATAGGTAGTCATGACAAAGCAAACAGACTCAAAAACCTAACTCCTCTCCCTCTAAACTATCTTGTTGTGAGATAAATATAAGTTTCCAAAACACAAAATTATTAAAAGATAATAGTTTACAAACTAAGGGCAGTAGACCAGGACTCATTGTAGTCCTTGGCAAAGCAAGGGAGCAAATCATTTCCTCCCATCTTAGTGTTCATGTCAACAGGACTTCCTAAAATCCAGGCTAAGAAGGAACACAATCTCTTTCAGAGATGGAGAATAAACAGCATGGGTGAGTAGCTGTGTTTCCTTTAGGCACTTCTGGACATCAGGAACATGGACTATTTTAAGAATCAGATGTCCCCTGAATTCCTTGTTGTCAGGTGCTCCTTTGTGTTCAGCTCAGGCCTCAGCACAATAATGTAGCACTTGGGAAGGAAGATGCAGCCCAGAAGCCCAGCGCTGGAGGCCAACATAGAGAAGATCTGCACGGCCACCATGTACTTGCCCTTGGTGCTCAGGTAGGTGGGCACAAAAGACACCCAAACACTGCAGAAGACCAGCATGCTGAAGGTGATCAGCTTGGCTTCGTTGAAGGAGCCAGGCAGCTTCCTGGCTAGGAAAGCCACCGTGAAGCAGGTGGCAGCCAAGAAGCCCAGGTAGCCGAGGGCAACGTAGAACATGGCCACAGACCCTTCGTTGCATTGCAGGATGATCTCTTCCACCTGGGAGCGCATGTCGGGCTCTGGGAATGGGGGAGAAGAGCCCAGCCAGATGGTGCAGATGAGAACTTGCCCCCCAGAACAGGAGATGACAATGGAGTTGGCCAGACTCTGGCCCAGCCATCTCCTCAGCCTGTTCCCGGGATGGTCTTTGCCAAGACAGAAGAAACAGCAACTGAGAAGATGATGCTGAAGGCCGTTTGTCGGAGAAGGCAGGTCTCTTTCCTTGGGCGCCCGATGAAGAGGAAGGAGGACCAAAAGGAAAGCAGGAGGGAGACGAGGAGGATGCAACAAAGAGGAAGGTGCAACAAAGAGGAACAGTTAGGAGTATTTGTGGGTATGTGATGCACTCATGGAATGAATTCAAACGGATCTCTGGAATGCAGCCTTTGAATCCCTCTTCAGGGTCCTTTCTGTCGGGAAATCAAGCCCATATCAGGAGAAACTGGCAACTCTCCAAGGCACCCGGCATGATTCCCTGTTGACCTCCCTGGCTGCATTCCCCAGCAGGCGCAGGCAAGGTCTCGATCGGCGATTCTTCTCAAACGTGAGAAGAACACCCCCCCTCTTTCCTGCCCCCTGGCAGGGGAAAGAGATAGACAGAAACGTATTTACATGCCTTTATTTCTGTCTTTGCAGCGTTACAAAAAACATGACTGCTGTCTTCAAACTATAGCTGTGTAGAGACAAAACACTTCCTGTACTTCCAGGACAGGAATAAACGGAAGAGCTCATATTACACTCTGAGCTAATTCCGGTGCTTCGCACTGTGAGTTGACTGTCCCTCTGTTTCCCACGGACAGTCCCAACATTCCCATCATGTTTACTTTTCAAGCTAGCACTTTGCAGCTGCATTGCATCCATATCGTAACAGTTTCTACCCCCCACTGACCATTGGGGTGACCAGAATATCTTTTTCTTCGTAATTCGTTCAGGACAACTGAGGTTTGCGCCACAGAACTCTGTTTCCTCTTCTCCGTTTACCTGCTTCCCTGCTTAATAAATCTTCATAGAAAATGGCAATGGAGTCTGAAATGTGATTTCCCAAATTTCAGGATTCTGATAATCTCTCAACCACTAATTAAGATAAATTTAATACGAGTCTCCCAAGATGGCGTCGTTAGAAGAAGCATTGATTTGAGCTCCGTGTTAGTTGTGCGGTTTTTATTAGTTTATATTAGTTTTTACTAGTTTTATCAGCTTTTTTATTACCTTCATCAGCATTTTTATTATTTTTACAAAAAAAGGATCTCTGCAGCTGCTGGGAAACACTTCACTGGCAGGCAGGCTGAGTTAAGCCAAAGACATATTAAGAAAAACTGCTCGGAAAGCCCTATGGGAACTCCCGTTCGTGTGTCGCCGCTCTCTACTCTAATTGTTTTAAGTGATAAGGAAGATTAACAGCTGAAGGAAACCTGCTGTGAACTTCTACTGCAGCCGAGTTCGGAATCCAGACCAAGCTCGAAGCTGCATGACGAGAAACTCCCCTGTTCAAGGTGAGGCCTTTGTGAGTTTCCCTTTCATCTGAGAGTTTCCCTTTCATCTGAGACCGAACTGCGGTGGGCCCTGCGAGAAGCTTTGAAGCAGAATCTTATATTAGTCTTAGTCCTGGTGGGAGTAGGACTTCAAAGGAATGGTCTGTGTTGCTTACTGGTAGTCTCCTTGTAGATCTAAATAGACCTAAATTGCCGGCCTGTGAGGGTGAGGGTGAAGACGCCGACTTTCATATGAACAGGCAGCGAAATATACCCCCATTGCAAGTGCTGGCTGGCTAGAAGGAAATATTTATCACCTGAGTTGACGTTGAAATACTATCCCCCCTCTTCTCGATATCTGAACCATGGGATATGGGAAACGTCTTAGAGATCCCGAGGAGATGGTCCCCGCTCCCTTTCCGAGATCAAAGCAAATAAGGGTCGAACCATGTCACTTTAAAGAAGGGAGTAATCTACTGGATTGTTCCTACATGGTAGAAACGCAGAACCGTTTCAACCCACTGATTGACTGCGCGTCAGCACTTAAAGACGAAGAGCGAATAATTCCACAAACAACAAGCGATGCGGCCAACAGTAAGAGTGTAGTCTCTCCTCAGAAGGAGGAACTGGTCCTTGGCACGGCCAATCATATGACATTTGAACAGTCCCATTTAATAATCAAAACCTTGCACTGTATATTCAAAAGACTAGATGATCTTTCGTCCCAGCTGCACAGCCTCCAACAAAAGCTAGTTACTACTTCCCCAGCGTCAGCCGGTGTTAAGTCCCTTGAAGAGAGGAAGGGGACGAGGAGTTTGTCCTTAAATAACAAGCGTACTGACAAATTTAAATACAACCTTAACCTTCAATTAGGTCATCAATCCTTGATCTTAACACCAAGGAAAGTGAGCCTAACTATACAAAATGGGGACCCAAGATGGAGAACTCTGGGGGGTGCCAAGGATCTCTTAAAGGTGCTTTTAAATATGGAGGCAACACAAATTGACCTCTGTGCAGTCCTCCCCCTTGTCCATCATCATAAATCTCAGAGAGTCCTGCTTGCGTTCCAATCCACAAAAATTCCCACTATCATACTACGCAAGAAAGCATTTTTGTTTCGCTGTGGGATAGTACCAACGAGAGCTTTTATAGACTCTACGCCTAAACCCCTACTGTTGGAGGCAATAACCAAAGAGGGCTCAAAATCTGCTAAACCCGATCCACCAGTGGTCACCGGAGGGGGTGTTCTACTCCAGGAGAAGAGCTATGTAGCCTCCTCTCCCCTAGCAAAGGACAATGACCATCCGGAAAGTGGCCTGACACCACCAGAAGAGATCGAACTCATTGCCTCCTTTGCAGATTTACCAGTGGTGGAACAAAAAGAAATTATTAAAAGACTGGAATCGCTTAAAACCCAACTTATTTCTTTATTTTAAACAATAATCAAAAATTATATAATGCTTTGTATCTTCCCTTTACACGTTCCCTCTCACTTATTTCTTCCCACCCCTTTTTATTTTCTGCCTTTCTTTTCAAAGTCTTCCCTTAATACCTTCCCCCCTCCCTTAAATCCCTCCTTTATAGGCTTATCACCTAAGAAAACAGTTCAACAATATAATACAGAATTATACATAAAAAGTAAATAGAACATTGCAGGACCATCAGCAAGCTGCGGGGGGGGGGGGGGAAGGAAACTCAGTTTCCTTCTCATTGTAGTTTCTTTGACCCCCAGAAGGTCTCGCTGTCTCTTTTCTCAGTTCTTTCTTTAGCTGTCCCTTCTGGCTCGCTTGCTTTCCTCCTTTCCTTCCTCCTCCTTTGGGCGTGGGCAGCGTGGCGCTGTCGTTCTCTCGCACTTCTCGCAGACGCTGTCGTTCTCTCGCACTTCTCCTTCGCCGTCCACCCTTTGCCCGCTGTCTTCTCTGTTCCGCTCCATAATCTCAAAAGGTGACAGGCTCTAGGACTGGGGCTGGCCGTGTGGGACGCCGGCGTAAGATTAAGACCTGTGCAAGGACAACAAAAAGGAAATGTCCCTTAGGGACTCGTGCGCCTCCAGGTGCTACTTCCCCAGCCACCACTGGCGGAGGAAGGTGGGGTGCGGGGGGGGGGGTATTGCCCCAAGTGTCATCCCTTGGGGGGAGGGCTGACAAAATCCCCCCGGGCGTAGGGCCACGAGAGTTTGGGTTTCTCGCCCCGCTTTCCTCCGCGTTCTGATCTTTCCTCTCCAGTTCAGCCCACAAGGATTAAGACCTGTGCAAGGACAACAAAAAGGAAATGTCCCTTAGGGACTCACGCGCCTCCAGGTGCTACTTCCCCAGCCACCACTGGCGGAGGAAGGTGGGGTGCGGGTGGGGTATTGCCCCGAGTGTCATCCCTTGGGGGGGGCTGACAAAATCCCCCCGGGCGGATCGGTGCAAGTCTCCCAACTCCTCCTCACCTTGGTTCGGGGTGGACACAGCTGCGATGCTGCCGCATCCAGCGCCTGAGCCGCGTGCAGAGTGGCCTCCGTTCTGCCTGCGCCCCGCTGCTGGCTCTTGTACTGGGTCGCCCCGGTGGCACTGGTTGTGCTGGCGGCGGCGCTCTTCTGAAGATCTTGCGAATCCGGGAGATGATGGAAGCCAGGCAACTGGGGGTCTTCGGGGGCCTCTCTTCCTCGCAGTCCTGTGAGAAAAGTAAACAATTCACCTCCAGATTCTGGGAAAATGCCACAATCTTTAATAAATCAATCAATCAATTGGTTGATTAATTAAAACCTGAAGCTCTCAGGGCGGCTTACAGGATAAAAATACAAAATAAAAACACAACATATGTATTAAAAACAAAAACGAAGTCATAAGCCAACCTCCCAATCCACAAGCATGTTGAAAAGGCCATGCATTGTTCAATTAGCCAAAGGCTGGTTCTAGAGCAGAACTTTCCATGTTGGTGACACACTTTGGAGACATGCCTCATTTCGCAACATAGGGATTCAGTTCAACTAGCCCTTTTCCAGCCCTGGGAGGAGCATGAAGGTTCTGCGACACACAGTTTGGAAAGCTCTGTTCTAGAGAAACGTCTTTGCTTGGTACCTAAAGATACATAATGAAGGTGCCAGATGAGCCTCCCTGGAGAGAGCATTCCCCAAGTGGGAGCCACCACAGAAAAGGCCCCTTCTTGTGTTGCTGCCCTCCAGACCGTTTGTGAAGGTGCCACACGAAGAAGGGCCTGTGTGGTGGCAGGCTGTCATAATCCCTCCTTTTCTGTTTGGGGGCGAGGCGTTATATGAAAGGGTTGTAGTCAGTAGGGAACACTCCTCTCCCAAGTTCTCATGTGGCCGGCCTTGGAGAGATCTGAACGAGACACAAAACCAAGAACAAGCGGATGGGGGGGAAGTAGTGCCAACATGGTTTTATTATCGCCAAACCCACTTTGCAATTACTAACTTCATTTGGCAGGAGCCACCTGGAAACGCATTCAAAAGAGTTATCTTACAAAACAAATACCAAACGAAAAGCAACCCAGGAGAATTATCTCCACCCCCATCGTTCTGCCCGGACACTGAGATCCAGCGCTGAGGGCCTTCTGGCGGTTCCCCACTGCGATAAGCCAAGTTACAGGGAACCAGGCAGAGGGCCTTCTCGGTAGTGGCACCCGCCCAGTGGAATGCCCTCCTGCCAGATGTCAAAGAAATAAACAACTATCTGACTTTTAGAAGACATCTGAAGACAGCCCTGTTCAGGGAAGCTTTTCATATGTCATGAATGAATGTTTCGTCTGACCTCAATTACGCTTGCCTCCAGGTGTTCTCCAGGTGGGGGGCACGCCAAATCAAGGTCCTCCCTGTCCTCTTTGTCCTCCCCGTCCTCCTCTGGGGGGCTCCCTGATTCTTCTTGTGGCTCTTCCTCCTTGATAGCCACTTCAGAGGCTGACTGCTGCTAGAGACAGGACCCCAGAGGTGGTGGTGGGGAGAGGGGAGAAAGAGAGCAGCCCAAAATGAGAGAGGAACCCACATTGAGTCGCTAGCCAGGGAAGCCCTACAGCCCTGGCGCCATGGGGGGGGGGCTGGTCCATCAGGACGAGTGGGGCAGCAAGCATACCCTTAGCAGCCCCCTGCCTGCCTGCCTGCCCCCTTGCTCACGACCAGTTCAGAAGGTGGCCTGACCGGCCGGCCGGCTTCCTCCTCCTCCTCCCCGGCCTCAGGGTTGCCCAGCTCAGCAGGGCTTCCCTCCTGCTCTGTCTGCTACGTACCTCATTGAGGGAGTCCCAAAGGGAATCCAGGGAGGACAGGGAGGAAACACTGGAAAAGGGTGACATACTTGGAACCTGCAAGGAAAGATGCAAAAAACGAGCAATTAAAAAACCAAACCAAACATTAAAACTCAAGGCACCCCTAACTGAAACAACAGTTTCATCCTGCGGTTGATATGCCCCCCTCCCCTTCTGCCTATCACCGCTTAGGCCACGGCCACCTACCCAGTCGGGACTGAGGAGATCCAGCCGTCTTGCGGTCTCCTCCTCGCCTTTTCCTTCATCCTCCTTTTCATGGGAAATGTCCTCCTCGATGGCTGACTGCTGGCAGAGACCCAGTGGTGGTGGCAGGGAGAAAGGAGAAAGAGAGCAGCCCAAAATGAGACAGGAACCCACACTAAGTCGCTAGCCAGGGAAGCCCTACAGCTCTGGCGCCATGGGGGGCTGGTCCATCAGGACAAGTGGGGCAGCAAGCATACCCTTAGCAGCCCCCTGCCTGCCTGCCTGCCCCCTTGCTCACGACCAGTTCAGAAGGTGGCCTGACCGGCCGGCCGGCTTCCTCCTCCTCCTCCCCGGCCTCAGGGTTGCCCAGCTCAGCAGGGCTTCCCTCCTGCTCTGTCTGCTACGTACCTCATTGAGGGAGTCCCAAAGGGAATCCAGGGAGGACAGGGAGGAAACACTGGAAAAGGGTGACATACTTGGAACCTGCAAGGAAAGATGCAAAAAACGAGCAATTAAAAAACCAAACCAAACATTAAAACTCAAGGCACCCCTAACTGAAATAACAGTTTCATCCTGCGGTTGATATGCCCCCCTCCCCTTCTGCCTATCACCGCTTAGGCCACGGCCACCTACCCAGTCTGGACTGAGGAGATCCAGCCGTCTTGCGGACTCCTCCTCGCCTTTTCCTTCATTGTCCTTTTCATGGAAAATGTCCTCCTCGATGGCTGACTGCTGGCAGAGACCCAGTGGTGGTGGCAGGGAGAAAGGAGAAAGAGAGCAGCCCAAAATGTTTATTGCTTTTAAACATTACAAAGAAGAAGAAAAAGAAGAGAACACAACACTAACACAATAAACTAAACATAACCAAACAAAAACATTTTAAAACACACTTCTTACCATACCAATATCTTAACTTTCATTCCCTTGTTTCATCGACCTCCTCACACCTCCCTTTTTGTATTCCACTTCTGTTAATTATGTCAGCAAATCCTTTCCATCTTCCTCTATTTCTGTCATATAATTGTCTTAACATATTTTAACCTTATTTTCCCTTTAATACTCTAATAATCTATCTATACTTAATTCCTTATAACATTTCTACTAAAGCCGTATAACTTCATTCCAACATTTTTCAAACACTCATTAATTTTACATTATTTCTATAAATAGTCTTTAAACTTTTTCCAATCTTCTTCCACCGTCTCTTCTCCCTGGTCTCGGATTCTGCCAGTCCATTCCGCCAATTCCATATAGTCCACCAACCTGGTGATCTTCTGTCCGATGCTCTTAACTCTTTTCCAAGTCCCTTCTGCGGGTCTTCTTCGTACTTATACAAGAACTTTACTTTGTCTTCTACTGATCTTATTTTTGTTTTCCTTCCTTTGAGGCTGAAGAGTAGGTCTTGGGGAAACTCCCACCTAAAGATAATTTTATTCCATCTCGACAGGGTAACCAAATCTCCATAGTTAAACCTAAGATCCAAAAGGTATTTCAGGACGTCTTTCAAAATTTCCACTCTTGACTGTTGTTCTTCTAAGTTCTTCTGGTAAAGTCTGAAAACCCTCACAATTTTAGTCTCTTCTTGGCCCAAGTCCAGGTCCCAAAAATCAGCAGATTCCTGTGTAAGAAAGTCCATCAAAACTTCCCTCTCCAGTTCAGGCAGGGCTCTGATCCTCAAAGTCTGTTTTCCTTTAGATTCAATCATAACAGGCATCAACTTATGATCATCAAATTGCATGTATGAGGCTGGGACTCTTTCTCTCTCCAATTGTGTTACTTTAGGTTCAACGGCAACAGCTTTCTCCCTAGCCTTCTCCGCAGTTTGCCAAGTCAAAGTAGATTCCTGTGTCAATTTCTGGATAGTTTCTGTATTGGTATTCACCTTTTGTCCCCAAAAATCCACCTTCTTGTGAAGCTGTTCCAATGAATCCTTTATCTTACATAATACAGCCACTAAGGCCTCTTCTGTCGACATTCTTAACCGATTCAAGGTCATTCCCAAAGTCTCACAGCCTTATCTTGCAGCTGGAAATTCCCCCAGCTCAGCTCTTGTCATAGTTTCAAAGGCTTCCTCTAGAGGGAAACAGTTTCTATTTGTATCAATCCTTTTAAGCACAGTTCAAACAATAAAGTTAGTTTCAATTTTCAGTTACTTTTACTCCTTTTTAAGAGCAGACGGAGAGAATAGAAACAATGTATCTCTCTTATTTAGCTAGCTGTCAGCGAATGTTCTATTCACTGTCAACGACCAATCCAAAAACGTCAGTCTTACTAGCAGCCCATTTCCAGGTTCGGAGCGGTGGTATTTTGACTTTCTTCACTCTCTCCTGCAGGCACACACAATCCAAAACTTCCCCCCTCTTCTCCTGCTTCCAAGGGGGGTTTGATGTTTTCTACCGATGGAAATTTAGTCCTGTACAATAGGCTTTCCAAGACTTTAGCTTACAGTCTCTTTGCTGTGATCTATTTACAAAAGGGGAAGGCGGACTTCCTGTTTTGAACCTCCCCGTTTCGGTGTCAAATTAAGACGTTTAAAAATCCAATTCTCCGCTCTACTCACGGGTAGTTGCTTTAACATCAAATTGTCCACAGGAAAACGTCAGCGCTCTCCGGCAACAGCTATGCGGCTTTGCTCCGTGGAAGAAGCAGTCAATTCGAAGCACCGTGACACTCACCCCACGTTGCTCCGGAACCCCGAAACCGGGTTTCCCCACGAGTGGGGGAGGCGCAAAAGGTGCCAGCCGAATCCCAGGTTCACAGGCTTCACCCGCCGGTGATTTTTAGTGGGTCTCCGCCTTCGCCATGGCGGCCAGACCCAGATTTCCACGAGGCAAATGCCTCCCGATCAGAGGAATTCAGCCATTGCCGGAGGCACCAACCCGGAAGTCCGAGAGCAGCCCAAAATGAGACAGGAACCCAGAAGGCAAACTCTCCTGCCCACATTGAGTAGCTAGCCAGGGAAGACCTACAGCCCTGGTGCCATGGGGGGCTGGTCCATCAGGACGAGTGGGGCAGCAAGCACAGCACATTAACTCTCAAGGCACCCATAATTGAAACAACAGAACAGCGGCATAGCCAGCCACTCGGGTGCCCAGTTCAACGCGGGGGTCCTGCAGGTGGGGGGCGCTACCTGGAGCCTATCTGCTGCCTCCCCCTCAGCTGTAGGGCGGCTGAGGGAGAGGCAGAGGGCAGACGCAAGCCCCACGCTGGTGTTTCAGGCAGCGCCTAGCCTGCAGGGGCCCACGCCACCATGTCACTCCCAAGAGAGACGCGTGGATCAGGCACTCTGCAGCCCCCCCCCCGGTAAGTGCCAGCCCCCACGGTGTGGCGCCCAGTGCCAGCCATGTTTTTTGACTCAACTAAAAGGTTTGGTGAGCCCAATTTTTATTTTTATTTTAAACTCGGCTTTTTGTCCTTTTGCCACCCCCCTCAGTGATGACACCTGGGGTGGCCCCCAATCCCCCACCCTCCTTTCTCTGCAACTGCAACAGAATAAAAGGACTCCAAACTCCCTTAGCAGTTTCCTGCTGGTCCCCTCACCATTTTCCCAGGCGTCAATCTTCTCACTTTGTAGTTGCAGATAAGGCACCCAAAGGCTGCTGATCAAGGCAGGGGTTGGCTTCAACTGCCAAGTGAGGTTGGGATTCTGAGCCGATGTCACAGCCAGGTTCCGATCAGTCCATTTCCTCCAGGGGGGTGACCCTGTTTCCCCTGAGGGTGACCGCTGAACACACCACCCAAGAGAAAAAGAAGGAGAAAAGGAGAGAAATCTTTTAATTCTGTAGCAAGAAAGAATGAGTGCCAAGAGTTTTCTTTTCCCTGCACTCCTCCATTGCAACACCTATTATTATTATTATTATTATTATTATTATTATTATTATTATTATTATTATTCTAGATTTAATGAACACTCATATCAGAGTACCTTGTAAATTGATAGCCATAGTCTTTATATACTAACATTTTATGTTCTTCCACATCCATTTAATGCTCCTAAACCCTTCTTTTAGATTCTGTTAGCTTCTTTTAGACTTTTATATATACTTTGTGATTAATACTTTTTAGCTGTCCAAAATGTTTTACAGACTGTAAATGATTGTACCTCACCCTACTGATGCTGGTCTACTAAGGTAATAAAGATCTGATTGATTGAAATGAAATATCCTAGTAATGCAGTGATCGCACACTAATGTAATGTATTCCTCTCCCCCCAAATTCATACTTCATTACTCATTAATATTAGTAATAATAATGAAATAAGTCCGGCCAGAGGCTCCTCCCAGCTTTGCCTTGACCCTCCCAGTGGGCGTGACCACTCCCCACTAAGCCCCGCCCACCTCTTGCCTTCCCCAGCTCCACTCTCCCCGCCTCCTTTCACAATGGCTCGCCCGGATTGGCGTAGGCGGCCTGCCACTCTCGCGAGCACAGGAGCCTCCCCTCCCCTCCCTTCCCGCTTGCCTCGCCCGCCCCGCCCTTCGCCCTTGCCCCGCGCTGATTGGCCAAGACGGGGGGCCTGTAAGGGGCGTGGCCTGGCGGAGGGAGGCGGAGCGAGGGCGCCAGAAGCAGCTGGAGGAAGGAGGCAGCTGAAGGGGGGGCCTGAGTCCTCAGCGTGGTCGGCAGCGGGAGGCGCATGGGGGAAATGGGGGGGGGAGTAACAGAGTTGGACCCCCCTTTTAAAGACAAACAGAACCCCTCCAGCACCAGAATTCAAAAGCATCCATTCTTCTGGATGGTCCACCTCTCACTTCCATCCATCACTCCTGGGAAAACCACGGCTTTAACTATATGGACCCTTGTTGGCAAGGTGATGTCTCTGCTTTTTAAGATGCTGTCCAGGTTTGTCATTGCTTTTCTCCCAAGAAGCAGGCGTCTCTAAATTTCGTGGCTGTTGTCACCATCTGCAGTGATCATGGAGCCCAAGCAAGTGAAATCTCTCCCTGCCTCCATTTCTTCCCCTTCTATTTGCCAGGAGGTGAGGGGACCAGTGGCCAGGATCTTCGTTTTTTGGATGTTGAGCTTCAGACCAATAGCTTAGGGGACTTAAAGTCTGTGGCTCTGAGCCCTCCCCATTTTAACGGCCCCTTCCAGCTGAGGGGAGGGGGCGGCTTGCTTCCTGGCCTCCCCTCCCCTCTGGGTTGAAATTGGGGCTGATGCCCTTGCTGATCCATGGGGGGGGGGGCTTATAAATGTGACTCTCCCCCCATTCTGAAATCTGGGAGGTTGTAACCGGAGAAAAGAACAGAGGACTGACTTCGCCGGTGGCGCCCTGAATTTTGATCCTGTGTTTTGTTCGCCGACTCTTTGTTGTTGTTTTCTAAAGATATTTATTGGAGTTTCAAAAAGGTTACAAAATAAGGAAAAAAGAGAAAAAATACAAAGTACAAACAATTAAAAACAAATCAATCTTTTCATGTCTTGTCTTTCATTTGCTTGTTTCCTTGACCTCCTCACACCTCCCTTTTTTGTATTCCAATTCAGTTAGTTAATCCAGCAAATCCTTTCCTTCCTTATTTTTAATCTTCATCCTTTACCTTAATGTATTATAGCTTTGTATTCTCACCTAGTAACAATCCATTTTTACATATTCCTTTATAACATTACTGCTAAAAGCACTTAACTTCATTCCGACATCATTCTAACATTCATTAATTTGGCAGTATTTATGTAAGTAGTCTTTAAATTTCTTCCAATCTTCTTCCCCCGACTCTTCTCCCTGGTCTCGGATTCTTTCGCCGACTCTTTGCACGTGTTGCAGACCTGCACGTCTGTAGCTCAACCCCGTGCAGCGCAGCGTACAGCGATCCCCTTCGTTTCCTCCTTTCCCCCCTTCATCAAGGGCTTGACCAATCCCCAAGCGCCCTTCCTGACAGAGCCCTCTTTCCTTTGCCAATCCGAAGCGCGGGATCAGGAGAGGTTGCGAAACATCGCCCTCTAGCGACGCCTGCGCTGGTACTGCAGCTGCCCAAGCAGGGAAGGGCGAAGAAGCCATGGACACCCACGGGCTGCATTGGAGCGACCCTCCATTGAGGAGGAATCTGGAGAAAGAAATCAGCAGAAATCCTTCCCGGGACGGGTTGGCATCCTGCCCAGGCTGCTTCTTCAGGGGGAAGGTGGCCATCCGAGGAGGGGCTTGGGGCTGAGCCTGGCATTGCCCTCATCTCTGAAGCTTATGCTCACGTCCCCACCTGCCCTATGGCAGAAGGGTCAAGCCCTCCAGCCGGACCCCAACCCATCCCGGAAACCATGTCCTCCCGGTCTCCGTGTATTGGAAAGAGAAAGGTCTGGAGGGTCAGAGATGCCTGACATTTGGGATGGACACGGCATCAGTTTTCACCCCAGGACCACACCTGTTCTCTGACATGTTCACGACATGTGTGTGATGCTTCCCACAAGGTGTGGGGGGTAACCTGGAGAAACTTGTTAAAAGGAGGAGCCCCCCTTGTTCGGGGCTTCTCTCTGCATCTTCGATGCTGTATTCGCGAGTCATTGTTATCGGAAAGTTTTTCCTGATGTTGGTTTGGAATCTCCTTTCTTGTAACTTTACAATCATGTTCTGACTTTATATACATACAGTGGTACCTCGGGTTACAGACGCTTCAGGTTACAGACTCCCCTAACCCAGAAATAGTACCTCGGGTTAAGAACTTTGCTTCAGGATGAGAACAGAAATCACGTGGCAGCGGCGAGGCGGCAGCAGGAGGCCCCATTAGCTAAAATGGTACCTCAGGTTAAGAACAATTTCAGGTTAAGAACAGAATTTGTATCTGTAAACCAATAGCAAGAGATTCAGATGACGTTAAAGAATGAGTTTATCAATCAGGTACCAATCAGAACAAAGTGAATGGTCAGAAATAACATCTCAACTGCGAAAAGAAGAATGGTTGGTGTAAACCCGAAACCAAGTTAATAATTGCATTTCAATGGGTCGGCTTTAGGTTTCATTGCAATCAAGGCGATGAGATGATGATGATAATAATAATAATAATAATAATAATAATAATAATAATAATAATAATATTGCTTTCCCTGGCCACTCTGGGCGGCTCCCAACAGAACATTAAAAGCACTCTCCAAATCACAGCCACAACATGCATTTCAAGCATTTTGGGAGCTCTAAATTGCAGGGAAAACAACTGGCGGGTGGCCCAGGCCATTTTGGCCTCTGTTGTCCAGGGCGCCGGAGCCGCGGGACGTCGGGAAAAGGGGGAAGCCCTTCTAGGTGCCTCCAAGGGAATGAGGAAAAGGACGAGGTCTCTGGGAGGCTTCCTGGGTTATGGGGGTTTAGGAGTCGAAGAATTGGTTCTTCTGAGTTGATGAGCAGGCCAGGAGGAAGGTTGCGCAGGGCAGCCTGGGAAGGGCGAGGGAAAGGCTGGGAGGAAAAGCCGCCTCTCTTTTTCCATCGCTCTGCCCCTCCATCAAGTTTAAATGGAAGAATCCAAATACGCCTAGAGAAAAAGAAAATGATAGGAAACAGGATCCTTGTTTGGAGAAGAAGGGGCAGCAAAGCATGCTGGGAAGAAGGACATGAGGGAAATGAAATCAAACCTAACAAAGGATAATTTACCAATAAAGCTAATAAGTGAAACCTAACAAAAGACACCTTGGGATTTATTTATTCAGTTATACATTGGAAAATGGGTAAATTTCAAGTATAGGAAGCTGGATCCATGTTTGTGAGAAGAAGGGGCAGCAAAGCATGCTGGGAAGAAGGACGTGAGGGAAATTAAACCTAATAAAGGGTAATTTATCAATAAAGCTATTAAGTGAGCCAGTTTCTAGCACAAAAAGAGTTTTGGATTTAATTTCCGATTATGGTCGGGTGGCGGGATTTAAGTTGAACAAGCAAAAGACTAAGGTCTTAGCAAAGAACCTAACGTCTACAGAAGCAGATGAGTTTTTGAAAGAGACAGGATTAAATGTGGTTAAAAAGGTAAAATATCTAGGGGTGTACCTGACTTCTAAAAACTTGAATTTGTTTAAGGACAACTATGAGAAATGCTGGTCAGAAATCAAAAGGGATTTGGAAACTTGGACAAGACTAAAACTTTCCTTGTTAGGCCGAATAGCAGCTATAAAGATGAATGTTTTGCCGAAAATGTTATTCTTGTTTCAGACCCTGCAGATTGTGGACAAAGTGGTATGTTTTGGAAAGTGGCAGAAGGATATCTCTAAGTTCGTTTGGCAGGGCAAAAAGCCCCGAATTAAGTTTAAAATATTAACAGATGCGAAAGAAAGGGGGGGATTTGCCCTGCCAGACTTGAGGTTATACTATGAATCTACAGCCTTCTGCTGGATGAAAGATTGGTTTTTGTTAGAGAACACTGATGTCCTAGATCTGGAAGGGTTTGATAACGCTTTTGGGTGGCATGCGTATTTGTGGTACGACAAGGTTAAAGTTCATAAAATGTTCAAAAATCATATTGTTAGAAGAGCAATTTTTATGGTCTGGACAAAATATAAAGACTTATTGGAGAGTAAAACACCAAGGTGGCTTTCACCGGCAGAGGCCAAGGCACGCAAGAGACTTAACATGGAGGCCTACTGGCCAAAATATTGGGAATTAATTGAAAAAGATGGTGACAATTGGAAGCTGCAGAGTTTTGAAAATGTAAAAAGCAAGGTGCGAGACTGGTTGCATTATGCTCAAATTCGGGAAATTTTCAAAACAGATAAAAAGGTTGGGTTTCAGGTGGAAAAATCGAAATTAGAGACAGAACTGTTAGAACCTAAAGACAAATTACTTTCAAGAATGTATAACTTGCTGCTTAAATGGAATACACAGGATGAGACAGTCAAATCCGCCATGATAAAGTGGGCACAGGATATTGGACATAACATTAAGTTTGAGGACTGGGAAAGGCTATGGACCACCGGATTGAAATTCACGGCATGTAGTGCCCTGAAAGAAAATATTATGAAAATGATATACCGGTGGTACATGACCCCAGTCAAGCTTGCTAAGATATATCACCTGTCTGATAATAAGTGTTGGAAGTGTAAAGAGGCGGAAGGGACGTTCTTTCATCTCTGGTGGACATGTCCGAAAGTGAAGGCCTTTTGGGAAATGATCTATAATGAGTTAAAAAAGGTATTCAGATATACCTTGCCTAAGAAACCGGAGGCCTTCCTTCTGGGCATTGTAGACCAGAATGTGTTAAAGAAGGATAGAACCTTTTTTATGTATGCTACAACAGCAGCAAGAATTCTCATCGCAAAGTGTTGGAAGACACAAGATTTACCCACACTGGAGGAATGGCAGACGCAGTTGATGGACTATATGGAACTGGCGGAGATGACTGGCAGAATCCGAGACTTGGGAGAAGAAACAATGGAAGAGGACTGGAAAAAATTTAAGGACTATTTACAAAAATATTATAAGCTGTATGAATGTTAAGAAAATGCACTTTTTAGGAAATATTAGCCCCAGCAATGGTAATTAGGTGAAATGAAAATTAAGGCACAAGAAAAGAGAGGTGAAATTAAGAAAAATCTTTATTGCATTATGTTTTAATCACAATATATAAGATCATGGTTACAATAACTTTGACTTTGGTAACATGAAATTGAAAGATACAATAAGTAATGAATTGAAAGATACAATAATGAACTGAAAGATACAATAAGTAATGAAATAAGATAATAAATAGCTGAAGACTTTGTATTATGAATATTGGGTTACAAATATATTGAAATGGGTAATATGACAAAATGAAAGATACAATAAGCGATGAAATAAGATAACAAAATGCTGAAGTTGGTATTATAAATAATGCAGATTCGGGAAGATGTGGGGAAGTCCAAAAGATTCTGTAAAAGAAATATGATTTATGAAACTTTTGTATTTTATTCTTTGTTCTTTATTATTCTGTAAAAC
The DNA here is from genome assembly GCF_964252035.2 of Podarcis erhardii. Classification (NCBI taxonomy): domain Eukaryota; kingdom Metazoa; phylum Chordata; class Lepidosauria; order Squamata; family Lacertidae; genus Podarcis; species Podarcis erhardii. The sequence continues at coordinate 54,518,837 of NC_138502.1, read as the reverse complement.
TAATAAAAATATTTTAAAAAAAAAAGGAAAATGGGTAAATTTCAAGTATAGGAAGCTGGATCCATGTTTGTGAGAAGAAGGGGCAGCAAAGCATGCTGGGAAGAAGGACGTGAGGGAAATGAAACCTAATAAGGGATAATTTACCAATAAAGCTATTAAGTGAAACCTAACGAAAGACAATTTGGGATTAATTTATTTAGTTACACATTGGAAAATGAGTAAATTTCAATTATAGGACACAGGATCTTTGTTTGTGAGAAGATGGGGCAGCAAAGCATGCTGGGAAGAAGGACCTGAGGGAAATGAAATGAAACCTAATAGAGGTTAATTTATCCATGAAGCTAATAAGCGAAGCCAAACATAAGACTCCTTGAGATTGAATTATTTGGTTATACACTGGAAAAACGAGTAAATTTCAAATTTCTTCATGCTGGGATTCAACCATTGGCCTAATGGAGCTGGCAGTGCATGCTGGGAAGTCTGCCGGCGGAGGCTGGCGGGAGTTGCAGGGCCTTTTGAAGGTGGCCCCTTCCCCTCCGAGGGCCACATGACCCTCCTCGTCCGCCAGGGACACCAGCGCCTGCAGCCCGTCCAGCTGGCCAGAGTCACCCAAGGGCCGGAGAGGCTGGCAGGGACGGGGCCCCCAGGTGAGCCCGGGAGAGAGAGAGAGGGGCCCCTGGGGGGATCTGCACTCTGCACGCCCTCAGAGGCCGGAGAGGCTGGCAGGGACGGGGCCCCAGGTGAGCCCGGGAGAGAGAGAGAGGGACCCCGGGGGGGGGGATCCTGCACTCTGCACACCCTCAGAGGCCGGGGAGGCTGGCAGGGACGGGGCCCCCAGGTGAGCCCGGGAGAGAGAGAGGGGGGCCCCGGGGGGGGGATCCTGCACTCTGCACGCCCTCAGAGGCCGGAGAGGCTGGCAGGGACGGGGCCCCTGGTGAGCCCGGGAGAGAGAGAGAGGGGCCCCGGGGGGGGGGGATCCTGCACTCTGCACACCCTCAGAGGCCAGAGAGGCTGTCAGGGACGGGGCCCCCAGGTGAGCCCGGGAGAGAGAGGGGCCCCTGGGGGGATCTGCACTCTGCACACCCTCAGAGGCCGGAGAGGCTGGCAGGGACGGGGCCCCCAGGTGAGCCCGGGAGAGAGAGAGAGGGGCCCCTGGGGGGGATCTGCACTCTGCACGCCCTCAGAGGCCCGAGAGGCTGGCGGGGACGGGGCCCCCAGGTGAGCCCGGGAGAGAGAGAGAGGGGCCCATGGGGGTTGGATCCTGCACTCTGCACGCCATCAGAGGCCGGAGAGGCTGGCAGGGACGGGGCCCCCAGGTGAGCCCGGGAGAGAGAGAGAGGGGCCCCTGGGGGTTGGATCCTGCACTCTGCACGCCCTCAGAGGCCGGAGAGGCTGGCAGGGACGGGGCCCCCAGGTGAGCCCGGGAGAGAGAGAGAGGGGCCCATGGGGGTTGGATCCTGCACTCTGCACGCCCTCAGAGGCCGGAGAGGCTGGCAGGGACGGGGCCCCCAGGTGAGCCCGGGAGAGAGAGAGAGGGGCCCCTGGGGGGATCTGCACTCTGCACACCCTCAGAGGCCGGAGAGGCTGGCAGGGACGGGGCCCCTGGTGAGCCCGGGAGAGAGAGGGGCCCCTGGGGGGATCTGCACTCTGCACGCCCTCAGAGGCCGGAGAGGCTGGCAGGGACGGGGCCCCCAGGTGAGCCCGGGAGAGAGAGGGGCCCCTGGGGGGATCTGCACTCTGCACGCCCTCAGAGGCCGGAGAGGCTGGCAGGGACGGGGCCCCCAGGTGAGCCCGGGAGAGAGAGAGAGGGGCCCCTGGGGGGATCTGCACTCTGCACGCCCTCAGAGGCCGGAGAGGCTGGCAGGGACGGGGCCCCCAGGTGAGCCCGGGAGAGAGAGAGAGGGGCCCCTGGGGGGATCTGCACTCTGCACGCCCTCAGAGGCCGGAGAGGCTGGCAGGGACGGGGCCCCTGGTGAGCCCGGGAGAGAGAGGGGCCCCTGGGGGGATCTGCACTCTGCACACCCTCAGAGGCCGGAGAGGCTGGCAGGGACGGGGCCCCCAGGTGAGCCCGGGAGAGAGAGAGAGGGGCCCCTGGGGGGATCTGCACTCTGCACACCCTCAGAGGCCGGAGAGGCTGGCAGGGATGGGGCCCCCAGGTGAGCCCGGGAGAGAGAGGGGCCCCTGGGGGGATCTGCACTCTGCACGCCCTCAGAGGCCGGAGAGGCTGGCAGGGATGGGGCCCCCAGGTGAGCCCGGGAGAGAGAGGGGCCCCTGGGGGGATCTGCACTCTGCACGCCCTCAGAGGCCGGAGAGGCTGGCAGGGACGGGGCCCCCAGGTGAGCCCGGGAGAGAGAGGGGCCCCTGGGGGGATCTGCACTCTGCACGCCCTCAGAGGCCGGAGAGGCTGGCAGGGATGGGGCCCCCAGGTGAGCCCGGGAGAGAGAGGGGCCCCTGGGGGGATCTGCACTCTGCACGCCCTCAGAGGCCGGAGAGGCTGGCAGGGACGGGGCCCCCAGGTGAGCCCGGGAGAGAGAGGGGCCCCTGGGGGGATCTGCACTCTGCACGCCCTCAGAGGCCGGAGAGGCTGGCAGGGACGGGGCCCCCAGGTGAGCCCGGGAGAGAGAGGGGCCCCTGGGGGGATTTGCGCTCTGCACGCCCTCAGAGGCCGGAGAGGCTGGCAGGGACGGGGCCCCCAGGTGAGCCCAGGAGAGAGAGGGGCCCCTGGGGGGATCTGCACTCTGCACGCCCTCAGAGGCTTCGTAGTCTAAGCTCAGGGGGCTCTTTGAGCCGGCATCTCTCTGGGGGGTGAGGGGTTTCTTCCCATTGGTCAGCATCCTTCTTAAATTGTGGTGCCCGGAATTGGACACAGTATTCCAGGTGGGGACTGACCAAGGCAGAAGAGAGCTCAGTCTTGTAAGCCACTGGGATTAGTAGCAATAAAAGTAATAAGAATCACAACAAGATAGTAATATTAGACTTTGTTAACAAATATGTATGCTGCTGAACTGTGTGTGCATTGCAATCACTTATTCACGGTTGTGCGTAGTAATTTTAAGTGCATTCTTGATATTACAATCAAGGAGCAATACTGTTAAAATGCATAATTTCTTTAAATATAAACACAGAAATAAATGAAGCTCCAAATTCATCGGATGATGACCTGTGCCACAAACCGGGAACCAGGCAGAGGGCCTTCTTGGTGGTGGCGCCCTCCCTGTGGAACGCCCTCCCAGCAGATGTCAAGGAAGGAAACAACTCCCTGACTTTTAGAAGACATCTGAAGGTAGCCCTGTTTATGGATGTTTTTAGTGTTTGATGTATTTATCGTGTTTTGAATATTCTATTGGGAGCCACCCAGAGTGGCTGGGGAAACCAAGCCAGATGGGTGGGGTATAAATAAATGGCTGTTGTTGTTACACTAGATTTAATGAACATTCCTATCAGAGTGCCCTGTAAATTGATAGCCATAGTCTTTTATATACTGACTTTTTCTGCTCTTCCACATCCGTTTAATGCTCCGAAACTCTTCTTTTAGCTTCTTTTAACTTCTTTTAGACTTTTATATATGCTTTGCGTTTAAATTCTTTTTAGCTTTCCAAAACGTTTTACAGATTGGAAAAGACTGTACCCCACCCTACTGAATGCTGGTCTACTACCGTAATAAAGATTTGATTGATTGAAATGAAGTATCCTATAGTCATGCAGTGATTGGACACCAAAATAATATAATACAGGGTAATTCATAATGAAATATACAGTTTCCAGATCCTGTAAGACAGGCGCCGACACGGAAAACAGCTGCGAACTGTTAGGTAGATGTACTCAAAGTTTGTGTCCCGCGACTGAGGGAAGTGATGGAGGTGATAGTGCGCGTGTCACGTGACTATCAGGCAAAATGGCTGCGTCTGCAGTGGAGAAGGCGTTTTGTGTTCTTGAACTGAGCAAAACGGAGTTTGCTGTGCAACGGCATTTTCGATTGTGATGTGTGTCGTGTGACAAAGGGTGCACACATAGAACATCTGTGACTGTTTCTAAAATACTTTAAACATTGCCCTACAATTCTGTCACAGGTAACATGAGATATATTATATTCTTTTTTATAGTGTGTTGAAACTGTGTACTTCATTATGAATCACCCTGTATAATAATATAATCTAATATAATATCGTACTTTTCCGTGTATAAGAGGAGTAAAATGGGATCCCCCCATCTTCTTAATTCTGATTCCCCCCAAATAGGGGGTGTCTTATACACGGGGGCATGTTCTACATGGGAAAATAAAGTAATATGGAATAGAATAGAATAGAATAGAATAGAATAGAATAGAATAGAATAGAATAGAATAAGTCAAGGTAAAGGGAGCCCTGACCATTAGGTCCAGTCGCGGACGACTCTGGGGTTGCGGCGCTCATCTCGCTTTATTGGCCGAGGGAGCCAGCATACAGCTTCTGGGTCATGTGGCCAGCATGGTCATTCTGGCGAACCAGAGCAGCACATGGAAACGCCGTTTACCTTCCCGCCGGAGTGGTACCTATTTATCTACTTGCACTTTGACTTGTTTTCGAACTGCTAGGTTGGCAGGAGTAGGGACCGAGCAACGGGAGCTCACCCCGTTGCGGGGATTCGAACCACCGACCTTCTGATCGGCAAGCCCTAGGTTCTGTGGTTTAACCCACAGCACCACCTGTGTCCCAACATTATAATAATATAATATAATATAATATAATATAATATAATATAATATAATATAATATAATATAATATAATACATAACAACATAACATAACATAACATAACATAACATAACATAACATAACATAACATAACATAACATAACATAACATAACATATCAACACAACATAACATAAAACATAATATAATATAAATATACATTCCCCTCAAATTAATATTTCATTACTAATTAATATTAGTAATAATATTAGCAATAATAATGAAATAAGTCAGCCCAGCTTTGACTTGCCCTGCCTAGTGGGCGTGGCCACTCTCCACTAAACCCCGCCCTGCCTCTCCCAGCTTTCCACTGCTGCCTTTCACAACCCATTGCCTCTCCCCACCTCCTTTCACAATGACTTGCCCAGATTGGCGTAGGCGGCCTGCCACTCCCGTGAGCCACTCCCATGAGAGTTCCCTCTCCCCTCTCTTCCCGCTAGCCTCGCCCGCCCCTAACCCTGGCCAGTGCAATAAAGTTCATTGGATCCCAGTCAAGGCTTGGCTAAGGTCAGTTGCTACTCTTTGGAACAGGGAGCAGAGCTTACACAATACAGAAATTAAACCAACAGACTACGGAAGATGTCTTAAATGAATTTCTCAGTGTATTGATATACAAAGCTTAGGAGAACGAAATGATGTGAAGTGAGCTTATGAATGATAGTGCATAAATGTGGGAAATGGAGCATAGAAAATTGAATACATAGAACTGGCATAACCAAACAGTATTGTTGAATATCAGAATTGATATGGTTAATAGGTAGTCATGACAAAGCAAACAGACTCAAAAACCTAACTCCTCTCCCTCTAAACTATCTTGTTGTGAGATAAATATAAGTTTCCAAAACACAAAATTATTAAAAGATAATAGTTTACAAACTAAGGGCAGTAGACCAGGACTCATTGTAGTCCTTGGCAAAGCAAGGGAGCAAATCATTTCCTCCCATCTTAGTGTTCATGTCAACTGGACTTCCTAAAATCCAGGCTAAGAAGGAACACAATCTCTTTCAGAGATGGAGAATAAACAGCATGGGTGAGTAGCTGTGTTTCCTTTATGCACTTCTGGACATCAGGAACATGGACTATTTTAAGAATCATATGTCCCCTTCATTTCTGGTTGTCAGGTGCTCCTTTGTGTTCAGCTCAGGCCTCAGCACAATAATGTAGCACTTGGGAAGGAAGATGCAGCCCAGAAGCCTAGCACTGGAGGTCAACATAGAGAAGATCTGCACGGCCACCATGTACTTGCCCTTGGTGCTCAGGTAGGTGGGCACAAAAGACACCCAAACACTGCAGAAGACCAGCATGCTGAAGGTGATCAGCTTGGCTTCGTTGAAGGAGCCAGGCAGCTTCCTGGCTAGGAAAGCCACCGTGAAGCAGGTGGCAGCCAAGAAGCCCAGGTAGCCGAGGGCAACGTAGAACATGGCCACAGACCCTTCGTTGCATTGCAGGATGATCTCTTCCACCTGGGAGCGCATGTCGGGCTCTGGGAATGGGGGAGAAGAGCCCAGCCAGATGGTGCAGAGGAGAACTTGCCCCCCAGAACAGGAGATGACAATGGAGTTGGCCAGACTCTGGCCCAGCCATCTCCTCAGCCTGTTCCCGGGCTTTGTGGCCAGGAAGGCCAGCACCACCGTGATGGTCTTTGCCAAGACAGAAGAAACAGCAACTGAGAAGATGATGCTGAAGGCCGTTTGTCGGAGAAGGCAGGTCTCTTTCCTTGGGCGCCCGATGAAGAGGAAGGAGGACAGAAAGGAAAGCAGGAGGGAGACGAGGAGGATGTAGGAGAGGTCCCGGTTGTTGGCTTTGACAATGGGAGTTTCCTTGTATTTAATGAAGATTCCCAACACAGTGTCTGCTGTTAAGGACAAGAAGAGGGCAATGGAAGCTAACACCATTCCCAAATATTCTCCATAAGTCAGGAAGGTGGTAATCTTGGGGACACATTGATCTCTGTCCTTGTTTGAATGGTGATCTTCTGAGCATTTGGTGCAATGTTCTGCATCTGGGAAAGAGGACAAAGAGTGGCTGCAGCATCAGTTACATCCCTCATGATCGGTGCTCTTTTACGTTTTGAAAAAGTCTGTGGTGGACCTCAGGAAATAAGAATGTTAAAATAGGTCAAGCAACCTTGTGATCTAGGGTAACTGAGTAGCAATGAGCACTCCACTTCTGTTAACTGCATTGTTTGGATCCTGCCTAGTCCTGAAGAAACAGCTCTTTAACTTGACATTTTAAATGCAGTTTTCTGTTGCTTCCATGCAATGTTCATAGTAGTGAGATCAAAACAGTCCATTGATTATATTGTAATAATTTTCATATGAAGTATTGTTTTTTATTGTGCATTTGCTATTAAAAATTTGCTGGTTTGCATCACCTGTCCATTATTTTTTATAAATATCAAAATTATTTCCTTTTTGGTGTGACTTGGTATAAAAAATAAAAAAGGAATCCTTTATGGGCATTCCTCTCACAGCTGCTCACTTTCAACCCCAGAGATTTCTTCCTTATGGCCACTCCTTTCAACTCCCTTCCTGGATGTAATAAAGTTGATTAATCCTATGGATGTCGAGGAAGAATCCACATTCCCCAGTGTCTGCAGAAATCTCACAAAAAGTGGGTGAGACTGAATTTCTGCCCTGTGTTTACTCTCTCCAGAAGTTCCTTCCCCCTTGGAGTCACCCACCTTCCTGGGCGGAGAAGGTTCCTTCCGCACACTGAGCACAAGCATAGCAGCAAATGGGCTTTCCTTCTAGAACCACCTTGGCATATCCAGGCTGACATCTTTCTGTACACCTGGAACGAGGTACGCCCTAACCAGAAAGACAAGAAGGTGCAAGAAAGAGGAACAGTTAGGAGTATTTGTGGGTATGTAATTCACTCATACAGTGAATTGAAACGGATCTCTGGACTGCAGTCTTTGACCCCCTCATCAGGGTCCTTTCAACCCCCCACTGACCATTGGAGTGACCAGAATATCATGTTCTTCATAATTCGTTCAGGACAACTGAGGTTTGCACCACAGAACTCTGATTCCTCTTCTCCGTTTACCTGCTTCCCTGCCTAAAAAATCTTCAAAGAAGATAGCAATGGAGTCTGAAATGTGATTTCCCCAAATTTCAGGATTCGGATAATCTCTCAACCACTAATTCAGATAAAATTGATATGACTTTTCCAAATATTGGTTTCCCTCACTCTGTTCTTGAGGAATGCAAGGTTTCCTCTTGTCGCTGATCTATTTCCCTAGTTATTTCTAGTTTACATGCCATTTCTTAACGTTAACCTTATGTTACAATAGGGTTGTTGCTTTTTTAAATTATCATCTTTTACCAACAACTGTGCACTTCTCTATTCCTGCACATACAATACTTTAACATTTGCAACATCTACAAGTGAGCTTACTCCACAAATTTAAGAAATCCACAATAAATCAGTAATCATCATTTCTAAAATAAATCGCTTTCCATCCTTCTGCATGTATGAAAACCCAATAGTTCCCTTTTACTAGGGGCTTTCCCTTTTCTTCTTATCTATGTAGTCCATTTGGTTAAAGATTCTATCCAGAATTCTTAAATTCTCAGTCTGGCTCGGAAATAGATAGTGTCTTTTCTAAGTACCTCTGGGCTCTATGCTTTCTGTGAGCACCCCAAATTTCCCTCCTATCTCAGCTGCTGTGGAAAGAAGGAGTGGCCGTTGCAGCTGTTATTGGACGGTCAAGACATCATTGGTCAACCTGATATAGCCATTTTGCAGCAGTTGTTCAAGGAAAGCTGGGATCTCCTAGCCTCCCCTCTCTGTGATTCCTCCTACCTTGTTGAATTTCTTGGGCCACTCAATGGCTTCTGGGTTAATGGTGAACTTTATGCTAGCAGATGTCTCTCTCCTTATATTCCCAATAACGACACAAGACTTATTGGGAGAGATCACCCAGTTCATAATATTGAAGTCTCCTGGCAGCTCCCAGTTCTCATCCAAGCACAGCCTGCCTCTGGAAGTATTCAGACACCGAATTTCTCTCAAGAAAGGGTGAAGCTGGAATGACAGGGGGAAACACCAGCACTGAGAAAGCTTGAAGCCAAGATGGATATCTCAGTCCTACTCACTTCAACCTCTTATGATTTGGGGCCTGCGTGTATCTCATGTAGACTGGAATTCCTATTCAGCCATTATTATTACTACAGACCCTGCAAGTGCCCCAATTTTCCAGGGATGTCCCTGGATTAGAGACAGTTTTTCATTTGATCCCGGAATGTCCCACTTTTCCTTTTCTTCATTGGAGAAAAGTTGGCAAATGTGGAGTTGTCCAACCCACAAGCCGTCCAATCCTGTATCGGGAATATTAATATGTTTTATATTTTAGTATGAATTTCTTTATTTTGGGAGCTGCCCAGAGTGCTGAGGAAAGCCAAAAAGATGTGTGGGATATAAACAGTGCTATATTTCTAGCAAAGAGGGTGCCGGAAATCACCATGAACACCTCTCTCTGAGAATGGCAATGGTACCCGCCTGAGAGGTGCCAGAACTGAGTTTGAGTGCATCCCGACCCCCCAGAAAAAAAGCCCTAGGTATCAACAGTAAAATTTTCATTATGGAATGGGATGTCCCTATTTTCATCAGAGAAATGTTGGGCGGTATGCTACTATTACTAATACTAATAGTAATTATGATATGTTGCATGTTTATCCCCAGTCAAGATCAGCATCAGTGTGGACTGCAGGTTGCAAAAAGGGGAAGGAAATACCTGCCACGGCTGTAGCCTTTGGGGTCCCCATTGCTCTCCTTCCTCCACCATCAGCCTCCTCTGGACCTGGAAGGTTTTAACAATGCTTTTGGTTGGCATGCATACTTATGGTATGATAAAGTTAAGATCAATAAGGCCTTCAAGAACCATATTGTCAGGAAAGCAGTGTTTAATGTCTGGACAAAATATAAAGACTTACTGGAAAATAAAACTCCAAGGTGGCTCTCACCTCTGGAGGCTAAGGCCCGAAAAAGACCCAATATGGAGGCCAAATGGCCAAAATATTGGGAAATATTAGAAAAAGATGGAGACAATTGGAAATTGCAGAGTTTGGAGAAAATGAAGGATAAGGTGCGAGACTGGTTACATTATGCTCAGATTAAAGAAGTTTTTTAAAAATGATAAAAAGTTAGGGTTCCAGGTGGAGAAATCGAAGTTAGAAACAGAATTGTTAGAACCAAAGACCAAGGTACTATCTAGAATGTATAACTTGCTGCTAAAATGGAATACACAAGACGAAATGGTTAAATCGGCTATGATAAAATGGGCACAGGACATTGGGCATAACATTATGTTTGAGGACTGGGAAAGGTTGTGGACCACTGGGCTGAACTTCACCGCATGTAATGCTCTGAAGGAAAATGTTATGAAAATGATATATAGATGGTACATGACCCCAGTTAAACTTGCTAAAATATACCATTCGTCTGATAATAAATGTTGGAAATGTAAAGAAAATGAAGGAACATTCTTTCACCTCTGGTGGACATGCCCTAAGGTGAAGGTCTTCTGGGAAATGATATATAATGAACTGAAAAAGGTATTTAAGTATACCTTCACAAAGAAACCAGAGGCCTTCCTCCTGGGTATTGTCGGCCAGAAGGTGTTAAAGAAGGATCGAACATTTTTCATGTATGCAACAACGGCAGCAAGGATTCTTATCGCAAAAAACTGGAAAACTCAAGATCTACCCACACTGGAAGAGTGGCAGATGCAGCTGATGGACTATATGCAACTGGCCGAGATGACCGGCAGAATCCGTGATCTGGGAGAAGAGAAGATGGAGGAAGACTGGGAGAAATTCAAAATGTATTTACAAAAACATTGTAATTTGGTTGAATCTTAAGAAGGATGCTGGATTATAAAAAACTGCTCACCACTAAATTAGATTTAAATTTGATGATAAGTGAGACTAAAGAAAATATAAAATCTTTTGGAAGAAGTGCTAGATTATATTTGAATGAATAGACATGAGATTGAAAACAAGTTGATAATTTGTGTGGAAAAAATTTTAACGATGTAAATGGGAGCGGGAGACGTGAGGGAGTCCAAAGAAGTGATGAAATTGTTATGACAGAAATAAGATTGTTTATTATGTGTGCATTTATATTTAAAAACCTTAATAAATATTTATAATATATATATATATATATATAAGGAGTGGAGGACCATGAAACCATCTGCATATAAGTAGATACACTTCAGTCCTGGCGAAGGGTGTCTGAGAAAAGTTGTATGGCGTTTCCTCAACAAAGCGTTTTGGAGAGATGATCCCACTGATGAGAAAGTGTCCAGGCCGGTAGTAATTGCGAGCATCCGTTTCATCCCTGACCAGATTCAAGGGGCATTTCGCCTTGTGGTTCCTGCAGACTCCAAAGGGCATCATGAGCAGCAGAAGCAGCAACAGAAGGAGCAGGGATCTCATTCTGGCTCTGCCTCCTCCTCCTCTTACCTGCCAAGGAGGCAAAGCAGAAGAACCTAAAGACTCTTTCAAGGCCAGACTGCCTGGGCTTTCCCAATCTGGGTGGTTTTCAACTCTACCTTCAGAGCTCGGAAGCCCAAGGCAGGCACACCCCTCTTTCGCCAGCTCTGCATCTTGACTCAGTCTGTCTCCAGCACAGGAAATATTCTCTGCACCAACTTTTTCCTCCTAGACACAGTGCAATTAATATTGTCATGCTGCTGTTGCTTTCCGAGCCTCATGCAATCTACAGAAATATCTCCTGAGCTTTCAGAAGATGAGAAGACCATAATTTTGATTATTCCAAGTGGAATAAGTTTCATCACAATAACTTTCTGGAGTCTTGAATGGCTAAAGCAGCAGGTGCAGAGCTGGAGAAAAACATGTTGGACAGAAGTCAAGGGGTGTGTTTGGGAGTTGGAAGTTTGGCCTGAACTTTGCTCACAAGCACCAAAGAAGGAGCTGGATCCGACCATGGGCTCTCCTTCCTTGGACGTTTTGAAGCAGAGGTTGGATGGCTATCTGTTGGGATTCTTTAGCTGAGATTCCTGCATTGCAGAGGGTTGGACTAGAGGACCTTGGGGTCCCTTTCCAAGTCTCCCATTCTATGATTCATTGGAGGTTTTTAAGAAGAGGTCGGACAGTCAGGGATGGACAGCAGCCAGATGAAGAAGTCCCAGCATCGTATCCCAGGCATCCAAACTCTTTTAAAATGTAGAGTATTTTTGGGAGGGCAGAGGCTGTTATTGGGTTGTAGTTTTTATTTGATTATATATATTGTGGTTTTACATTTTGATTTTGCTCTCTGAACCACCCTGAGGCCTCCAGGCATAGGGCGGTATATAGATTCAACAAGTAAATAAATATGAAGGAATAAATGGAGAATGCTGAGAATCCTCAGTACTGTGAACGTGATACATGATGGTGGGATCTTGCTTCCTGGAGGCTGCTAGAGACAGAGACTGGTGGAGCCTGCGATGGGGAGGGTTTTCTCAAGCCCGTCTCTGGCCCCTTTGGGTGGGTCTGGGCTGCTTGATTCCTGCCGCTCTCTTCTGGTTCTCTCCCTGAAGGGAAGTAGCGCCTTGGTGGCTTCAAAGCCACTTCAAGTGAATTTCCACCCCATCTTTGAAAGGCTTCTCCAACAGAGGGGAGCTCTCTGGGGTTGGTTGAGGTGGAAAAGGTTGCTCTGAACTTTCGACTCTCCCTTCCCCTTCGACATGTTCTGCGGAAGGAGAGCTTCTGTTGCACATGGAGCCAACTTTCTCCTGGTCTTTGAGCAGAAACTTCTCTACTTGTAAACAATTGCGTGTGCAGAAGCCAGATGTGATGGAAAAGTTGGTTCCATAAGTATTTCTTTTTTACTTTTATCTCCTGCCAGCAAATGGTGAAAGAACGACAGCCTCTGATTGGCTGAGGTTCCAGGAGGAAGAGTTTAAAAAGAGAGACGTTGGAGGGAGACAGGGAGTTGGGCTGTTGAGGGTGGTGTGGTTGGTTGAGTTGAGCTGGTTGAGGAAGGAGGTTGGGCGTTAGATAGGGAGATAGGATAGGAGTCAGGTTGAAATACAAAGAGTGTTGAGGAGGCAGAGATGGTTCTGGAGAAAAGGTCCACTCCACTGTACAGTGAAGGACTGAGTGTAGTGTCTGCGTGTAGTGTCCTGCGGGAGTAATAGGACCAGATCTTGCAGGGAGACTGAGGCTGAGACAGAAGTAGGAGCTGAGGTCTACTTAGGTCTCAAACTAGTCTGGAGGGGAGAGACTCTTCTGAGGAAAGAAGAGACTCCCAAAACCCAGTGAAGGAAGGGTGTGTGTGGTGAACCCTTAAGACTGTTACTGAAAGTCCGCCCTCAGTTTGTTAAAGGGGTGGGTAACTGAAGGAAAAGAGGGATGCGGGTGGTGCTGTGGTCTAAACCACAGAGCCTAGGGCTTGCCTAGGTCGGCGGTTCAAATCCCCACGACGGGGTGAGCTCCCGTTGCTCGGTCCATGCTCCTGCCAACCTAGCAGTTTGAAAGAACATCAGAGTACAAGTAGATAAATAGGTACTTCTCCAGTGGGAAGGTAAACGATGTTTCCGTGCACTGCTCTGGTTCTCCAGAAGCGGCTTAGTCATGCTGGCCACATGACCCAGACATGCTGGCCACATGACCTGCGGACAAACGCTGGCTCCGCGACTGGACTTAACTGTTAGGGCTCCCTTTATCTTTAACTGAAGGAAAGTACCGCCTTAGAACGGAACCAAACTATAAAGCTGAAACCTGTGAAAATGAATTGAACTAGCGTATTATTATTGGAGTAACCTAAGTTTCTCCACTTGTATTATACTACCTTGTTTAAAAATAAATCTTTATTGTTATTTTAAAAACATCTGCTTGAGACTCCAGCTCACTGGTTATCCCCCACACCCAGGTCCCCTACAGAATACTCTGGGATAGTTAGCATTGGTTTTAAGGGTGGTTCAGTGAGGGGGGGGGGCAATATATGTAAAAAAGAGCAGGCACATTGAGGCGCCAAGCCCGTTGCACCAGGCTAGCATTCTAGCAGTTTTATTATTCTTTATCAATTTATTTATTAATATTTACTTCTTTCTTACTTACTCATTTCATCTCTTGCATAAAATCCACGTACCACAGGGTTAGGCCAATAACTCCCAAAGCACTTTATGTAACAATCATAAAAAGTTTACACACTTACTTCAGAACATACAAAGAGTTAAAATAATAAAACAGACTCAAATTACCTCAACTTCCTAAGAATCTGGGTGGATCCTTAACGAAAATATATTTTTTATAACAATTTAATAAAGTCTCCATAGATATTCCAAAACACCTTTCTTCTTGTACAATTTGTAAAAATAAATACATAATTTCTTCTTGACTCCTCACCTCTCCTTTCTCGATGTTTGTTTTTATTACTCCTTTTTATCAGATGTTTTAAAATATATATGCTTTTATTATGTAAGCCCTGATGTCATATTTCAATAATCCTCTGCCTTTGACTTCATGTATGGATGATGGTTTGACAGATAATATATCCAGGGTCTCCATTCTTCCTTAAACAATCCATCATTTTGGATGGTCATTTTGGATGGTCATTTTAGCAGGTAATTTCACCATTTCAGCATATTCCCCCAGTTTCATAAGCCATTGAGGGGGCAACTCCCATCTCTTGCGGGGGTGCAATTAGTGCCAGCACCGTCCGTTAAGAGTCTGGGTGTAATCTTCGATACCTCCCTCTCTATGGAGGCGCAGATTACAGCTATAACAAAGGCGGCATTTTTTCATCTCCGCCAAGCTAAGCAGTTGGCCCCTTATCTCTCTCGCCCTGACCTAGCCACTGTGATCCATGCGACGGTCACCTCCAGACTGGATTATTGTAACTCGCTCTACGTGGGGCTGCCCTTGAGACTGACCCAGAAACTCCAGCGGGTGCAGAATGCCGCGGCGAGACTCCTTATGGGGTCTTCGCTGCGAGATCACATTCACCCGGTACTATACCAGCTCCACTGGCTCCCGGTGGAGTACAGGATCAGGTTTAAGGTGCTGGTTTTAACCTTTAAAGCCCTATACGGCCTAGGACCCTCGTACCTACGGGACCGCCTCTCCTGGTATGCCCCACAGAGAAACCTACGGTCTGCAAATAATAACATCCTCAAGGTCCCAGTCCTCAGAGAGGTTAGGCTGGCCTCAACTAGAGCCAGGGCCTTCTCAGCTGCGGCTCCAATCTGGTGGAATGCTCTGTCACAAGAGACTAGGGCCCTGCGGGACCTGACATCCTTCCGCAGGGCCTGCAAGACAGAGTTGTTCCACCAGGCCTTTGGTCAGGGCGCAGCCTGACTCCCTCCTCTGGCAACCTGCACAGAATCTTGCTTAATCAGTTGCCATTAAATTGATTTTAATTGATTTTTATAATGAAATATTTTTAGAATGTGCGATTATCTGATTGTTTGATTGTTTGATTGTTTGATTGTTGTTAGCCGCCCTGAGCCCGGCTTCGGCTGGGGAGGGCGGGATATAAATAAAATTTATTATTATTATTATTATTATTATTATTATTATTATTATTATTCCTCTTTGGTGGGGAAGTCTTTCCATTTCTGTGCATATAAAGTTCTAGCTGCTGTGGTTGTAGACATACATAAACTAGTCAGCTTTCTCTGGACCATTATTTATTAATTTTATATTGCACCCTTCATTGGAATTCTACAGGTTGAATTGCTAAAAGACTTAGAGCTTAGTGAGCTTACCACCAATTTGAAGTGTGGAAAAATTAAGTAGGATGCAATCTTGGCTTATTAACCTATTCTAAATACTTCATCAGTGGCTGTTCTGCCAATTATTTTCACTTCCCATCTGATCTTGGTTTTGCTCTATAAATGGGGACCTGAATGGGAGGAACCTGAGTTGGAGGAGGAGGAGACCTCTCGCTCTTCCTTCCGGACTGAGCATAAGATGCCTCCTCTTAAAAGGTTTGGCAGGCAGGGAATACAACTATCTGGCTTCGTCTCATTGCTTCCCTCCAATAGATGAGTAGCTGTGTTTTCTTTAGGCACTTCTGGACACTGGGAACATGGACTATTTTAAGAATCAGATGTCCCCTGAATTCCTTGTTGTCAGGTGCTCCTTTGTGTTCAGCTCAGGCCTCAGCACAATAATGTAGCACTTGGGAAGGAAGATGCAGCCCAGAAGCCCAGCACTGGAGGCCAACATAGAGAAGATCTGCACGGCCACCATGTACTTGCCCTTGGTGCTCAGGTAGGTGGGCACAAAAGACACCCAAACACTGCAGAAGACCAGCATGCTG
This sequence comes from Podarcis erhardii, assembly GCF_964252035.2. NCBI lineage: Eukaryota > Metazoa > Chordata > Lepidosauria > Squamata > Lacertidae > Podarcis > Podarcis erhardii. Next base: position 54,502,828 of record NC_138502.1, on the reverse strand, counting down.
AAGGTGATCAGCTTGGCTTCGTTGAAGGAGCCAGGCAGCTTCCTGGCTAGGAAAGCCACCGTGAAGCAGGTGGCAGCCAAGAAGCCCAGGTAGCCGAGGGCAACATAGAACATGGCCACAGACCCTTCGTTGCATTGCAGAATGATCTCTTCCACCTGGGAGCGCATGTCGGGCTCTGGGAATGGGGGAGAAGAGCCCAGCCAGATGGTGCAGATGAGAACTTGCCCCCCAGAACAGGAGATGACAATGGAGTTGGCCAGACTCTGGCCCAGCCATCTCCTCACCCTGTTCCCGGGCTTTGTGGCCAGGAAGGCGCACCACCGTGATGGTCTTTGCCAAGACAGAAGAAACAGCAACTGAGAAGATGATGCTGAAGGCCGTTTGTCGGAGAAGGCAGGTCTCTTTCCTTGGGCGCCCGATGAAGAGGAAGGAGGACAGAAGGGAAAGCAGGAGGGAGACGAGGAGGATGTAGGAGAGGTCCCGGTTGTTGGCTTTGACAATGGGAGTTTCCTTGTATTTAATGAAGATTACCATCACAATGCCTGCTGTTAAGGACAAGAAGAGGGCAATGGAAGCTAAAACTATTCCCAAATATTCTTCATAAGCCAGGAAGATGATAATCTTGGGGACACATTAATCTCTGTCCTTGTTTGAATGGTGATCTTCTGAGCATTTGGTGCAATGTTCTGCATCTGGGGAAGGGGAAAAAATGGCTGCAGCATCACTTACACCCCTAATGATCTGTGCTCTATTAACATTGTGATCTAGGATAAACTGAGAGGCAGTGACCACTCCACTTCTGTTAACTGGATCCTGACTATTCCTCTGAACCTTTAAAATGCAGACATGCAAAGTTCATAGCAGTGAGATCAAAACGGTCCATAGATTATAATTGTAATAATTTTCAAATAAAGTATTGTTTATTTTTTAGTGTGCTTTTGCTGTTAGTAATTTGCTGCTTTTCATCGTCTATCCATTATTTTTGATAAGTGTCAACATTATTTCCTTTTTGTGTGGCTTGTTTTAAAAAATAAAAAAGGAATGCTTTGCGGGCATTCCTATCAGAGCTGCCCAGTTTGCACCCCAGAGATTTCTTCGTTATGGTCATTCCTATCAACTCACTTCCTGGATGTAATAAAGGTGATTAATACTAAGGAAGTCGAGGAAGGATTCCTATTCCCCTATGTCTGCAGAATTCTCACAAAAAGTGTGTGAGACTGAATTTCTGCCCTGTGTTTACTCTCTCCAGGAATTCCTTTCCCCATGGAGTCACCCACCTTCCCAAGCGGAGAAGGTCCCTTCCGCACACCGAGCACAAGCGTAGCAGCAAACAGGCTTTCCTTCTAGAATCACTTTGGCATATCCAGGTCGACATCTTTCTGTACACCTGGAACGAGGTACAGTCTAACCAGAAAGACAAGAAGGTGCAACAAAGAGGAACAGTTAGGAGTAACGCAATCTCTATAGCATGGTGGTGATCCCTGACAACCGGTCTTCCCGGCTCAGGATGATGGGAGCTGTAGTCCAAAGACTGGGGACCCAAGTTTGGGAAAGCCTGATCTACCCAAAGATTTGCAGTTGTGGCCCCCAATGAATCATTCAGGAAATCATCACAGCTCTACATCACATCACATAGAAGGTTGGGGAGGGGTCTGTCTGGCAGGGAATCCTGAGAGATCCCAGTTGCCGTTTCCAGCAGCCAAGAACCTCAGTAGGCTGCCATCTCCCCATTCCCTTAATGCGGTCAGTTCTCTTTAGCTTCAGAACATGATCTCTGGAATGCAGCCTGGAATTTCAACCCTGCACTGACCATTGGGGTGACCAGAATATCTTGTGCTTGAAATTTAGTTCAGTACAACTGAGGTTTGAGCCACAGAACTTTGTTTCATCTTCTCCATTTACCTGTTTCCCTTCTTAAAAAAACTTCAAAGCAAATGACAATGGGTCTGACATGTGATTCCCCCAAATTTCAGGATTCGAATAATCTCTCACATGGTTCATTCCCGTGTTTGTGTTTGTGTGTTTCAGAGAGAGAGAGAGAGAAAGCTCTTTGCTGTTCAATGCCCAACTGAAAGGAGAGTTGGGGTTTTTTGGGGTTTTTTTTGCCAAATTGCTTTAATTGATTTTCCAAATTTCACCACATCAACCACAAATTAAGACAAATTTAATACAAGTGAGCTTACTCACAAATTAAAAAATATATACAATAAATCAGTAATTATCATTTCTAAAATAAATTACTTTTCATCCTTCTGCATGTGTGAAAGGTCAATATCCTTTATTTGAGCATCCCAAATTCCACTCCTATCTCAGCAGCTAGAGAAAGAAGGAGTGGTGGTTCCAGCTGTTACTGGACAGTCAGCCTGACATGGTCATTCTGCAGTGGTTGTTCAAGGAACACCACAATCAGGATCTCCTAGCCCCCCCTCCCCCAATTATTCCCTCTACCTTATTGAATTTCTTGTTCCACTCAATGGCTTCTGGGTTAATGGTGAACTTTATACCAGCAGACGTCTCACTCCTTATATTCCCAATTTTCACAAGGTCACGAGACTTATTGGGAGACATCACCCAGTTCATAATATCGAAGTCCGCTGGTAGCTCCCAGTTCTCATCCAAGCACAGTCTGCCCCTGGAAGTATTCAGACACCGGATTTCTCTCAAGAAAGGGTGAGGCTGGAATGGCAGGGGAAAGCAGCAGCATTAAGAAACTGGGAAGCTACAACAGGCAATTAATCAAGCCAAAATGGGGAAAACACCGGGGCCAGGTGGTCTATCAGCAAAGTACTATAAGAAATTACAAGATTATTTGGCACAACCACTAAAAGATTTAAGATACTTACATTACGCTGATTCTGAAAAAAGATACAGATCTATTATCAGTCAAAAATTATAGGCTGATTTCTCTATTAAATAATGACTATAAGCTGTTTGCAGACCTATTGACAAACAACATGAAAGTGCTATTAATGGATTTAATTCATCAGGACCAGGCTGGTTTTTTACCAGGCCGCCAGATGAAGGATAATATAAGGAATATAATTGATATAATAGAAGATCTGGAGGTTAGAAATGATAGGCAAGCAGTGTTGATTTTTATAGACGCAGAGAAGGCATTTGACCATGTTTCATGGACTTCTACAAAGAAGACTATAGAGATGATGAATTTCAGAGAGTCATTACAGTGGTACCTCAGGTAAAGAACTTAATTCGTTCTGGAGGTCCATTCTTAACCTGACACTGTTCTTAACCTGAGGTACTACTTTAGCTAATGAGGTCTTCCGCTGCCGCCGCACGATTTCTGTTCTTATCCTGAAGCAAAGTTCTTAACCCGAGGTACTATTTCTGGGTTGCCAGAGTCTGTAACCTGTAGCATCTGTAACCTGAAGTGTCTGTAACCTGAGGTACCACTGTACTTAGAGGAATTGACTCAATTTATTCTGACTAACAGGCTATGATGATAGTAAATAATGTAATAAGAGAAAAACTCAAAATAATGAAAGGGACAAGACAGGGATATCCCCAGTCACCATTATTATTTTAGTTTTAGAGACCCTGGTCAGAAGTAGAAGATCAGATGAAGAAATAAAAGGGATAACAGTAGGTTAAAGGTAAAGGTAAAGGGACCCCTGACCATTAGGTCCAGTCCTGACTGACTCTGGAGTTGCGGCGTTCATCTTGCTTTATTGGCAGAGGGAGCCGGCGTACATCTTCCGGGTCGTGTGGCCAGCATGACTAAGCCGCTTCTGGCGAACCAGAGCAGCTCATGGAAACGCCGTTTACCTTCCCTCCGGAGCGGTACCTATTTATCTACTTGCACTTTGACATGCTTTCGAATTGCTAGGTTGGCAGGAGCAGGGACTGAGCAATGGGAGCTCACCCCGTCACGGGGATTCGAACCACCGACCTTCTGATTGGCAAGTCCTAGGCTATGTGGTTTAACCCACAACGCCACCCGCACCCCAACATTAGGTTACAAAGCATATAAACTCAAGGCATTTGCAGATGACCAAGTGGTAACTGTAGAAGACCCCTTGGCTAGTAAACCAAGGGTCTTGAACAGATTCTCAAGTTTGGAGAAGTAGCAGGTTTTAAACTAAATAAAGGTAGAACGAAAGTATTGGTGTAAAATGTGAAAGAGCAAAATAAAAAAGACAAAAAACGGAACTGATGATTGAGAAGAAAGTTTAATATTTAGGAGTATGGATAACAGCTATGAACATAAATATTTTTAAGAATAACTACACAGGAGCTTGGAGAGAAATGAAGAAAAACTTAAATTTTATATATATATATATATATATATATATATATATATATATATATATATATATGAGAGATATCTGGAGGGTGGCAGCACGACAACAGGACTTTTCTGTGGTGGCTCCTCGCTTGGGGGATGCTGTCCTTTGCCTTTGTGACAAATCTTTAGGTGCCAGGCGAGAAAGTTATTCTGTAACCAGGATTTGGGTGGATAAAACCATCTCTGGGCATTTTAATGTGCTTTTGGTTTGCTTGTTTTGTTTCTTTCATTTGCTTTTTCTATTCTCATTTTGTATTTTTATTCTGTAAACCACCCTGTGATCTTCAGATGAAAGTTGATATATAAACAGAATAATACTAATATTATTGCTACAGACCCTCCAAAGGTCAAAATGGCACCCAGTTGAGAGGTGCTGGAACTGAGTTCCAGCGAGTTCCCCCTGAAGAAAGCCCTGGGTATAAATAGCAAAATGATCGTTATGGGATGGGACATCCCTATTTTCATCGGAGACATGTTGGAAGGTAAGCTACTATTAGTAATACTAAAAGTAACTATGATATTTTGCAGGTCTATCCACAGTTAGACAGATCAGCATCTGTGTGGACTGCAGGTTGCAAAAAGGGGAAGGAAATACCTGCCACGGCTGTAGCCTTTGGGGTCCCCATTGCTCTCCTTCCTCCACCATCAGCCTCCTCTGGGATCTAGTGGAAAGTGAAGCATGCAAGGCCTGAGCCACAGCTTGAACATGGATGTAAGTGCCATAGCTGTCTAGAGACAGGATTGTCTCACATACCCCTTGGGACACCATCTCCATTTCCTCCTCCTCTCTGCATCTTGTTCGGCCTTTCACAGACAACAGATGCTTTGAATATGAACACTGAAAAGCTTCATCCAAAAAATCTCCAAGAAGATTGGACTGCGATTTATATTTCTCACCTTTGTTGCTCCTTATTCCGGTCTGAATTTCAAAGGACAGAGAACCATGGAGGTGCTGGAAGTAATTTGTAGGGATGTAAAAGCTAAATCTGATTTCTTGCGAAGCTGTTGTGATCCAGACTTTCGCCCCTATTTCCTTCTCATAGATATCGTGTATTACCATGAGTATTATGATAACATGTGCATTGGTTATATAGGAAACAAATACCCCAACTTGTCTCCATAGGAAAAAAGGTTCCCCAGGTCTGATAAATTGTTCTATATTATTTTCTGGTAGTCTTTTTGATAAAGCAATGCAGGTTCCGCTGCTGAGCATCAGAGGTTTCACAGCGCTCACAAATCTTTCTCCACTGTCATTGTCTGGAGTGAAGAGGCCAATCCACGTCCATCCAAAATACAGGAGTAATTCAACAATCCCCTGGTACTGACTTTCCTCTTTGGGACTCATCCGGTAGACAAAAGGGAACAGGGTTTTACCTTCGAGAACCTGGGCAGTGAAGCCATGACTGATCTAGCAAGGAAAGCAAAAGATCAACAATTTATTTTACTTTCAGCACAACAGATATTTAATTATCTGAAATGACTGATATCTAAATCTCTGCTGGCTGAGGCTGTTGGGAGTTTTAGTCTGAAACATCTGGAGGTGACAAGTTGGTGAAGGCTCAGTTTTGAAAAAGGGATGTAGCATCCATAGCTCAGGATTTTCCCATTTTTAAAAATATCCCCACTTGACCCCTCCAAAGGGAAAGTAGAATCTTACGCAGCTGAAATTCTCTTTCCCTCCATGCTCTCCCACTACTTACCTGTGGGATTTTGTAGATGCCTGACAAGGCTGAAATCACTCTTGAGATGACAGTATTGCCTCTTTCAAGAACAGCCAGCAGGTGATTCTGTTCTCCACAGTGATAATTGGGAATATGGCATCCACTGCCTGCAAGCAGCTCTAGCATGGCGTCCGAAGTCATCCTTGCATCAAAATAGTTCTCATAGATGTTGTAGCCCAGGGTGATGTTGGGTAAGAGCCTGAGATCCTGGTTGATCTCTTGGATGGTGAGCAGGAAAGACAACATGTGCCAGTAGAACCTAGCTGCCTCCCTGCAATAAAGGAATTCTTTAAAAAGAGTGAAACTGGCATTCATATTAATGGGGTTGGGGACATTATATGATCCACAAAGATTAATATTTGTTTGTTTCTTTGTTTATCCATCCTTTTGCATCGACATCAAACCTTTTCCTGTCTAGCATAAAATAAAAATTTGGAAATCTCTGCTCCATAACCGGAGCTTTGATGCAAACAGCACACAGCTGTTCAACAGTGGAACAGACTCCCTCCGAAGGTGACCATGTGTCATGGATGCTCCAGGTGAGATTCCTCCAGGTCCCTTCCATCTCTACAACTCTATGATTCTTTTCTACTGTGTTTCTATGAGTAGGAAATTAAGGCGGCCCTCAAAATTTGAGATATACTGGGAAGCTGCTCCCTAGGTTGCTTTTCCTGCAGTGGTCTTTGGCGCCTTCCAAGGGGCTAGACTACAGGTAGATAAGAGACAATTTTATTGAAAGAGAGGAAGCACCAAATACTTCAGTACACTTTTACTTAGAAATGAGGCCTGGTGGCTTTCAGGTTTGAGTGTGTAGTAGAATTTATAATTTTGCTCATATTTTTCATCACTGACTCCACCAATGAGGACACCCCCTGGTCTGTATTATTTTACATAATCATTTTATTTGAAGCATATCATTCCTGTTCTTCGCCCATAAAAATCCAGCCATTTTCAGGAGTTTCTTAAAACGCTTCTAATTTTTTTAAAAAAATGACAGAAAGGGGAAAGTGCTGGGATTGGAGGAGGAAACCTTTAATGTAGCTGAGACAGAGTTCCCCATGATGGGCTGTAGGTCTCCCGTTGCATTGTGTAAAGAGATTTGTGCTAAGGTTGTTCACAAATGACCCAAATAGAATAAACATAAAATAATCATAGCAGCTTGGAAATTGCTTGAGTTTCATGCCACCCTCTGGCTTAGGAAGAAACCTCAAACACCTCACTACTTTGAAATGAGGCCAGTTGTGTGTGGTCAAAAAAGGAATAATTCCTTTTCACATTTTAGAGATCTAAGTCCACTTACAAGGAACTCCCCTGACATATTATTTTATTTATCCTTTCAATTAAAGCACATCTTTCCTGCTCTTCAGCTACGAAAGGTCCCCAAGAGGCTCTTAAAATTCCATGTGCAAAACTGTAGCATTCCTTAATGACAGTTTATGAATGGTCCAAATGGAATAATATTGCATAAAACCTTTAAGCCTTGGAAATTGTCTGAGTTTCATGGCATCCCGCAGGTGGGGAAATTCAGTGCATCCTTTTGAACCCTTACCAGATTTCTTGCATTCTTCTAAAAGCAACACAGAGGAATAGGTACAGGATTGTTTTACTTAGGAAGACAGAGGGAACAAGGAAATTGGAGAGGTTTGTGTGGAATCTTCTCCTGGACGACCCAGCTCCCATCAGCCCCAGCCAGCAAGACCAATGGTCAGGGCAGGGCAGTCCTGCAACATCAGCCCTTGGCTCCCCAGCCCTGAGAAAGGGGCTATTTCCTATTTCAACCATTGCAAGGACTGGAGGACCATGAAACCCAGCCGCATATGATCTTACATACACTTCATTCCTGGCGAAGGGTGTCTGAGTAAAGTTGTATGGAGTTGTCTCAATAAGGCGTTTTGGAGAGATGATCCCACTGATGAGAAAGTGTCCAGGCCGGTAGTAATTGCGAGCATCCGTTTCATCCCTGACCAGATTCAAGGGGCATTTCGCCTTGTGGTTCCCGCAGACTCCAAAGGGCATCATGAGCAGCAGAAGCAGGGATCTCATTCTGGCTCTGCCTCCTCCTCCTCTTACCTACCAAGGAGGCAAAGCAGAAGAACCCAAAGACTCTTGCAAGGCCAGACTGCCTGGGCTTTCCCAATCTGGGTGGTTTTCAACTCTACCTTCAGAGCTCGGAAGCCCAAGGCAGGCACACCCCTCTTTCGCCAGCTCTGCATCTTGACACAGTCTGTCTCCAACACAGGAAAGATTCTCTGCACCAACTTTTTCTTTCCCAGTCACAGTGCAATTAATATTGCCATGCTGTTGTTGCTTTCCGAGTCTTGTGCTACCCCCAGAAATATCTCCTGAGCTTTCAGAAGATGAGATGACTATAATTTTGATTATTCCAAGTGGAATAAGTTTCACCACAATAACTTTCTGGAGTCTTGAATGGCTCAAGCGGCAGGTGCAGAGCTGGAGAAAAACATGTTGAACAGAAGTCAAGGGGTGTGTTTGGGAGTTGGAAGTTTGGCCTGAACCTTGCTCCCAAGGACCAAAGAAGAGCCCTGAAGCTGGATCCGACCATGGACTCTCCTTCCTTGGAGATTTTAATGCAGAGTTTGGATAGCCATCTGTTGGGATTCTTCAGCTGAGATTCCTGCATTGCAGAGGGTTGGACTAGAGGACCTTGGGGTCCCTTTTCAAGTCTCCCATTCTATGATTCATTGGAGGTTTTTAAGAAGAGGTGGGAAAGTCAGGGATGGACAACAGCCAGATGTAGGAGTCCTAGCCTTGTATCCCAGGCATCCTAAGCCCTTTTCAAATGTGGGGGTTTTGGGGGTATTATTGGCTTGTTGTTTTTATTTTGATTATATATGTTGTGGTTTTATATTTTGATTTTGTTCTGTGAACAGCCTTGAGACCTCCAGGGATAGGGCGATATATAGATTCAGTACATCAATAAATAAAGGAATAAATATGAATAAATAAAAATCAATCAATGGAGAATGCTGAAAAATGCCATCCTCACTACTGTGAACGGGATACATGATGGTGAGATCTTGTTTCCTGGAGGCTGCTAGAGACAGAGACTGGTGGAGCCTGCGATGGGGAGGGCTTTCTCAAGCCCACCCTCTGGCCCCTTTGGCTGGGTCTGGGCTGCTTGATTCCTGCCTATCCCTTCTGGTTCTCCCCCGGAAGCGAAGTAGCTCTTTGGTGGCTTTGAAGCCACTTCAAGTGAATTTCCACCCCATCTTTGAAAGGCTTCTCCAACAGAGGGAAGCTCTCTGGGGTTGGTGGAGGGGAGAAAGGTTGCTCTGAGCCTTAGGCTCTCCCTTCCCCTTCGACATGTTCTGGGGAAGGAGAGCTTCTGTTGCACATGGAGCCAACTTGCTCCTCGTCTTTGAGCAGAAACTTCTCTACTCATAAACAAATTGTCTGCGCAGAAGCCAGGCTAGCATTTTAGCAGCTTTATTATTCTTTATCTATTTATTTATTCTTATTTATTTAATCTGATTCATAAAATCCATGCAGCACTTGATTAGGCCAATAACCCCTAAAGCACTTTATTTTAAGATAAGGCAGGACATTCAGAAAAAAGTTTACAAACTTACTTCAGAACATTAAAAAAAGTTAAAATAACAAAATTGTATCAGCTTCCTAAGAATCTGGGTGGATGCTATATTATTAAATTTATTTTTAAAAAATATTTTTTATTAATTCTCCAAAGATATTCCAAAACACTTGTCTAAACACTAGAGTTGTTTTTTAAAACAACTAAATACATAATTGCTTCTTGACTTCGCACCCCTCCTTTTTTGATGTTTGTTTTATTACTACTTTTTATCACCTGTTTTTAAAAACATGTTTAAGTTATCTAAGCCCCGAAGTCGTATATCAGTAATCCTCTGCTTATATTTCAAATCCTGCCTTTGACTTCAGGTATGGATGTTAGTATGGCAGATAATATAACAATGGTCTCCATTCTTCCTTGAACAATTCTTCCTTATGTCCTCTTAGTTTCGCAGGGAATTTCTCCATTTCAGCCTCTTCCACCAGCTTCATAAGCCATTCCTCGTTGGTGGGGAATTCTTCTTTCCACTTCCGTGTGTATAAAGTCCTAGCTGCTGTTGTGGTTGCATTCAGAAAACCTAACTAACCACCGGTGCCAGTTTCTCATCTCCCTTTCCTGAGCAAGGTTCTGGACCAGATCCAGGCGCTTTTGAAAGAAACTGGTTTTCTGGATCCCTTTCAAGTGGGCTTTAGGCCAAGCAGGCTGGGAAGTGCTGGGACTGGCCAGTCATTGGGGCTGCCTAGTCAAGTTCTCCAGACCGGACTGCTCACTGCTGAGTCGCTCTGGCATGGGACTTGGCAACCATTTTCCCTCTGTCTTCTCTCTTAGGTTTCAGTCAGAGTCAGTCTGCCTCAGTTGTGAGCAGTGTGCAATCTCAGTCAAACTGTTTGGAAACATGGTGTTTAGGAAGAAGTTTATTTTAACTCAGTAAAGCTCTTATTCTTTCAATTGAAAACTCTGCATTATTAATTTACGCGTCAGATTAGGTCTGACGTCGTTTCCAGACGGTGTTAGTTGGGGAATGTTTTTCATTCCCGGGAGCCTTGAATGTGGGGTTCCACAGGGCACTGGCTCCCAGTGGAGTACAGGATAATAATAATAATGATTTATTATTTATATCCCGCCCACCTGGCTGGGCTTCCCCAGCCACCCTGGGTGGCTTCCAAAAAAACATTAAAATACTGTAATACACCAAACATTAAAAGCTTCCCTAAACAGGGCTGCCTTCAGATGTCTTCTAAAAGTCTGGTAGTTGAATAATAGTAATATGTAGGATCAGGTTCAAGGTGCTGGTTTTAACCTTTAAAGCCCTATACAGCCTAGCTTGGGACGAGCCTGGCAGCTGTCCAAAAATTAAGAGGAGGGAATGAAGGAGGTGAGGACAGGTGACCCCGCCTAGGCTGAAGTCACCCCCCCCCCCAATAATCACCCCAGGCCTCAAAACTGTCCAAAATTCCTTTTTTGTCTCCTAAAAAAGCCACAGCTAAAGTTTTCCTCTGTTTTCTCATAGGCAAACCGTGATTTTTATCAGTACAAGAGAGCTTCAAAAAAGGCTAATGAATAGGCTCTGTCATTGCCAAGAATACTCAGGCCTGAGAAGTGACTTTTATCTCATTCAGTTGCAACATCTTGGACATGCTGAACGCAAGGCTTCTCACTCCCTTTCCTGGGAAGGGTGCCAAGAGTCCAAGAGTCCCAAGACAGGAGCTTTCTGTTCATGCTCAGGGGAACTCGAGGCAGGACTCTGAAGGGGAGGAGAAAGGGGAGGGAACTGGAAGGGGAATATATGCTCTGTGCAAATGACTGTGAACCCGTGCTTGTTTGTGAACTATCACACTTGCTCCTTCTACCAGTTCATGGATGGTAGAAATAAAGCTTTTTCTCCGAAACTATTCCTTGAGTGTCTGTTGACTTCTCTGCAGTGGCTCCCCGTCTGTGGAATGCTCTCCCCAGGGAAGTTCACCTGGCACCTTCATTATGCACAGTTAGGCACCAAGCAAAAACGTTGCTTTTTAACCAGGCCTTTGGTTGATTGGAAGGACATCTTATGCCCTTTTAAAATGTGGGGTTTCAGGGGTTTGTTATTGGGTTGTTGTTTTAGACCTCCAGGTATATAGATATAGGGATATAGACCAATATATTTTAGGTCTTTAGACCTCCAGATTCAACAAACAAACAGTCAGCTCTCTCAGGACCTTTATTTATTAAATTTATAAAGCACCCTTCATTGGAATGCTACAGGTTGAATTGCTATAAGACTGAGAGTTTGGTAAGCTTTCCACTAGTTTTGAGTCATGAAAGTTGAAGCAGGATGCGATCTTGGCTAATTAATATAAATGCTTTATCAGTGGCTGTTCTGTGAATTATTTTTAGTTGCCCATCTGATCTTGGCTTTCCTCTATAAATGGGGGCCTGAGTGGGACGAACCTGAGTTGGAGGAGGAGGCCTCTCGCTCTTCCTTCTTGACTGAGCATAAGGTTTGGCAGGCAGGGAATACAACTATTTGGCATCGCCTCATTGCTTCCCTCCAATGCTGAACTTGTTGCTGGCTCACTCACTCTGGTGATCCACTCAACATCAGTGCACAACGTGTCAGATCCAGGCCAAATCAAGAGAATTCATTTTACTCCAGTCAAGGCTATGCTTAAGGTCAGCGGCTACTCTTTGGAACAGGGAGCAGAGCTTACACGATACAGAAATTAAATCAACAGACTAAGGAGGATAATTTAAATCAATTTCTCAGTTTATTGATATACTAAGCTTGGGAGAATGAAATGATGTGAAGTGCACTTATAAATGATACAGCATACAAAGGATTTCCACCCATCTTACTGTTCATGTGAACAGGACTTCCTAAAACCCAGGCTAAGAATGAACACAATCTCTTTCAGAGATGGAGAATAAACAGCATGGGTGAGTAGCTGTGTTTCCTTTAGGCACTTCTGGACATCAGGAACATGGACTGTTTCAAGAATCAGAGGTCCCCTGAATTCCTTGTTGTCAGGTGCTCCTTTGTGTTCAGCTCAGGCCTCAGCACAATAATGTAGCACTTGGGAAGGAAGATGCAGCCCAGAAGCCCAGCGCTGGAGGCCAACATAGAGAAGATCTGCACGGCCACCATGTACTTGCCCTTGGTGCTCAGGTAGGTGGGCACAAAAGACACCCAAACACTGCAGAAGACCAGCATGCTGAAGGTGATCAGCTTGGCTTCGTTGAAGGAGCCAGGCAGCTTCCTGGCTAGGAAAGCCACTGTGAAGCAGGTGGCAGCCAAGAAGCCCAGGTAGCCGAGGGCAACGTAAAACATGGCCACAGACCCTTCGTTGCATTGCAGGATGATCTCTTCCACCTGGGAGCGCATGTCGGGTTCTGGGGATGGGGGAGAAGAGCCCAGCCAGATGGTGCAGATGAGAACTTGCCCCCCAGAACAGGAGATGACAATGGAGTTGGCCAGACTCTGGCCCAGCCATCTCCTCAGCCTGTTCCCGGGCTTTGTGGCCAGGAAGGCCAGCACCACCGTGATGGTCTTTGCCAAGACAGAAGAAACAGCAACTGAGAAGATGATGCTGAAGGCCGTTTGTCGGAGAAGGCAGGTCTCTTTCCTTGGGCGCCCGATGAAGAGGAAGGAGGACCAAAAGGAAAGCAGGAGGGAGACGAGGAGGATGTAGGAGAGGTCCCGGTTGTTGGCTTTGACAATGGGAGTTTCCTTGTATTTAATGAAGATTCCCAACACAGTGTCTGCTGTTAAGGACAAGAAGAGGGCAATGGAAGCTAAAACCATTCCCAAATATTCTCCATAAGTCAGGAAGGTGGTAATCTTGGGGACACATTGATCTCTGTCCTTGTTTGAATGGTGATCTTCTGAGCATTTGGTGCAATGTTCTGCATCTGGGAAAGAGGAAAAGAGTGGCTGCAGCATCAGTTACATCCCTCATGATCTGTGCTCTATTAACATTGTGATCTAGGATAAACTGAGAGGCAGTGACCACTCCATTTCTGTTAACTGCATTGTTTGGATCCTGCCTAATCCTGAAGAAACACCTCTTTGTCTGAACCTTTTAAATGCAAACACTTTTCTGTTGCTTCCATGCAATGTGAAAAATTTGCTACTTTACAACATCTGTCCATTATTTATGAGAAATGCCTCACCATGGGACTGAAACTGCCTTGGTCGACCTGGTCAATGATCTCCAGTGGGCTAGGGACAAAGGTGAGAGCTGCTTCCTAGTTCTGCTGGATCTCTCAGCAGGCTTTGACACCATTGACCATAACATCCTTCTGGAGGGGCTGGGAGCTGGGGGCACTGTTATACAGTGGTTCCGCTCCTTTCTCCCAGGCCGTGTCCAGAAAGTAGTGTTGGGGGATGAGTGTTCAGACCCCTGGGCTCTCACTTGTGGGGTGCCTCAGGGTTCTGTCCTCTCCCCCATGCTTTTTAATATGTATATGAAGCCGCTGGGAGAAATGATCAGGGGGTTCGCGTTGGGTGTTCATCAGTATGCAGATGACACCCAGCTCTGCCTCTCTTTTAAATCAGAACCAGTGAAGGCAGTGAAGGTCCTGTGTGAGTGCCTGGAGGCGGTTGGAGGATGGATGGCGGCTAACAGATTGAAGTACTGTTTTGGGGGGACGGGGGGTGGGCGGGGGTAGGGGGACTCCCTGGTCCTGAATGGGGTAACTGTGCCCCTGAAGGACCAGGTGCGCAGCCTGGGAGTCATTTTGGACTCACAGCTGTCCATGGAGGCACAGGTCAATTCTGTGTCCAGGGTGGCTGTCTACCAACTCCATCTGGTATGCTGGCTGAGACCCTACCTGCCTGCGGACTGTCTCGCCAGAGTGGTGCATGCTCTAGTTATTGCCCGCTTGGACTACTGCAATGAGCTCTACATGGGGCTACCTTTAGAGGTGATCCAGAATGTGGCAGCTAGACTGGTGACTTGGAGTGGCCACTGGGACCATATAACACCGGTCCTGAGAGATCTGCATTGGCTCCCAGTACGTTTCCAAGCACAATTCGAAGTGTTGGTGCTGACCTTTAAAGCCCTAAATGGCCTCGGCCCAGTATACCTGAAGGAGCATCTACACCCCTATTGTTCAGCCAGGACACTGAGATCCAGCGCCGAGGGCCTTCTGGCGGTTCCCTCATTGCGAGAAATGAGGTTACAGGGAACCAGGCAGAGGGCCTTCTTGGTAGTGGCGCTTGCCCTGTGGAACGCCCTTCCATCAAATGTCAAGGAATTAAGCATTTTTGTTTCGCTGTGGGATAGTACCAACGAGAGCTTTTATAGACTCTACGCCTAAACCCCTACTGTTGGAGGCAATAACCAAAGAGGGCTCAAAATCTGCTAAACCCGATCCACCAGTGGTCACCGGAGGGGGTGTTCTACTCCAGGAGAAGAGCTATGTAGCCTCCTCTCCCCTAGCAAAGGACAATGACCATCCGGAAAGTGGCCTGACACCACCAGAAGAGATCGAACTCATTGCCTCCTTTGCAGATTTACCAGTGGTGGAACAAAAAGAAATTATTAAAAGACTGGAATCGCTTAAAACCCAACTTATTTCTTTATTTTAAACAATAATCAAAAATTATATAATGCTTTGTATCTTCCCTTTACACGTTCCCTCTCACTTATTTCTTCCCACCCCTTTTTATTTTCTGCCTTTCTTTTCAAAGTCTTCCCTTAATACCTTCCCCCCTCCCTTAAATCCCTCCTTTATAGGCTTATCACCTAAGAAAACAGTTCAACAATATAATACAGAATTATACATAAAAAGTAAATAGAACATTGCAGGACCATCAGCAAGCTGGGGGGGGGAAGGAAACTCAGTTTCCTTCTCATTGTAGTTTCTTTGACCCCCAGAAGGTCTCGCTGTCTCTTTTCTCAGTTCTTTCTTTAGCTGTCCCTTCTGGCTCGCTTGATTTCCTCCTTTCCTTCCTCCTCCTTTGGGCGTGGGCAGCGTGGCGCTGTCGTTCTCTCGCACTTCTCGCAGACGCTGTCGTTCTCTCGCACTTCTCCTTCGCCGTCCACCCTTTGCCCGCTGTCTTCTCTGTTCCGCTCCATAATCTCAAAAGGTGACAGGCTCTAGGACTGGGGCTGGCCGTGTGGGACGCCGGCGTAAGATTAAGACCTGTGCAAGGACAACAAAAAGGAAATGTCCCTTAGGGACTCGTGCGCCTCCAGGTGCTACTTCCCCAGCCACCACTGGCGGAGGAAGGTGGGGTGCGGGGGGGGTATTGCCCCAAGTGTCATCCCTTGGGGGGAGGGCTGACAAAATCCCCCCGGGCGTAGGGCCACGAGAGTTTGGGTTTCTCGCCCCGCTTTCCTCCGCGTTCTGATCTTTCCTCTCCAGTTCAGCCCACAAGGATTAAGACCTGTGCAAGGACAACAAAAAGGAAATGTCCCTTAGGGACTCACGCGCCTCCAGGTGCTACTTCCCCAGCCACCACTGGCGGAGGAAGGTGGGGTGCGGGGGGGGGGGGTATTGCCCCGAGTGTCATCCCTTGGGGGGGGCTGACAAAATCCCCCCGGGCGGATCGGTGCAAGTCTCCCAACTCCTCCTCACCTTGGTTCGGGGTGGACACAGCTGCGATGCTGCCGCATCCAGCGCCTGAGCCGCGTGCAGAGTGGCCTCCGTTCTGCCTGCGCCCCGCTGCTGGCTCTTGTACTGGGTCGCCCCGGTGGCACTGGTGGTGCTGGCGGCGGCGCTCTTCTGAAGATCTTGCGAATCCGGGAGATGATGGAAGCCAGGCAACTGGGGGTCTTCAGGGGCCTCTCTTCCTCGCAGTCCTGTGAGAAAAGTAAACAATTCACCTCCAGATTCTGGGAAAATGCCACAATCTTTAATAAATCAATCAATCAATTGGTTGATTAATTAAAACCTGAAGCTCTCAGGGCGGCTTACAGGATAAAAATACAAAATAAAAACACAACATATGTATTAAAAACAAAAACGAAGTCATAAGCCAACCTCCCAATCCACAAGCATGTTGAAAAGGCCATGCATTGTTCAATTAGCCAAAGGCTGGTTCTAGAGCAGAACTTTCCATGTTGGTGACACACTTTGGAGACATGCCTCATTTCGCAACATAGGGATTCAGTTCAACTAGCCCTTTTCCAGCCCTGGGAGGAGCACAAAGGTTCTGCGACACACAGTTTGGAAAGCTCTGTTCTAGAGAAACGTCTTTGCTTGGTACCTAAAGATACATAATGAAGGTGCCAGATGAGCCTCCCTGGAGAGAGCATTCCCCAAGTGGGAGCCACCACAGAAAAGGCCCCTTCTTGTGTTGCTGCCCTCCAGACCGTTTGTGAAGGTGCCACACGAAGAAGGGCCTGTGTGGTGGCAGGCTGTCAGAATCCCTCCTTTTCTGTTTGGGGGCGAGGAGTTATATGAAAGGGTTGTAGTCAGGAGGGAACACTCCTCTCCCAAGTTCTCATGTGGCCGGCCTTGGAGAGATCTGAACGAGACACAAAACCAAGAACAAGCGGATGGGGGGAAGGTACAGGAGGCAGGAAAACCCCAGAGAGAACCGGCTTTGCAAAGTGCCAACATGGTTTTATTATCGCCAAACCCACTTTGCAATTACTAACTTCATTTGGCAGGAGCCACCTGGAAACGCATTCAAAAGAGTTATCTTACAAAACAAATACCAAACGAAAAGCAACCCAGGAGAATTATCTCCACCCCCATCGTTCTGCTGAGATCCAGCGCTGAGGGCCTTCTGGCGGTTCCCCACTGCGATAAGCCAAGTTACAGGGAACCAGGCAGAGGGCCTTCTCGGTAGTGGCACCCGCCCAGTGGAATGCCCTCCCGCCAGATGTCAAAGAAATAAACAACTATCTGACTTTTAGAAGACATCTGAAGACAGCCCTGTTCAGGGAAGCTTTTCATATGTCATGAATGAATGTTTCGTCTGACCTCAATTACGCTTGCCTCCAGGTGTTCTCCAGGTGGGGGGCACGCCAAATCAAGGTCCTCCCTGTCCTCTTTGTCCTCCCCGTCCTCCTCTGGGGGGCTCCCTGATTCTTCTTGTGGCTCTTCCTCCTGGATAGCCACTTCAGAGGCTGACTGCTGCTAGAGACAGGACCCCAGAGGTGGTGGTGGGGAGAGGGGAGAAAGAGAGCAGCCCAAAATGAGAGAGGAACCCACATTGAGTCGCTAGCCAGGGAAGCCCTACAGCCCTGGAGCCATGGGGGGGGGGGCTGGTCCATCAGGACGAGTGGGGCAGCAAGCATACCCTTAGCAGCCCCCTGCCTGCCTGCCTGCCCCCTTGCTCACGACCAGTCCAGAAGGTGGCCTGACCAGCCGGCCGGCCGGCTTCCTCCTCCTCCTCCTCCCCGGCCTCAGGGTTGCCCAGCTCAGCAGGGCTTCCCTCCTGCTCTGTCTGCTACGTACCTCATTGAGGGAGTCCCAAAGGGAATCCAGGGAGGACAGGGAGGAAACACTGGAAAATGGTGACATACTTGGAACCTGCAAGGAAAGATGCAAAAAACGAGCAATTAAAAAACCAAACCAAACATTAAAACTCAAAGCACCCCTAACTGAAACAACAGTTTCATCCTGCGGCCACTTAGGCCACGGCCACTTACCCAGTCGGGACTGAGGAGATCCAGCCGTCTTGCGGTCTCCTCCTCGCCTTTTCCTTCATCCTCCTTTACATGGGAAATGTCCTCCTCGATGGCTGACTGCTGGCAGAGACCCAGTGGTGGTGGCAGGGAGAAAGGAGAAAGAGAGCAGCCCAAAATGAGACAGGAACCCACACTAAGTCGCTAGCCAGGGAAGCCCTACAGCCCTGGCGCCATGGGGGGCTGGTCCATCAGGACAAGTGGGGCAGCAAGCATACCCTTAGCATCCCCCTGCCTGCCTGCCTGCCCCCTTGCTCACGACCAGTCCAGAAGGTGGCCTGACCAGCCGGCCGGCCGGCTTCCTCCTCCTCCTCCTCCCCGGCCTCAGGGTTGCCCAGCTCAGCAGGGCTTCCCTCCTGCTCTGTCTGCTACGTACCTCATTGAGGGAGTCCCAAAGGGAATCCAGGGAGGACAGGGAGGAAACACTGGAAAAGGGTGACATACTTGGAACCTGCAAGGAAAGATGCAAAAAACGAGCAATTAAAAAACCAAACCAAACATTAAAACTCAAGGCACCCCTAACTGAAACAACAGTTTCATCCTGCGGCCACTTAGGCCACGGCCACCTACCCAGTCAGGACTGAGGAGATCCAGCCGTCTTGCGGACTCCTCCTCGCCTTTTCCTTCATTGTCCTTTTCATGGAAAATGTCCTCCTCGATGGCTGACTGCTGGCAGAGACCCAGTGGTGGTGGCAGGGAGAAAGGAGAAAGAGAGCAGCCCAAAATGTTTATTGCTTTTAAACATTACAAAGAAGAAGAAAAAGAAGAGAAGAAAAAAAAACCCAATACAATACAATATATAAACAATACACAACACAACACTAACACAATAAACTAAACATAACCAAACAAAAACATTTTAAAACACACTTCTTACCATACCAATATCTTAACTTTCATTCCCTTGTTTCATCGACCTCCTCACACCTCCCTTTTTGTATTCCACTTCTGTTAATTATTTCAGCAAATCCTTTCCATCTTCCTCTATTTCTGTCATATAATTGTCTTAACATATTTTAACCTTATTTTCCCTGTAATACTCTAATAATCTATCTATACTTAATTCCTTATAACATTTCTACTAAAGCCGTATAACTTCATTCCAACATTTTTCAAACACTCATTAATTTTACATTATTTCTATAAATAGTCTTTAAACTTTTTCCAATCTTCTTCCACCGTCTCTTCTCCCTGGTCTCGGATTCTGCCAGTCCATTCCGCCAATTCCATATAGTCCACCAACTTGGTGATCTTCTGTCCGATGCTCTTAACTCTTTTCCAAGTCCCTTCTGCGGGTCTTCTTCGTACTTATACAAGAACTTTACTTTGTCTTCTACTGATCTTATTTTTGTTTTCCTTCCTTTGAGGCTGAAGAGTAGGTCTTGGGGAAACTCCCACCTAAAGATAATTTTATTCCATCTCGACAGGGTAACCAAATCTCCATAGTTAAACCTAAGATCCAAAAGGTATTTCAGGACGTCTTTCAAAATTTCCACTCTTGACTGTTGTTCTTCTAAGTTCTTCTGGTAAAGTCTGAAAACCCTCACAATTTTAGTCTCTTCTTGGCCCAAGTCCAGGTCCCAAAAATCAGCAGATTCCTGTGTAAGAAAGTCCATCAAAACTTCCCTCTCCAGTTCAGGCAGGGCTCTGATCCTCAAAGTCTGTTTTCCTTTAGATTCAATCATAACAGGCATCAACTTATGATCATCAAATTGCATGTATGAGGCTGGGACTCTTTCTCTCTCCAATTGTGTTACTTTAGGTTCAACGGCAACAGCTTTCTCCCTAGCCTTCTCCGCAGTTTGCCAAGTCAAAGTAGATTCCTGTGTCAATTTCTGGATAGTTTCTGTATTGGTATTCACCTTTTGTCCCAAAAAATCCACCTTCTTGTGAAGCTGTTCCAATGAATCCTTTATCTTACATAATACAGCCACTAAGGCCTCTTCTGTCGACATTCTTAACCGATTCAAGGTCATTCCCAAAGTCTCACAGCCTTATCTTGCAGCTGGAAATTCCCCCAGCTCAGCTCTTGTCATAGTTTCAAAGGCTTCCTCTAGAGGGAAACAGTTTCTATTTGTATCAATCCTTTTAAGCACAGTTCAAACAATAAAGTTAGTTTCAGTTTTCAGTTACTTTTACTCCTTTTTAAGAGCAGACGGAGAGAATAGAAACAATGTATCTCTCTTATTTAGCTAGCTGTCAGCGAATGTTCTATTCACTGTCAACGACCAATCCAAAAACGTCAGTCTTACTAGCAGCCCGTTTCCAGGTTTGGAGCGGTGGTATTTTGACTTTCTTCACTTTCTCCTGCAGGCACACACAATCCAAAACTTTCCCCCTCTTCTCCTGCTTCCAAGGGGGGTTTGATGTTTTCTACCGATGGAAATTTAGTCCTGTACAATAGGCTTTCCAAGACTTTAGCTTACAGTCTCTTTGCTGTGATCTATTTACAAAAGGGGAAGGCGGACTTCCTGTTTTGAACCTCCCCGTTTCGGTGTCAAATTAAGATGTTTAAAAATCCAATTCTCCGCTCTACTCACGGGTAGTTGCTTTAACATCAAATTGTCCACAGGAAAACGTCAGCGCTCTCCAGCAACAGCTATGCGGCTTTGCTCCGTGGAAGAAGCAGTCAATTCGAAGCACCGTGACACTCACCCCACGTTGCTCCGGAACCCCGAAACCGGGTTTCCCCACGAGTGGGGGAGGCGCAAAAGGTGCCAGCCGAATCCCAGGTTCACAGGCTTCACCCGCCGGTGATTTTTAGTGGGTCTCCGCCTTCGCCATGGCGGCCAGACCCAGATTTCCACGAGGCAAATGCCTCCCGATCAGAGGAATTCAGCCATTGCCGGAGGCGCCAACCCGGAAGTCCGAGAGCAGCCCAAAATGAGACAGGAACCCAGAAGGCAAACTCTCCTGCCCACATTGAGTAGCTAGCCAGGGAAGACCTACAGCCCTGGTGCCATGGGGGGCTGGTCCATCAGGACGAGTGGGGCAGCAAGCACAGCACATTAACTCTCAAGGCACCCATAATTGAAACAACAGAACAGCGGCATAGCCAGCCGCTCGGGTGCCCAGTTCAACGCGGGGGTCCTGCAGGTGGGGAGCGCTACCTGGAGCCTATCTCCTGCCTCCCCCTCAGCTGTAGGGCGGCTGAGGGAGAGGCAGAGGGCAGACGCAAGCCCCACGCTGGTGTTTCAGGCAGCGCCCAGCCTGCAGGGGCCCACGCCACCATGTCACTCCCAGGAGAGACGCTAGGATCAGGCACTCTACAGCCCCCCCCCCGGTAAGTGCCAGCCCCCACGGTGTGGCGCCCAGTGCCAGCCATGTTTTTTGACTCAACTAAAAGGTTTGGTGAGCCCAATTTTTATTTTAATTTTAAACTCGGCTTTTTGTCCTTTTGCCACCCCCCTCAGTGATGACACCTGGGGTGGCCCCCAATCCCCCACCCTCCTTTCTCTGCAACTGCAACAGAAAAAAAGGACTCCAAACTCCCTTAGCAGTTTCCTGCTGGTCCCCTCACCATTTTCCCAGGCGTCAATCGTCTCACTTTGCAGTTGCATATAAGGCACCCAAAGGCTGCTGATCAAGGCAGGGGTTGGCTTCAACTGCCAAGTGAGGTTGGGATTCTGAGCCGATGTCACAGCCAGGTTCCGAACAGTCCATTTCCTCCAGGGGGGTGACCCTGTTTCCCCTGAGGGTGACCGCTGAACACACCACCCAAGAGAAAAAGAAGGAGAAAAGGAGAGAAATCTTTTAATTCTGTAGCAAGAAAGAATGAGTGCCAGGAGTTTTCTTTTCCCCTGCACTCCTCCATTGCAACACCTATTATTATTATTATTATTATTATTATTATTATTATTATTATTATTATTATTCTAGATTTAATGAACACTCATATCAGAGTACATTGTAAATTGATAGCCATAGTCTTTATATACTAACATTTTATGTTCTTCCACATCCATTTAATGCTCCTAAACCTTTCTTTTAGATTCTGTTAGCTTCTTTTAGACTTTTATATATACTTTGTGATTAATACTTTTTAGCTGTCCAAAACGTTTTACAGACTGTAAATGATTGTACCTCACCCTACTGATGCTGGTCTACTAAGGTAATAAAGATCTGATTGATTGAAATGAAATATCCTAGTAATGCAGTGATCGCACACTAATGTAATGTATTCCTCTCCCCCCAAATTCATACTTCATTACTCATTAATATTAGTAATAATAATGAAATAAGTCCGGCCAGAGGCTCCTCCCAGCTTTGCCTTGACCCTCCCAGTGGGCGTGACCACTCCCCACTAAGCCCCGCCCACCTCTTGCCTTCCCCAGCTCCACTCTCCCCGCCTCCTTTCACAATGGCTCGCCCGGATTGGCGTAGGCGGCCTGCCACTCTCACAAGCACAGGAGCCTCCCCTCCCCTCCCTTCCCGCTTGCCTCGCCCGCGCTGATTGGCCAAGACGGGGGGCCTGTAAGGGGCGTGGCCTGGCGGAGGGAGGCGGAGCAAGGGCGCCAGAAGCAGCTGGAGGAAGGAGGCAGCTGAAGGGGGGGGCTGAGTCCTCAGCGTGGTCGGCAGCGGGAGGCGCATGGGGGAAATGGGGGGGGGGAGTAACAGAGTTGGACCCCCCTTTTAAAGACAAACAGAACCCCTCCAGCACCAGAATTCAAAAGCATCCATTCTTCTGGATGGTCCAGCTCTCACTTCCATCCATCACTCCTGGGAAAACCATGGCTTTAACTATATGGACCCTTGTTGGCAAGGTGATGTCTCTGCTTTTTAAGATGCTGTCCAGGTTTGTCATTGCTTTTCTCCCAAGAAGCAGGCGTCTCTAAATTTCGTGGCTGCTGTCACCATCTGCAGTGATCATGGAGCCCAAGCAAGTGAAATCTCTCCCTGCCTCCATTTCTTCCCCTTCTATTTGCCAGGAGGTGAGGGGACCAGTGGCCAGGATCTTCGTTTTTTGGATGTTGAGCTTCAGACCAATAGCTTAGGGGACTTAAAGTCTGTGGCTCTGAGCCCTCCCCATTTTAACGGCCCCTTCCAGCTGAGGGGAGGGGGCGGCTTGCTTCCTGGCCTCCCCTCCCCTCTGGGTTGAAATTGGGGCTGATGCCCTTGCTGATCCATGGGGGGGGGGGCTTATAAATGTGACTCTCCCCCCATTCTGAAATCAGGGAGGTTGTAACCGGAGAAAAGAACAGAGGACTGACTTCGCCGGTGGCGCCCTGAATTTTGATCCTGTGTTTTGTTCGCCGACTCTTTGTTGTTGTTTTTTAAAGATATTTATTGGAGTTTCAAAAAGGTTACAAAATAAGGAAAAAAGAGAAAAAAGAGAAAAAATACAAAGTACAAACAATTAAAAACAAATCAATCTTTTCATGTCTTGTCTTTCATTTGCTTGTTTCCTTGACCTCCTCACACCTCCCTTTTTTGTATTCCAATTCAGTTAGTTAATCCAGCAAATCCTTTCCTTCCTTATCTTTATCTTAATCCTTTACCTTAATGTATTATAGCTTTGTATTCTCACTTAGTAACAATCCATTTTTACATATTCCTTTATAACATTACTGCTAAAAGCACTTAACTTCATTCCGACATCATTCTAACATTCATTAATTTGGCAGTATTTATGTAAGTAGTCTTTAAATTTCTTCCAATCTTCTTCCCCCGACTCTTCTCCCTGGTCTCGGATTCTTTCGCCGACTCTTTGCACGTGTTGCAGACCTGCACGTCTGTAGCTCAACCCCGTGCAGCGCAGCGTACAGCGATCCCCTTCGTTTCCTCCTTTCCCCCCTTCATCAAGGGCTTGACCAATCCCCAAGCGCCCTTCCTGACAGAGCCCTCTTTCCTTTGCCAATCCGAAGCGCGGGATCAGGAGAGGTTGCGAAACATCGCCCTCTAGCGACGCCTGCGCTGGTACTGCAGCTGCCCAAGCAGGGAAGGGCGAAGAAGCCATGGACACCCACGGGCTGCATTGGAGCGACCCTCCATTGAGGAGGAATCTGGAGAAAGAAATCAGCAGAAATCCTTCCCGGGACGGGTTGGCATCCTGCCCAGGCTGCTTCTTCAGGGGGAAGGTGGCCATCCGAGGAGGGGCTTGGGGCTGAGCCTGGCATTGCCCTCATCTCTGAAGCTTATGCTCACGTCCCCACCTGCCCTATGGCAGAAGGGTCAAGCCCTCCAGCCGGACCCCAACCCATCCCGGAAACCATGTCCTCCCGGTCTCCGTGTATTGGAAAGAGAAAGGTCTGGAGGGTCAGAGATGCCTGACATTTGGGATGGACACGGCATCAGTTTTCACCCCAGGACCACACCTGTTCTCTGACATGTTCACGACATGTGTGTGATGCTTCCCACAAGGTGTGGGGGGTAACCTGGAGAAACTTGTTAAAAGGAGGAGCCCCCCTTGTTCGGGGCTTCTCTCTGCATCTTCGATGCTGTATTCGCGAGTCATTGTTATCGGAAAGTTTTTCCTGATGTTGGTTTGGAATCTCCTTTCTTGTAACTTTACAATCATGTTCTGACTTTATATACATACAGTGGTACCTCGGGTTACAGACGCTTCAGGTTACAGACTCCCCTAACCCAGAAATAGTACCTCGGGTTAAGAACTTGGCTTCAGGATGAGAACAGAAATCACGTGGCAGCGGCGAGGCGGCAGCAGGAGGCCCCATTAGCTAAAATGGTACCTCAGGTTAAGAACAATTTCAGGTTAAGAACAGAATTTGTATCTATAAACCAATAGCAAGAGATTCAGATGACGTTAAAGAATGAGTTTATCAATCAGGTACCAATCAGAACAAAGTGAATGGTCAGAAATAACATCTCAACTGCGAAAAGAAGAATGGTTGGTGTAAACCCGAAACCAAGTTAATAATTGCATTTCAATGGGTCTGCTTTAGGTTTCATTGCAATCAAGGCGATGAGATGATAATAATAATAATAATAATAATAATAATAATAATAATAATAATAATAATAATATTGCTTTCCCTGGCCACTCTGGGCGGCTCCCAACAGAACATTAAAAGCACTCTCCAAATCACAGCCACAACATGCATTTCAAGCATTTTGGGAGCTCTAAATTGCAGGGAAAACAACTGGCGGGTGGCCCAGGCCATTTTGGCCTCTGTTGTCCAGGGCGCCGGAGCCGCGGGACGTCGGGAAAAGGGGGAAGCCCTTCTAGGTGCCTCCAAGGGAATGAGGAAAAGGACGAGGTCTCTGGGAGGCTTCCTGGGTTATGGGGGTTTAGGAGTCGAAGAATTGGTTCTTCTGAGTTGATGAGCAGGCCAGGAGGAAGGTTGCGCAGGGCAGCCTGGGAAGGGCGAGGGAAAGGCTGGGAGGAAAAGCCGCCTCTCTTTTTCCATCGCTCTGCCCCTCCATCAAGTTTAAATGGAAGAATCCAAATACGCCTAGAGAAAAAGAAAATGATAGGAAACAGGATCCTTGTTTGGAGAAGAAGGGGCAGCAAAGCATGCTGGGAAGAAGGACATGAGGGAAATGAAATCAAACCTAACAAAGGATAATTTACCAATAAAGCTAATAAGTGAAACCTAACAAAAGACACCTTGGGATTTATTTATTCAGTTATATGTTGGAAAATGGGTAAATTTCAAGTATAGGAAGCTGGATCCATGTTTGTGAGAAGAAGGGGTAGCAAAGCATGCTGGGAAGAAGGACGTGAGGGAAATGAAACCTAATAAAGGGTAATTTATCAATAAAGCTATTAAGTGAAACCTAACGAAAGACACTTTCAGATGTATTTATTCAGTTATACATTGGAAAATGGGTAAATTTCAATTATAGTGAGGCATCTAATCATAAGCCTGCATTTTTATCAAAGCTTCTATATGTTTAATCAGGGCTTGCATTTTAAAATAAGCTTAAAGATTTTCAAATGTTTCATGCCAGGCAAAAGACCAGCTGCTTAGAAAGAACCTTGGCAATGTTTTCCTCCTAGGAAAGGGGCCCCCTGATTTATAGCAGAAAACAATTCTCAAAGTCGTAAAAAAAGGGAGTTACAGACACTGACCTTGCATATTGCAAAGTACTAAATTAAGGGTGGATAAATAGTAAAATAATACCATTTGCCTCCCAGTAAAATGAGCCATATCTTCTTCCTAAGGTTGAAAGGCCAAGAGCAATGGAGAAGCATCTAGCTGGCTGTGAAAGGAGGGGTGTAAACTGAAGAGGCTTCTTTTAAAGCTGTTTTTTACTGAGTTCCTTTTTTACTTTACAAAGGCCTTATTCCTTTTAAAAGGCTACCTATGATAATGTATGAAATATATTAGCTTAAATATATTGGCTTAAATGTAATTATGCAAAGGATTTAAGAAATGCTAGATTCTTATTTCATAGAGTCATATTGCAATAGGAGACCAGAGGGGCAAATGAGCCCAGCCTCCTGCCAGACAGGAGACGCCATCGAGCACTCCTGATATATAGTTGTCAGGCCTTTTTGTTTAGAAACCATCAAATGAAGGAGATCTTTCAATGTTGATGTGAACTCAAGATCCTTGACATCTGTTGAAGATAAAAATTTAAGATTAACCATCTGTTTTAGAAGGCAATAGGGCAAGGAGGGCAAGAGGTGAGCTGGTAATTAAGATTCCTTGTTGAGACATATGTAAGATATATTACTACTTATTTGTCATTTATAGATGTAACAATATATAGCTCTTTGTGTTCCATAAAAGGACAGAAGGAAGTGGGTGTATCTCTTGTGATTGGTTCTAGCAAACAGCCAATAGGAATTTCAACCAGGCTGATTGGACAGAGGCAGCCACAGGAGGAGCAAGGGGGTTGGATTAAGGAAATATAAGTGCTGGCCAGAATGGCAGGAGGCCAGGCCAGAGCTTGGTAACCATGTACCACTGAGCCTCTCATTTATTTGTCTGACAAATAAATTACTATTTTAATTTCTCTATTGCTGCGTTGAATATTTCATTCCAGCTAAGCGTTAACCACAAGCAGGGCGCTTTATTTATCAATAAAGCTAATAAGTGAAACCTAACGAAAGACACTTTCAGATGTATTTATTCAGTTAAACATTGGAAAATGGGTAAATTTCAATTATAGGAAACAGGATCCTTGTTTGGAGAAGAAGGGGCAGCAAAGCATGCTGGGAAGAAGGACCTGAGGGAAATGAAACCTAATAAGGGATAATTTACCAATAAAGCTATTAAGTGAAACCTAACCAAAGACAATTTGGGATTAATTTATTTAGTTACACATTGGAAAATGAGTAAATTTCAATTATAGGACACAGGATCTTTGTTTGTGAGAAGATGGGGCAGCAAAGCATGCTGGGAAGAAGGACCTGAGGGAAATGAAATGAAACCTAATAGAGGTTAATTTATCCATGAAGCTAATAAGCGAAGCCAAACATAAGACTCCTTGAGATTGAATTATTTGGTTATACACTGGAAAAACGAGTAAATTTCAAATTTCTTCATGCTGGGATTCAACCATTGGCCTAATGGAGCTGGCAGTGCATGCTGGGAAGTCTGCCGGCGGAGGCTGGCGGGAGTTGCAGGGCCTTTGGAAGGTGGCCCCTTCCCCTCCGAGGGCCACATGACCCTCCTCGTCCGCCAGGGACACCAGCGCCTGCAGCCCGTCCAGCTGGCCAGAGTCACCCAAGGGCCGGAGAGGCTGGCAGGGACGGGGCCCCCAGGTGAGCCCGGGAGAGAGAGGGGCCCCTGGGGGGATCTGCACTCTGCACGCCCTCAGAGGCCGGAGAGGCTGGCAGGGACGGGGCCCCCAGGTGAGCCCGGGAGAGAGAGAGAGAGGGGGGCCACTGGGGGGATCCGCACTCTGCACACCCTCAGAGGCCGGAGAGGCTGGCAGGGACGGGGCCCCCAGGTGAGCCCGGGAGAGAGAGAGAGGGGCCCCTGGGGGGATCTGCACTCTGCACACCCTCAGAGGCTGGAGAGGCTGGCAGGGACGGGGCCCCCAGGTGAGCCCGGGAGAGAGAGAGAGGGGCCCCTGGGGGGATCTGCACTCTGCACGCCCTCAGAGGCCGGAGAGGCTGGCAGGGACGGGGCCCCCAGGTGAGCCCGGGAGAGAGAGAGAGGGGCCCCGGGGGGGATCTGCACTCTGCACGCCCTCAGAGGCCGGAGAGGCTGGAAGGGACGGGGCCCCCAGGTGAGCCCGGGAGAGAGAGGGGCCCCTGGGGGGATCTGCACTCTGCACGCCCTCAGAGGCCGGAGAGGCTGGCAGGGACGGGGCCCCCAGGTGAGCCCGGGAGAGAGAGAGGGGGGCCCCTGGGGGGATCTGCACTCTGCACGCCCTCAGAGGCCGGAGAGGCTGGCAGGGACGGGGCCCCCAGGTGACCCCGGGAGAGAGAGAGAGGGGCTCCTGGGGGGATCTGCACTCTGCACGCCCTCAGAGGCCGGAGAGGGTGGCAGGGACGGGGCCCCCAGGTGAGCCCGGGAGAGAGAGGGGCCCCTGGGGGGATCTGCACTCTGCACACCCTCAGAGGCCGGAGAGGCTGGCAGGGACGGGGCCCCCAGGTGAGCCCGGGAGAGAGAGAGGGGGGCCACTGGGGGGATCTGCACTCTGCACGCCCTCAGAGGCCGGAGAGGCTGGCAGGGACGGGGTCCCCAGGTGAGCCCGGGAGAGAGAGAGAGAGGGGCCCCTGGGGGGATCTGCACTCTGCACGCCCTCAGAGGCCGGAGCGGCTGGCAGGGACGGGGCCCCCAGGTGAGCCCGGGAGAGAGAGAGAGGGGCCCCTGGGGGGATCTGCACTCTGCACACCCTCAGAGGCCGGAGAGGCTGGCAGGGACGGGGCCCCCAGGTGAGCCTGGGAGAGAGAGAGAGGGGCCCCTGGGGGGATCTGCACTCTGCACACCCTCAGAGGCCAGAGAGCCTGGCAGGGACGGGGCCCCCAGGTGAGCCCGGGAGAGAGAGAGGGGGCCCCTGGGGGGATCTGCACTCTGCACACCCTCAGAGGCCAGAGAGCCTGGCAGGGACGGGGCCCCCAGGTGAGCCCGGGAGAGAGAGAGAGGGGCCCCTGGGGGGATCTGCACTCTGCACACCCTCAGAGGCCAGAGAGCCTGGCAGGGACGGGGCCCCCAGGTGAGCCCGGGAGAGAGAGAGAGGGGCCCCTGGGGGGATCTGCACTCTGCACGCCCTCAGAGGCCGGAGCGGCTGGCAGGGACGGGGCCCCCAGGTGAGCCCGAGAGAGAGAGGGGCCCCTTGGGGGATCTGCACTCTGCACACCCTCAGAGGCCAGAGAGGCTGGCAGGGACGGGGCCCCCAGGTGAGCCCAGGAGAGAGAGCGGCCCCTGGGGGATTTGCACTCTGCAAAAAATGCATAATTTCTTTAAATATAAAGACAGAAATAAATGAAGCTCTAAATTCATCGGATGACGACCTGTGCCACAAACTGGGAAGCAGGCAGAGGGGCTTCTCAGTGGTGGCGCCTGCCCTGTGGAACGCCCTCCCCGCCTCCTTTCACAATGACTCACCCAGATTGGCGCCTGCCTCGCCTGCCTCGCCCGCCCCTAACCCGATCCCTAACCCTGGCCAGTGCAATAAAATTCACTGGATCCCAGTCAAGGCTTGGCTAAGGTCAGTTGCTACTCTTTGGAACAGGGAGCAGAGCTTACACAATACAGAAATTAAACCAACAGACTACGGAAGATGTCTTAAATGAATTTCTCAGTTTATTGATATACAAAGCTTAGGAGAACGAAATGATGTGAAGTGAGCTTATGGATGATAGCGCATAAATGTGGGAAATGGCGCATAGAAAATTGAATACATAGAACTGCCATAACCAAACAGTATTGTTGAATATCAGAATTGATATGGTTAATAGGTAGTCATGACAAAGCAAACAGACTCAAAAACCTAACTCCTCTCCCTCTAAACTATCTTGTTGTGAGATAAATATAAGTTTCCAAAACACAAAATTATTAAAAGATAATAGTTTACAAACTAAGGGCAGTAGACCAGGACTCATTGTAGTCCTTGGCAAAGCAAGGGAGCAAATCATTTCCTCCCATCTTAGTGTTCATGTCAACAGGACTTCCTAAAATCCAGGCTAAGAAGGAACACAATCTCTTTCAGAGATGGAGAATAAACAGCATGGGTGAGTAGCTGTGTTTCCTTTAGGCACTTCTGGACATCAGGAACATGGACTATTTTAAGAATCAGATGTCCCCTGAATTCCTTGTTGTCAGGTGCTCCTTTGTGTTCAGCTCAGGCCTCAGCACAATAATGTAGCACTTGGGAAGGAAGATGCAGCCCAGAAGCCCAGCGCTGGAGGCCAACATAGAGAAGATCTGCACGGCCACCATGTACTTGCCCTTGGTGCTCAGGTAGGTGGGCACAAAAGACACCCAAACACTGCAGAAGACCAGCATGCTGAAGGTGATCAGCTTGGCTTCGTTGAAGGAGCCAGGCAGCTTCCTGGCTAGGAAAGCCACCGTGAAGCAGGTGGCAGCCAAGAAGCCCAGGTAGCCGAGGGCAACGTAGAACATGGCCACAGACCCTTCGTTGCATTGCAGGATGATCTCTTCCACCTGGGAGCGCATGTCGGGCTCTGGGAATGGGGGAGAAGAGCCCAGCCAGATGGTGCAGAGGAGAACTTGCCCCCCAGAACAGGAGATGACAATGGAGTTGGCCAGACTCTGGCCCAGCCATCTCCTCACTCTGTTCCCGGGCTTTGTGGCCAGGAAGGCCAGCACCACCGTGATGGTCTTTGCCAAGACAGAAGAAACAGCAACTGAGAAGATGATGCTGAAAGCCGTTTGTCGGAGAAGGCAGGTCTCTTTCCTTGGGCGCCCGATGAAGAGGAAGGAGGACCAAAAGGAAAGCAGGAGGGAGACGAGGAGGATGCAACAAAGAGGAAGGTGCAACAAAGAGGAACAGTTAGGAGTATTTGTGGGTATGTGATGCACTCATGGAATGAATTCAAACGGATCTCTGGAATGCAGCCTTTGAATCCCTCTTCAGGGTCCTTTCTGTCGGGAAATCAAGCCCATATCAGGAGAAACTGGCAACTCTCCAAGGCACCCGGCATGATTCCCTGTTGACCTCCCTGGCTGCATTCCCCAGCAGGCGCAGGCAAGGTCTCGATCGGCGATTCTTCTCAAACGTGAGAAGAACACCCCCCCTCTTTCCTGCCCCCTGGCAGGGGAAAGAGATAGACAGAAACGTATTTACATGCCTTTATTTCTGTCTTTGCAGCGTTACAAAAAACATGACTGCTGTCTTCAAACTATAGCTGTGTAGAGACAAAACACTTCCTGTACTTCCAGGACAGGAATAAACGGAAGAGCTCATATTACACTCTGAGCTAATTCCGGTGCTTCGCACTGTGAGTTGACTGTCCCTCTGTTTCCCACGGACAGTCCCAACATTCCCATCATGTTTACTTTTCAAGCTAGCACTTTGCAGCTGCATTGCATCCATATCGTAACAGTTTCTACCCCCCACTGACCATTGGGGTGACCAGAATATCTTTTTCTTCGTAATTCGTTCAGGACAACTGAGGTTTGCGCCACAGAACTCTGTTTCCTCTTCTCCGTTTACCTGCTTCCCTGCTTAATAAATCTTCAAAGAAAATGGCAATGGAGTCTGAAATGTGATTTCCCAAATTTCAGGATTCTGATAATCTCTCAACCACTAATTAAGATAAATTTAATACAGCTCTAGCATGGCGTCCGAAGTCATCCTTGCATCGAAATAGTTCTCATAGATGTTGTAGCCCAGGGTGATGTTGGGTAAGAGCCTGAGATCCTGGTTGATCTCTTGGATGGTGAGCAGGAAAGACAACATGTGCCAGTAGAACCTAGCTGCCTCCCTGCAATAAATGAATTCTTTAAAAAGAGTGAAACTGGCATTCATATTAATGGGGTTGAGGATATTATATGATCCACAAAGATTAATATTTGTTTGTTTCTTTGTTTATCCATCCTTTTGCATCGACATCAAACCTTTTCCTGTCTAGCATAAAATAAAAATTCAAGTGAATTTCCACAACTCCCTGTCTCCCTCCAACGTCTCTCTTTTTAAACTCTTCCTCCTGGAACCTCAGCCAATCAGAGGCTGTCGTTCTTTCACCATTTGCTGGCAGGAGATAAAAGTAAAAAAGAAATACTTATGGAACCAACTTTTCCGTCACATCTGGCTTCTGCACAGGCAATTGTTTACAAGTAGAGAAGTTTCTGCTCAAAGACCAGGAGAAAGTTGGCTCCATGTGCAACAGAAGCTCTCCTTCCGCAGAACATGTCGAAGGGGAAGGGAGAGTCGAAAGTTCAGAGCAACCTTTTTCCCCTCAACCAACCCCAGAGAGCTCCCCTCTGTTGGAGAAGCCTTTCAAAGATGGGGTGGAAATTCACTTGAAGTGGCTTTGAAGCCACCAAGGCGCTACTTCCCTTCAGGGAGAGAACCAGAAGAGAGCGGCAGGAATCAAGCAGCCCAGACCCACCCAAAGGGGCCAGAGATGGGCTTGAGAAAACCCTCCCCATCGCAGGCTCCACCAGTCTCTGTCTCTAGCAGCCTCCAGGAAGCAAGATCCCACCACCATATATCCCGTTCACAGTACTGAGGATTCTCAGCATTCTCCATTTATTCCTTCATATTTATTTACTTGTGGAATCTATATAACGCCCTATGCCTGGAGGCCTCAGGGTGGTTCAGAGAGCAAAATCAAAATGTAAAACCACAATATATATAATCAAATAAAAACTACAACCCAATAACAGCCTCTGCCCTCCCAAAAATACTCTACATTTTAAAAGAGTTTGGATGCCTGGGATACGATGCTGGGACTTCTTCATCTGGCTGCTGTCCATCCCTGACTGTCCGACCTCTTCTTAAAAACCTCCAATGAATCATAGAATGGGAGACTTGGAAAGGGACCCCAAGGTCCTCTAGTCCAACCCTCTGCAATGCAGGAATCTCAGCTAAAGAATCCCAACAGATAGCCATCCAACCTCTGCTTCAAAACGTCCAAGGAAGGAGAGTCCATGGTCGGATCCAGCTCCTTCTTTGGTGCTTGTGAGCAAAGTTCAGGCCAAACTTCCAACTCCCAAACACACCCCTTGACTTCTGTCCAACATGTTTTTCTCCAGCTCTGCACCTGCTGCTTTAGCCATTCAAGACTCCAGAAAGTTATTGTGATGAAACTTATTCCACTTGGAATAATCAAAATTATGGTCTTCTCATCTTCTGAAAGCTCAGGAGATATTTCTGTAGATTGCATGAGGCTCGGAAAGCAACAGCAGCATGACAATATTAATTGCACTGTGTCTAGGAGGAAAAAGTTGGTGCAGAGAATATTTCCTGTGCTGGAGACAGACTGAGTCAAGATGCAGAGCTGGCGAAAGAGGGGTGTGCCTGCCTTGGGCTTCCGAGCTCTGAAGGTAGAGCTGAAAACCACCCAGATTGGGAAAGCCCAGGCAGTCCGGCCTTGAAAGAGTCTTTGGGTTCTTCTGCTTTGCCTCCTTGGCAGGTAAGAGGAGGAGGAGGCAGAGCCAGAATGAGATCCCTGCTCCTTCTGTTGCTGCTTCTGCTGCTCATGATGCCCTTTGGAGTCTGCGGGAACCACAAGGCGAAATGCCCCTTGAATCTGGTCAGGGATGAAACGGATGCTCGCAATTACTACCGGCCTGGACACTTTCTCATCAGTGGGATCATCTCTCCAAAACGCTTTGTTGAGGAAACGCCATACAACTTTTCTCAGACACCCTTCGCCAGGACTGAAGTGTATCTACTTATATGCAGATGGTTTCATGGTCCTCCACTCCTTATAATGGTTCCTATTTATCAAGGAAATAGCCCCTTTCTCAGGGCTGGGGAGCCAAGGGCTGGTGTTGCAGGACTACCCTGCCCTGACTACTGGGCTTGCTGTTGGAGGAGCTGGGAGCTGGGGAGGGGTGTCTAGTAAAAGATTCTAGTAAAGGGGGGTGCTCATTCGTGTAGTTTCTGATCCAGAATATGGACAAAATTATAATTTTACCACACACTCAAACCTGCAAGCCACCAGGCCCCTTATGTAACTAAAAGGGGACTGAGGTATTTGGTGCTTCTCTTCCGTCAATAAAATTGTCTCTTATCTACCTATAGTCTAGCCCCTTGGAAGAAGCCAAAGACCACTGCAAAAAAAGCAGCCTTTGCAGCAACTTCCCAGTATATCTCAAATGTTGAGGGGCGCCTTCATTTCTTACTCATAGAACCACAGAAGAATAGAAACATAGAGTTGTAGAGATGGAAGGGACCTGGAGGAATCTCACCTGGAGCATCCATGACACATGGTCACCTTCGGAGGGAGTCTGTTCCACTGTTGAACAGCTGTGTGCTGTTTGCATCAAAGCTCCGGTTATGGAGCAGAGATTTCCAAACTTTTATTTTATGCTAGACAGGAAAAGGTTTGATGTCGATGCAAAAGGATGGATAAACAAAGAAACAAACAAATATTAATCTTTGTGGATCATATAATGTCCCCAACCCCATTAATATGAATGCCAGTTTCACTCTTTTTAAAGAATTCATTTATTGCAGGGAGGCAGCTAGGTTCTACTGGCACATGTTGTCTTTCCTGCTCACCATCCAAGAGATCAACCGGGATCTCAGGCTCTTACCCAACATCACCCTGGGCTACAACATCTATGAGAACTATTTCGATGCAAGGATGACTTCGGACGCCATGCTAGAGCTGCTTGCAGGCAGTGGATGCAATATTCCCAATTATCACTGTGGAGAACAGAATCACCTGCTGGCTGTTATGGAAAGAAGCAACACTTTCATCTCAAGAGTGATTTCAGCCTTGTCAGGCATCTACAAAATCCCACAGGTAAGTATTGGGAGAGCATGGAAGGACAGAGAATTTCAACTGTGTAAAATTCTATTTTCTCTTGAGAGGGGTCAAGCAGGGATATTTTTAAAAATGGGAAAATCCTGAGCTATGGATGCTACATCCCTTTTTCAAAACTGAGCCTTCACCAACTTGACACCTCCAGATGTTTCAGACTAAAACTCCCATCAGCCTCAGCCAGCAGAGATTTAGATATCAGTCATTACAGATAATTAAATATCTGTTATGCTGAAATTAAAGTAAATTGCTGGTCTTTTGCTTTCCTTGCTAGATCAGTCGTGGTTTTACTGTCCAGTTTCTCGAAGGTAAAACCCTGTCCCTTTTGTCTACCGGATGAGTCCCAAAGAGGAAAGTCAGTACCAGGAGATTGTTGAATTGTTCCTGTATTTTGGATGGACGTGGATTGGCCTCTTCACTCCAGACAATGACAGTGGAGAAAGATTTGTGAGCGCTTTGAAACCTCTGATGCTCAGCAAAGGGATCTGCATTGCTTTATCAAAAAGAGTACCAGAAAATGATCCAGGTCAATTTATCAGGCCTGGGGAACCTTTTTTCCTATGGAGACAAGTTGGGATATTTGTTTCCTATATAACCAATGCAGTAGGTATCATAATACTCCTGTCAATAAACATGGTATATGAGAAGGAAATAGGGGCAAAAGTCTGGATCACAACAGCTTTGCTAGAAATCAGAAATGGCTTTTACATCCCTCCAAATTTATTCCAGCACCTCCATGGTTCTCTGTCCTTTGCAATTCAGATTGGAATAAGGAGCAGCAAAGGTGAGAAATTGCAGTTCAATCTTAGGGATTATTTCAATCAAGCATTTGAGTGTTCATATTCAAAGCATTTGTTGTCCGTGAAAGGCAGGATAAGATGCAAAGAGGAGGAGAACCTGCAGCCATTACCCCAAGAGGAGTATGAGAGAGCCCTGTCTTATGACAGCTATGGCACTTACATCAATGTTCAGGCTGTGGCTCAGGCCTTGCATGCTTCGCTTTCATCGAGATCCCAGAGGAGGCTGATGGTGGAGGAAGGAGAGCAATGGGGACCCCAAAGGCTACAGCCGTGGCAGGTATTTCCTTCCCCTTTTTGCAACCTGCAGTCCACACTGATGCTGATCTTGACTGGGGATAAACATGCAACATATCATAATTACTATTAGTATTAGTAATAGTAGCATACCGCCCAACATTTCTCTGATGAAAATAGGGACATCCCATTCCATAATGAAAATTTTACTGTTGATACCTAGGGCTTTTTTTCTGGGGGGTCGGGATGCACTCAAACTCAGTTCTGGCACCTCTCAGGCGGGTACCATTGCCATTCTCAGAGAGAGGTGTTCATGGTGATTTCCGGCACGCTCTTTGCTAGAAATCTAGCACTGTTTATATCCCACACATCTTTTTGGCTTTCCTCAGCACTCTGGGCAGCTCCCAAAATAAAGAAATTCATACTAAAATATAAAACATATTAATATTCCCGATACAGGATTGGACGGCTTGTGGGTTGGACAACTCCACATTTGCCAACTTTTCTCCAATGAAGAAAAGGAAAAGTGGGACATTCCGGGATCAAATGAAAAACTGTCTCTAATCCAGGGACATCCCTGGAAAATTGGGGCACTTGCAGGGTCTGTAGTAATAATAATGGCTGAATAGGAATTCCAGTCTACATGAGATACACGCAGGCCCCAAATCATAAGAGGTTGAAGTGAGTAGGACTGAGATATCCATCTTGGCTTCAATGTTTCTCAGTGCTGGTGCTTTCCCCTGTCATTCCAGCTTCACCCTTTCTTGAGAGAAATTCGGTGTCTGAATACTTCCAGAGGCAGGCTGTGCTTGGATGAGAACTGGGAGCTGCCAGGAGACTTCAATATTATGAACTGGGTGATCTCTCCCAATAAGTCTTGTGTCGTTATTGGGAATATAAGGAGAGAGACATCTGCTAGCATAAAGTTCACCATTAACCCAGAAGCCATTGAGTGGCCCAAGAAATTCAACAAGGTAGGAGGAATCACAGAGAGGGGAGGCTAGGAGATCCCAGCTTTCCTTGAACAACTGCTGCAAAATGGCTATATCAGGTTGACCAATGATGTCTTGACCGTCCAATAACAGCTGCAACGGCCACTCCTTCTTTCCACAGCAGCTGAGATAGGAGGGAAATTTGGGGTGCTCACAGAAAGCATAGAGCCCAGAGGTACTTAGAAAAGACACTATCTATTTCCGAGCCAGACTGAGAATTTAAGAATTCTCGATAGAATCTTTAACCAAATGGACTACATAGATAAGAAGAAAAGGGAAAGCCCCTAGTAAAAGGGAACTATTGGGTTTTCATACATGCAGAAGGATGGAAAGCGATTTATTTTAGAAATGATGATTACTGATTTATTGTGGATTTCTTAAATTTGTGGAGTAAGCTCACTTGTAGGTGTTGCAAATGTTAAAGTATTGTATGTGCAGGAATAGAGAAGTGCACAGTTGTTGGTAAAAGATGATAATTTAAAAAAGCAACAACCCTATTGTAACATAAGGTTAACGTTAAGAAATGGCATGTAAACTAGAAATAACTAGGGAAATAGATCAGCGACAAAAGGAAACCTTGCATTCCTCAAGAACAGAGTGAGGGAAACCAATATTTGGAAAAGTCATATCAATTTTATCTGAATTAGTGGTTGAGAGATTATCCGAATCCTGAAATTTGGGGAAATCACATTTCAGACTCCATTGCTATCTTCTTTGAAGATTTTTTAGGCAGGGAAGCAGGTAAACGGAGAAGAGGAATCAGAGTTCTGTGGTGCAAACCTCAGTTGTCCTGAACGAATTATGAAGAACATGATATTCTGGTCACTCCAATGGTCAGTGGGGGGTTGAAAGGACCCTGATGAGGGGGTCAAAGACTGCAGTCCAGAGATCCGTTTCAATTCACTGTATGAGTGAATTACATACCCACAAATACTCCTAACTGTTCCTCTTTCTTGCACCTTCTTGTCTTTCTGGTTAGGGCGTACCTCGTTCCAGGTGTACAGAAAGATGTCAGCCTGGATATGCCAAGGTGGTTCTAGAAGGAAAGCCCATTTGCTGCTATGCTTGTGCTCAGTGTGCGGAAGGAACCTTCTCCGCCCAGGAAGGTGGGTGACTCCAAGGGGGAAGGAACTTCTGGAGAGAGTAAACACAGGGCAGAAATTCAGTCTCACCCACTTTTTGTGAGATTTCTGCAGACACTGGGGAATGTGGATTCTTCCTCGACATCCATAGGATTAATCAACTTTATTACATCCAGGAAGGGAGTTGAAAGGAGTGGCCATAAGGAAGAAATCTCTGGGGTTGAAAGTGAGCAGCTGTGAGAGGAATGCCCATAAAGGATTCCTTTTTTATTTTTTATACCAAGTCACACCAAAAAGGAAATAATTTTGATATTTATAAAAAATAATGGACAGGTGATGCAAACCAGCAAATTTTTAATAGCAAATGCACAATAAAAAATAATACTTCATATGAAAATTATTACAATATAATCAATGGACTGTTTTGATCTCACTACTATGAACATTGCATGGAAGCAACAGAAAACTGCATTTAAAATGTCAAGTTAAAGAGCTGTTTCTTCAGGACTAGGCAGGATCCAAACAATGCAGTTAACAGAAGTGGAGTGCTCATTGCTACTCAGTTTATCCTAGATCACAAGGTTGCTTGACCTATTTTAACATTCTTATTTCCTGAGGTCCACCACAGACTTTTTCAAAACGTAAAAGAGCACCGATCATGAGGGATGTAACTGATGCTGCAGCCACTCTTTTTCCTCTTTCCCAGATGCAGAACATTGCACCAAATGCTCAGAAGATCACCATTCAAACAAGGACAGAGATCAATGTGTCCCCAAGATTACCACCTTCCTGACTTATGGAGAATATTTGGGAATGGTGTTAGCTTCCATTGCCCTCTTCTTGTCCTTAACAGCAGACACTGTGTTGGGAATCTTCATTAAATACAAGGAAACTCCCATTGTCAAAGCCAACAACCGGGACCTCTCCTACATCCTCCTCGTCTCCCTCCTGCTTTCCTTTCTGTCCTCCTTCCTCTTCATCGGGCGCCCAAGGAAAGAGACCTGCCTTCTCCGACAAACGGCCTTCAGCATCATCTTCTCAGTTGCTGTTTCTTCTGTCTTGGCAAAGACCATCACGATGGTGCTGGCCTTCCTGGCCACAAAGCCGGGGAACAGGCTGAGGAGATGGCTGGGCCAGAGTCTGGCCAACTCCATTGTCATCTCCTGTTCTGGGGGGCAAGTTCTCATCTGCACCATCTGGCTGGGCTCTTCTCCCCCATTCCCAGAGCCCGACATGCGCTCCCAGGTGGAAGAGATCATCCTGCAATGCAACGAAGGGTCTGTGGCCATGTTCTACGTTGCCCTCGGCTACCTGGGCTTCTTGGCTGCCACCTGCTTCACGGTGGCTTTCCTAGCCAGGAAGCTGCCTGGCTCCTTCAACGAAGCCAAGCTGATCACCTTCAGCATGCTGGTCTTCTGCAGTGTTTGGGTGTCTTTTGTGCCCACCTACCTGAGCACCAAGGGCAAGTACATGGTGGCCGTGCAGATCTTCTCTATGTTGGCCTCCAGCGCTGGGCTTCTGGGCTGCATCTTCCTTCCCAAGTGCTACATTATTGTGCTGAGGCCTGAGCTGAACACAAAGGAGCACCTGACAACAAGGAATTCAGGGGACATCTGATTCTTAAAATAGTCCATGTTCCTGATGTCCAGAAGTGCCTAAAGGAAACACAGCTACTCACCCATGCTGTTTATTCTCCATCTCTGAAAGA
The DNA here is from genome assembly GCF_964252035.2 of Podarcis erhardii. Lineage (NCBI taxonomy): Eukaryota > Metazoa > Chordata > Lepidosauria > Squamata > Lacertidae > Podarcis > Podarcis erhardii. Next base: position 54,462,998 of record NC_138502.1, on the reverse strand, counting down.
GATTGTGTTCCTTCTTAGCCTGGATTTTAGGAAGTCCTGCTGACATGAAAAGTAAGATGGGAGGAAATGATTTGCTCCCTTGCTTTGCCAAGGACTACAATGAGTCCTGTTCTACTGCCCTTAGTTTGTAAACTATTATCTTTTAATAATTTTGTGTTTTGGAAACTTATATTTATCTCACAACAAGATAGTTTAGAGGGAGAGGAGTTAGGTTTTTGAGTCTGTTTGCTTTGTCATGACTACCTATTAACCATATCAATTCTGATATTCAACAATACTGTTTGGTTATGCCAGTTCTATGTATTCAATTTTCTATGCGCCATTTCCCGCATTTATGCACTATCATTCATAAGCTCACTTCACATCATTTCGTTCTCCTAAGCTTTGTATATCAATAAACTGAGAAATTCATTTAAGACATCTTCCGTAGTCTGTTGGTTTAATTTCTGTATCGTGTAAGCTCTGCTCCCTGTTCCAAAGAGTAGCAACTGACCTTAGCCAAGCCTTGACTGGGATCCAGTGAATTTGATTGCACTGGCCAGGGTTAGGGGCGGGCGAGGTAAGCGGGAAGAGAGGGGAGAGGGAACTCTCATGGGAGTGGCTCACGGGAGTGGCAGGCCGCCTACGCCAATCTGGGCGAGTCATTGTGAAAGGAGGTGGGGAGAGTAGATCTGGGGAAGGCAATGGGTCACGAAAGGCAGCAGTGGAAAGCGGGGAGAGGCGGGGCGGGGTTTAGTGGGGAGTGGCCACGCCCACTAGGCAGGGCAAGTCAAAGCTGGGCTGACTTATTTCATTATTATTGCTAATATTATTACTAATATTAATTAGTAATGAAATATTAATTTGAGGGGAATGTATATTTATATTATATTATGTTTTATGTTATGTTGTTATGTTATGCTATGTTATGTTATGTTATGTTATGTTATGTTATGTTATGTTATGTTATGTTATTATTATAATGTTGGGACACGGGTGGTGCTGTGGGTTAAACCACAGAACCTAGGGCTTGCCGATCAGAAGGTCGGCGGTTCGAATCCCCGCAACGGGGTGAGCTCCCGTTGCTCGGTCCCTACTCCTGCCAACCTAGCAGTTCGAAAACAAGTCAAAGTGCAAGTAGATAAATAGGTACCACTCCGGCGGGAAGGTAAACGGCGTTTCCATGTGCTGCTCTGGTTCGCCAGAATGACCATGCTGGCCACATGACCCAGAAGCTGTATGCTGGCTCCCTCGGCCAATAAAGCGAGATGAGCACCGCAACCCCAGAGTCGTCCGCGACTGGACCTAATGGTCAGGGCTCCCTTTACCTTGACTTATTCTATTCTATTCTATTCTATTCTATTCTATTCTATTCTATTACATATTACTTTATTTTCCCATGTAGAACATGCCCCCGTGTATAAGACACCCCCTATTTGGGGGGAATCAGAATTAAGAAGATGGGGGGATCCTATTTTACTCCTCCTATACACGGAAAAGTACGATATTATATTAGATTATATTATTATACAGGGTGATTCATAATGAAGTACACAGTTTCAACACACTATAAAAAAGAATATAATATATCTCATGTTACCTGTGACAGAATTGTAGGGCAATGTTTAAAGTATTTTAGAAACAGTCACAGATGTTCTATGTGTGCACCCTTTGTCACACGACACACATCACAATCGAAAATGCCGTTGCACAGCAAACTCCGTTTTGCTCAGTTCAAGAACACAAAACGCCTTCTCCACTGCAGACGCAGCCATTTTGCCTGATAGTCACGTGACACGCGCACTATCACCTCCATCACTTCCCTCAGTCGCGGGACACAAACTTTGAGTACATCTACCTAACAGTTCGCAGCTGTTTTCCGTGTCGGCGCCTGTCTTACAGGATCTGGAAACTGTATATTTCATTATGAATTACCCTGTATTATATTATTTTGGTGTCCAATCACTGCATGACTATAGGATACTTCATTTCAATCAATCAAATCTTTATTACGGTAGTAGACCAGCATTCAGTAGGGTGGGGTACAGTCTTTTCCAATCTGTAAAACGTTTTGGAAAGCTAAAAAGAATTTAAACGCAAAGCATATATAAAAGTCTAAAAGAAGTTAAAAGAAGCTAAAAGAAGAGTTTCGGAGCATTAAACGGATGTGGAAGAGCAGAAAAAGTCAGTATATAAAAGACTATGGCTATCAATTTACAGGGCACTCTGATAGGAATGTTCATTAAATCTAGTGTAACAACAACAGCCATTTATTTATACCCCACCCATCTGGCTTGGTTTCCCCAGCCACTCTGGGTGGCTCCCAATAGAATATTCAAAACACGATAAATACATCAAACACTAAAAACATCCATAAACAGGGCTACCTTCAGATGTCTTCTAAAAGTCAGGGAGTTGTTTCCTTCCTTGACATCTGCTGGGAGGGCGTTCCACAGGGAGGGCGCCACCACCAAGAAGGCCCTCTGCCTGGTTCCCGGTTTGTGGCACAGGTCATCATCCGATGAATTTGGAGCTTCATTTATTTCTGTGTTTATATTTAAAGAAATTATGCATTTTAACAGTATTGCTCCTTGATTGTAATATCAAGAATGCACTTAAAATTACTACGCACAACCGTGAATAAGTGATTGCAATGCACACACAGTTCAGCAGCATACATATTTGTTAACAAAGTCTAATATTACTATCTTGTTGTGATTCTTATTACTTTTATTGCTACTAATCCCAGTGGCTTACAAGACTGAGCTCTCTTCTGCCTTGGTCAGTCCCCACCTGGAATACTGTGTCCAATTCCGGGCACCACAATTTAAGAAGGATGCTGACCAATGGGAAGAAACCCCTCACCCCCCAGAGAGATGCCGGCTCAAAGAGCCCCCTGAGCTTAGACTACGAAGCCTCTGAGGGCGTGCAGAGTGCAGATCCCCCCAGGGGCCCCTCTCTCTCCTGGGCTCACCTGGGGGCCCCGTCCCTGCCAGCCTCTCCGGCCTCTGAGGGCGTGCAGAGCGCAAATCCCCCCAGGGGCCCCTCTCTCTCCCGGGCTCACCTGGGGGCCCCGTCCCTGCCAGCCTCTCCGGCCTCTGAGGGCGTGCAGAGTGCAGATCCCCCCAGGGGCCCCTCTCTCTCTCTCCCGGGCTCACCTGGGGGCCTCGTCCCTGCCAGCCTCTCCGGCCTCTGAGGGCGTGCAGAGCGCAAATCCCCCCAGGGGCCCCTCTCTCTCCCGGGCTCACCTGGGGGCCCCGTCCCTGCCAGCCTCTCCGGCCTCTGAGGGCGTGCAGAGTGCAGATCCCCCCAGGGGCCCCTCTCTCTCCCGGGCTCACCTGGGGGCCCCGTCCCTGCCAGCCTCTCCGGCCTCTGAGGGCGTGCAGAGTGCAGATCCCCCCCGGGGCCCCTCTCTCTCTCTCCCGGGCTCACCTGGGGGCCCCGTCCCTGCCAGCCTCTCCGGCCTCTGAGGGTGTGCAGAGTGCAGATCCCCCCAGGGGCCCCTCTCTCTCTCCCGGGCTCACCTGGGGGCCCCGTCCCTGCCAGCCTCCCCGGCCTCTGAGGGCGTGCAGAGTGCAGATCCCCCCAGAGGCCCCTCTCTCTCTCTCCCGGGCTCACCTGGGGGCCCCGTCCCTGCCAGCCTCCCCGGCCTCTGAGGGCGTGCAGAGTGCAGATCCCCCCAAAGGCCCCTCTCTCTCTCTCCCGGGCTCACCTGGGGGCCCCGTCCCTGCCAGCCTCCCCGGCCTCTGAGGGCGTGCAGAGTGCAGATCCCCCCCCCGGGGCCCCTCTCTCTCTCTCCCGGGCTCACCTGGGGGCCCCGTCCCTGCCAGCCTCCCCGGCCTCTGAGGGCGTGCAGAGTGCAGATCCCCCCAGGGGTCCCTCTCTCTCTCTCCCGGGCTCACCTGGGGCCCCGTCCCTGCCAGCCTCTCCGGCCTCTGAGGGTGTGCAGAGTGCAGGATCCAACCCCCCGGGGCCCCTCTCTCTCTCTCCCGGGCTCACCTGGGGGCCCCGTCCCTGCCAGCCTCTCCGGCCTCTGAGGGTGTGCAGAGTGCAGATCCCCCCCGGGGCCCCTCTCTCTCTCTCCCGGGCTCACCTGGGGGCCCCGTCCCTGCCAGCCTCTCCGGCCTCTGAGGGTGTGCAGAGTGCAGATCCCCCCAGGGGCCCCTCTCTCTCTCTCCCGGGCTCACCTGGGGGCCCCGTCCCTGCCAGCCTCTCTGGCCTCTGAGGGCGTGCAGAGTGCAGATCCCCCCAGGGGCCCCTCTCTCTCTCTCCCGGGCTCACCTGGGGGCCCCGTCCCTGCCAGCCTCTCCGGCCTCTGAGGGCGTGCAGAGTGCAGGTTCCCCCCCCCCGGGGCCCCTCTCTCTCTCTCCCGGGCTCACCTGGGGGCCCCGTCCCTGCCAGCCTCTCTGGCCTCTGAGGGCGTGCAGAGTGCAGATCCCCCCAGGGGCCCCTCTCTCTCTCTCCCGGGCTCACCTGGGGGCCCCGTCCCTGCCAGCCTCTCCGGCCTCTGAGGGCGTGCAGAGTGCAGATCCCCCCAGGGGCCCCTCTCTCTCCCGGGCTCACCTGGGGGCCCCGTCCCTGCCAGCCTCTCCGGCCTCTGAGGGCGTGCAGAGTGCAGGATCCCCCCCCCGGGGCCCCTCTCTCTCTCTCCCGGGCTCACCTGGGGGCCCCGTCCCTGCCAGCCTCTCTGGCCTCTGAGGGTGTGCAGAGTGCAGATCCCCCCAGGGGCCCCTCTCTCTCTCTCCCGGGCTCACCTGGGGGCCCCGTCCCTGCCAGCCTCTCCGGCCTCTGAGGGCGTGCAGAGTGCAGATCCCCCCAGAGGCCCCTCTCTCTCTCTCCCGGGCTCACCTGGGGGCCCCGTCCCTGCCAGCCTCTCCGGCCTCTGAGGGCGTGCAGAGTGCAGATCCCCCCCGGGGCCCCTCTCTCTCTCTCCCGGGCTCACCTGGGGGCCCCGTCCCTGCCAGCCTCCCCGGCCTCTGAGGGCGTGCAGAGTGCAGATCCCCCCAGGGGTCCCTCTCTCTCTCTCCCGGGCTCACCTGGGGCCCCGTCCCTGCCAGCCTCTCCGGCCTCTGAGGGTGTGCAGAGTGCAGATCCCCCCAGGGGCCCCCCTCTCTCTCTCCCGGGCTCACCTGGCGGCCCCGTCCCTGCCAGCCTCTCCGGCCTCTGAGGGCGTGCAGAGTGCAGATCCCCCCCGGGGCCCCTCTCTCTCCCGGGCTCACCTGGGGGCCCCGTCCCTGCCAGCCTCTCTGGCCTCTGAGGGTGTGCAGAGTGCAGATCCCCCCCGGGGCCCCTCTCTCTCTCTCCCGGGCTCACCTGGGGGCCCCGTTCCTGCCAGCCTCTCCGGCCTCTGAGGGCGTGCAGAGTGCAGATCCCCCCCGGGGCCCCTCTCTCTCTCTCCCGGGCTCACCTGGGGGCCCCGTCCCTGCCAGCCTCTCCGGCCTCTGAGGGTGTGCAGAGTGCAGATCCCCCCAGGGGCCCCTCTCTCTCTCTCCCGGGCTCACCTGGGGGCCCCGTCCCTGCCAGCCTCTCTGGCCTCTGAGGGCGTGCAGAGTGCAGATCCCCCCAGGGGCCCCTCTCTCTCTCTCCCGGGCTCACCTGGGGGCCCCGTCCCTGCCAGCCTCTCCGGCCTCTGAGGGCGTGCAGAGTGCAGGATCCCCCCCCCCCGGGGCCCCTCTCTCTCTCTCCCGGGCTCACCTGGGGGCCCCGTCCCTGCCAGCCTCTCCGGCCTCTGAGGGCGTGCAGAGTGCAGATCCCCCCCGGGGCCCCTCTCTCTCTCTCCCGGGCTCACCTGGGGGCCCCGTCCCTGCCAGCCTCTCCGGCCTCTGAGGGTGTGCAGAGTGCAGATCCCCCCAGGGGCCCCTCTCTCTCTCCCGGGCTCACCTGGGGGCCCCGTCCCTGCCAGCCTCCCCGGCCTCTGAGGGCGTGCAGAGTGCAGATCCCCCCAGAGGCCCCTCTCTCTCTCTCCCGGGCTCACCTGGGGGCCCCGTCCCTGCCAGCCTCTCCGGCCTCTGAGGGCGTGCAGAGTGCAGATCCCCCCCGGGGCCCCTCTCTCTCTCTCCCGGGCTCACCTGGGGGCCCCGTCCCCGCCAGCCTCTCCGGCCTCTGAGGGTGTGCAGAGTGCAGATCCCCCCAGGGGCCCCTCTCTCTCTCTCCCGGGCTCACCTGGGGGCCCCGTCCCTGCCAGCCTCTCTGGCCTCTGAGGGCGTGCAGAGTGCAGATCCCCCCAGGGGCCCCTCTCTCTCTCTCCCGGGCTCACCTGGGGGCCCCGTCCCTGCCAGCCTCTCCGGCCTCTGAGGGCGTGCAGAGTGCAGGATCCCCCCCCCCGGGGCCCCTCTCTCTCTCTCCCGGGCTCACCTGGGGGCCCCGTCCCTGCCAGCCTCTCCGGCCTCTGAGGGCGTGCAGAGTGCAGATCCCCCCCGGGGCCCCTCTCTCTCTCTCCCGGGCTCACCTGGGGGCCCCGTCCCTGCCAGCCTCTCCGGCCTCTGAGGGTGTGCAGAGTGCAGATCCCCCCAGGGGCCCCTCTCTCTCTCCCGGGCTCACCTGGGGGCCCCGTCCCTGCCAGCCTCCCCGGCCTCTGAGGGCGTGCAGAGTGCAGATCCCCCCAGAGGCCCCTCTCTCTCTCTCCCGGGCTCACCTGGGGGCCCCGTCCCTGCCAGCCTCCCCGGCCTCTGAGGGCGTGCAGAGTGCAGATCCCCCCAGGGGTCCCTCTCTCTCTCTCCCGGGCTCACCTGGGGCCCCGTCCCTGCCTGCCTCTCCGGCCTCTGAGGGTGTGCAGAGTGCAGGATCCAACCCCCCAGGGGTCCCTCTCTCTCTCTCCCGGGCTCACCTGGGGGCCCCGTCCCTGCCAGCCTCTCCGGCCTCTGAGGGTGTGCAGAGTGCAGATCCCCCCAGGGGCCCCCCTCTCTCTCTCCCGGGCTCACCTGGGGGCCCCGTCCCTGCCAGCCTCTCCGGCCTCTGAGGGTGTGCAGAGTGCAGATCCCCCCAGGGGTCCCTCTCTCTCTCTCCCGGGCTCACCTGGGGCCCCGTCCCTGCCAGCCTCTCCGGCCTCTGAGGGTGTGCAGAGTGCAGATCCCCCCAGGGGCCCCCCTCTCTCTCTCCCGGGCTCACCTGGCGGCCCCGTCCCTGCCAGCCTCTCCGGCCTCTGAGGGCGTGCAGAGTGCAGATCCCCCCCGGGGCCCCTCTCTCTCCCGGGCTCACCTGGGGGCCCCGTCCCTGCCAGCCTCTCTGGCCTCTGAGGGTGTGCAGAGTGCAGATCCCCCCCGGGGCCCCTCTCTCTCTCTCCCGGGCTCACCTGGGGGCCCCGTTCCTGCCAGCCTCTCCGGCCTCTGAGGGCGTGCAGAGTGCAGATCCCCCCCGGGGCCCCTCTCTCTCTCTCCCGGGCTCACCTGGGGGCCCCGTCCCTGCCAGCCTCTCCGGCCTCTGAGGGTGTGCAGAGTGCAGATCCCCCCAGGGGCCCCTCTCTCTCTCTCCCGGGCTCACCTGGGGGCCCCGTCCCTGCCAGCCTCTCTGGCCTCTGAGGGCGTGCAGAGTGCAGATCCCCCCAGGGGCCCCTCTCTCTCTCTCCCGGGCTCACCTGGGGGCCCCGTCCCTGCCAGCCTCTCCGGCCTCTGAGGGCGTGCAGAGTGCAGGATCCCCCCCCCCCCGGGGCCCCTCTCTCTCTCTCCCGGGCTCACCTGGGGGCCCCGTCCCTGCCAGCCTCTCCGGCCTCTGAGGGCGTGCAGAGTGCAGATCCCCCCCGGGGCCCCTCTCTCTCTCTCCCGGGCTCACCTGGGGGCCCCGTCCCTGCCAGCCTCTCCGGCCTCTGAGGGTGTGCAGAGTGCAGATCCCCCCAGGGGCCCCTCTCTCTCTCCCGGGCTCACCTGGGGGCCCCGTCCCTGCCAGCCTCCCCGGCCTCTGAGGGCGTGCAGAGTGCAGATCCCCCCAGAGGCCCCTCTCTCTCTCTCCCGGGCTCACCTGGGGGCCCCGTCCCTGCCAGCCTCTCCGGCCTCTGAGGGCGTGCAGAGTGCAGATCCCCCCCGGGGCCCCTCTCTCTCTCTCCCGGGCTCACCTGGGGGCCCCGTCCCCGCCAGCCTCTCCGGCCTCTGAGGGTGTGCAGAGTGCAGATCCCCCCAGGGGCCCCTCTCTCTCTCTCCCGGGCTCACCTGGGGGCCCCGTCCCTGCCAGCCTCTCTGGCCTCTGAGGGCGTGCAGAGTGCAGATCCCCCCAGGGGCCCCTCTCTCTCTCTCCCGGGCTCACCTGGGGGCCCCGTCCCTGCCAGCCTCTCCGGCCTCTGAGGGCGTGCAGAGTGCAGGATCCCCCCCCCCCCGGGGCCCCTCTCTCTCTCTCCCGGGCTCACCTGGGGGCCCCGTCCCTGCCAGCCTCTCCGGCCTCTGAGGGCGTGCAGAGTGCAGATCCCCCCCGGGGCCCCTCTCTCTCTCTCCCGGGCTCACCTGGGGGCCCCGTCCCTGCCAGCCTCTCCGGCCTCTGAGGGTGTGCAGAGTGCAGATCCCCCCAGGGGCCCCTCTCTCTCTCCCGGGCTCACCTGGGGGCCCCGTCCCTGCCAGCCTCTCCGGCCTCTGAGGGTGTGCAGAGTGCAGATCCCCCCAGGGGCCCCCCTCTCTCTCTCCCGGGCTCACCTGGGGGCCCCGTCCCTGCCAGCCTCTCCGGCCTCTGAGGGTGTGCAGAGTGCAGATCCCCCCAGGGGCCCCTCTCTCTCTCTCCCGGGCTCACCTGGGGGCCCCGTCCCTGCCAGCCTCTCTGGCCTCTGAGGGCGTGCAGAGTGCAGATCCCCCCAGGGGCCCCTCTCTCTCTCTCCCGGGCTCACCTGGGGGCCCCGTCCCTGCCAGCCTCTCCGGCCTCTGAGGGCGTGCAGAGTGCAGGATCCCCCCCCCGGGGCCCCTCTCTCTCTCTCCCGGGCTCACCTGGGGGCCCCGTCCCTGCCAGCCTCTCCGGCCTCTGAGGGCGTGCAGAGTGCAGGATCCCCCCCCCGGGGCCCCCCTCTCTCTCTCCCGGGCTCACCTGGGGGCCCCGTCCCTGCCAGCCTCTCCGGCCTCTGAGGGCGTGCAGAGTGCAGATCCCCCCAGGGGCCCCTCTCTCTCCTGGGCTCACCTGGGGCCCCGTCCCTGCCAGCCTCTCCGGCCTCTGAGGGCGTGCAGAGTGCAGATCCCCCCAGGGGCCCCTCTCTCTCTCTCCCGGGCTCACCTGGGGGCCCCGTCCCTGCCAGCCTCTCCGGCCTCTGAGGGCGTGCAGAGTGCAGATCCCCCAAGGGGCCCCTCTCTCTCTCTCCCGGGCTCACCTGGGGCCCCGTCCCTGCCAGCCTCTCCGGCCTCTGAGGGTGTGCAGAGTGCAGATCCCCCCAGGGGCCCCTCTCTCTCTCCCGGGCTCACCTGGGGGCCCCGTCCCTGCCAGCCTCCCCGGCCTCTGAGGGCGTGCAGAGTGCAGATCCCCCCCGGGGTCCCTCTCTCTCTCTCCCGGGCTCACCTGGGGGCCCCGTCCCTGCCAGCCCCTCCGGCCTCTGAGGGCGTGCAGAGTGCAGATCCCCCCAGGGGCCCCTCTCTCTCTCTCCCGGGCTCACCTGGGGGCCCCGTCCCTGCCAGCCTCTCCGGCCCTTGGGTGACTCTGGCCAGCTGGACGGGCTGCAGGCGCTGGTGTCCCTGGCGGACGAGGAGGGTCATGTGGCCCTCGGAGGGGAAGGGGCCACCTTCAAAAGGCCCTGCAACTCCCGCCAGCCTCCGCCGGCAGACTTCCCAGCATGCACTGCCAGCTCCATTAGGCCAATGGTTGAATCCCAGCATGAAGAAATTTGAAATTTACTCGTTTTTCCAGTGTATAACCAAATAATTCAATCTCAAGGAGTCTTATGTTTGGCTTCGCTTATTAGCTTCATGGATAAATTAACCTCTATTAGGTTTCATTTCATTTCCCTCAGGTCCTTCTTCCCAGCATGCTTTGCTGCCCCATCTTCTCACAAACAAAGATCCTGTGTCCTATAATTGAAATTTACTCATTTTCCAATGTATAACTAAATAAATTAATCCCAAATTGTCTTTGGTTAGGTTTCACTTATTAGCATTATTGGTAAATTATCCCTTATTAGGTTTCATTTCCCTCACGTCCTTCTTCCCAGCATGCTTTGCTGCCCCTTCTTCTCCAAACAAGGATCCTGTTTCCTATAATTGAAATTTACCCATTTTCCAATGTATAACTGAATAAATACATCTGAAAGTGTCTTTTGTTAGGTTTCACTTATTAGCATTATTGGTAAATTATCCTTTGTTAGGTTTGATTTCATTTCCCTCATGTCCTTCTTCCCAGCATGCTTTGCTGCCCCTTCTTCTCCAAACAAGGATCCTGTTTCCTATCATTTTCTTTTTCTCTAGGCGTATTTGGATTCTTCCATTTAAACTTGATGGAGGGGCAGAGCGATGGAAAAAGAGAGGCGGCTTTTCCTCCCAGCCTTTCCCTCGCCCTTCCCAGGCTGCCCTGCGCAACCTTCCTCCTGGCCTGCTCATCAACTCAGAAGAACCAATTCTTCGACTCCTAAACCCCCACTGTAGCACCCTGCTTGTGGTTAACGCTTAGCTGGAATGAAATATTCAACGCAGCAATAGAGAAATTAAAATAGTAATTTATTTGTCAGACAAATAAATAAGAGGCTCAGTGGTACGTGGTTACCAAGCTCTGGCCTGGCCTCCTGCCATTCTGGCCAGCACTTATATTCCCTTAATCCAGCCCCCTTTGCTCCTCCTGTGGCTGCCTCTGTCCAATCAGCCTGGTTGAAATTCCTATTGGCTGTTTGCTAGAACCAATCACAAAAAATACACCCACAAAAGATACACCCATTTCCTTGCCCTTATAAGGGAGACAAAGAGCTATATATATGACATATAAGTAATAATATATCTTACATGGAATCTTAATTACCAGCTCACCTCTTGCCCTTCTTGCCCTATTGCCTTCTAAAACAGATGTTTAATCTTACATTTTTATGTTCAACAGATGTCAAGGATCTTGAGTTTCACATCAACATTGAAAGATTTCCTTCATTTAATGTTTCTAAACAAATGCCTGACAACCATATATCAAGACTGCCCGGATGGCGTCTTCTGTCTGGCGGGGGGGGGGCTGGTGGCTGACTTAATTTCAGGATAAATACAACTCTTACAACCATATGAAATAAGAATCTAGCATTCCTTAAATCCTTTGCATAATTACATTTAAGCCAATATATTTAAGCTAATATATTTCATACATTTATCATAGGTAGCCTCTTAAAAGAATAAAGCTTCTCAAAGTGAAAAGGAAGGAACTCAATAAAACACAACTTTTAAAAGAAGCCTCTTCAGTTTGCACCTCCCCCTTTCCCCCTCCTCTCCAGCCTCAAAATAAAATAGGAAGAAGCTGCTTCTTCTGCCAAGCCAGTTGGCTTTCCAACATTTAACACATTTTAACCTTTTTTAACTCTCTTAGTTTAAGAAACAGCTTTAGAAAAAGACTTCCCCCAAAAATGTTCTCTTTCCAGCTAAATGTTTCTCCCCATTGCTCCTGGCCTTTTAACCTTAGAAAGAAGATCTGGCTCATTTTACTGGGAGGCACATTGGTATTATCTTCCCCATTCCTAATGGTGTTTTCTCAGCCTTGGGGCAGCATATGTAATTCTCCCTTTTTATGACTTTGAGAATTGTTTTTCTACTATAAATCAATGGGGCCCTTCTTGTCTTAGGAGGAAAAACATCTTGCCAAGGTTCTTTTAGGCAGCTGGTCTTTTGCCTGGCATGAAACATTTGAAAATCCTTTTTTTAAGCTCATTTTTAAATACAAGCCTTGATTGAAATATATAGAAGCTTTGATAAAAATGCAGGCTTATGATTAGATGCCTCATTCCCCCCTTTCAAGCTCAAGGACCTTCATCCCAAGTGTCCTTGATAGCTTGACCTTCATCATATTCCTGAGGTAAAGCTCTGTATAGGGCCATGATATGAGGTAGAGTTTCATTTGAAACCATCTTGCTAATTGTACTTCTAAAACATGAAATGATACATGGCATCATACATAAAACCAATACTACTACTGTCAAGAAAAACAAGCAAGACAATAGTATCCCTTTGAGTCCTGTGACATTAGGTAACCAATTGGTGAGCCATCCCATATCCCATCCTTCCCATGTTTGTACTGGGACATGTGCTATATTCTCCATCTTTGTGGCCAACACACGGATTGCCTCACCATTATCAGAAATGTTAAAGCAACAGGCATTCCCTGTCAAGTTCAAGACTCCACATAGGCCTCCCTGCCTGGCAAGTACATAATCCATTCCCATTTTCAGCTGCAAAATGGCGGCTCTACTTTCATCCAACTGTTGTGCAATAAGTCTCAAACTCTGGGCCGTTGCATTGGTTACAAGTTCCACTACTGCTTGCAATCGAATTATTCTGTTTAGATTATAAATAGGATCCCGTGCCCCTTGTATGAGCTCACCAGGATTCCAGGAGGCAGGATCATAATAGGCTATAATGCGCTCTGGTGGCCAATCATCAGTACCGCTCCAACTTTGGGTACTTCCTCCTGCTATATGAGAAATATCAGCATTCCTTCGTGTTCGCCTGGCCGAACTAGTGGGCATAATCCACATTGGTGGTAATACCCAACCCAAGAAACAAGTCCCACTCCATTTGGAAGGGAGTTTCTTGTATGCCCATTCTCCACATATCCACCACAACCATCGGGTCTGAGGTTTTTGGTACGGGGAATACAGAAGGCGAAATACCAAAAGGGGTAGAGAGTTCACAGTGCAGTATGTTAGATTGCCTTCTTCTGTCACAGTTATGTTCCACACCACTTTCCATGCATGAATAAAAGGAGGTGCACAGGGCAAGGCATTCCGAGTTCGATAGGTAGTACCGTGTGCCCAGGTATGACTATTCTTCTTATAATCCCAAGTATAGTGACAATGAGAAGAGCCTATCATGGGAGAATCAGCTGCATCTGATGATTTATGTACACAGAATTCCCCTTGTACAGGTATAACTCGTAATGGTTTAGTTGAGTTCCATCCGGGGAAATTCTGTATTTCAGTTTGGTGTGGCATTTCGCTTACCATACCAATAGCATCTAATGGTATCGGTAATAACGGCATACCTCCCTCTGAATCATCTGGCCCAAGAGAGCAAACAAGGCAATTGGTCCTATTTGCAACATTAGCTACCATTTCAGCTAAACCTACCCACATATTGTGGTCATGGCTGAATCCATATTTAGCCAATTTGGTCAGATTCAAGGACCCTTCCCCTTCCCAAGGGATCAGGATTAATAAAATCATGTTGATGTCTAGTATATGCATTCCTTCCACAAAAGATTACCTTATTATGATAGCAAATAATTATTAGCCCCAATATAATTCCCCCAGTGACAGAAATGGGGAACCACCAAGACCAAAACATATATCCCGAGGATCCCCAATGAGTAATATCTCTGATAATTGTTCCACAAGGGGGGGGCAGTCAATCAATTGTATTAGAGAATCTTTCCATTCACAGTCGCTGGTTCAGACGCTCCTCAAGCTTCAGGCGTGCGCAGGTCAGCCAGCTTCCAGGTTGTGGCTGCAGCAGGCCGGTCGTCAAATGTTGCCCGTGACCTAGCCCGTTCCCGGTAGGGCTAGATACAGGGGTTTTTGGAGAGAGTTAGTTTTAAAGGATTAGAGGGGTCACCTTTGCACGTCCAACTGCCTTCAGACTTCTTCAAACGAGAGTGATGAATCCAGGGGGTCACCTCAGCTACCTTCACCGCTGTTGGAGTAGAGAGCAAGACGGTGTAAGGTCCACGCCACTTAGGTGCAAGTGGATCGCGTTTCCACTCTTTCACCCATACGCTATCGCCAGCCTGGAACTGATGAATCGGCTCGGCAATGCTGCACGGCGTGCGCTCGAGGGCCCACCTGTTAAGAGAAACAAAAACACGGGAGAGAGATTGCACTTGTTCCTGTGTCACATGGTCTCCTATTTGTTTAAGGTCAGCTGGAATATCCTGAACAAAGGAGGGCGGTCTCCCATACAGGAGCTCAAAAGGTGACAACTTAAGTCTTTTTGTGGGTGCACACCGAACACGAAACAGTGTTATGGGTAACACATCTACCCTTCTGAGTCTTTAGACATATTAGTGGGCTTCTGGCATGCCCTGCGGATACCTTGCACAAGTGTCTGGCGGTAGGTGGTAAGTCTGGCCAGGTGAATTGCATTGTTTGGATCCCAATTAGGATCTTCCAAGGGAAAGTTATCTTGGAGATGACGGTCAATATTATAAATATTTCCCGCTCTGGCCTGCTCACGCAAATATATCTGTGCCTTTTCAATTATGTCTCTCCTTTCCTCAGTGGTGAACAGAGTATTTAGGAGCTGGCGACAATCTGTCCAAGTAGGGCTATGAGTATTTACTATTGAAGTCACCAAGTCCATCATAGCCTGAGGTTTTTCTGCAAAAGATGGGGTGTGTGTTTTCCAATTCATCAGATCTGTAGTTGTGAATGGAATATATTGCAGGGTCGAAGTTCGAGGTGGCCGTGGTCCGGGTTGCCCATTAACCAGCGCAGGCTCCTCAAGTGCATCAAATACTCTTCTAAGAGGGGCTACTACGTGACCTTTCTCTTCACTTTGCTCTAGGGGCCTCAAATCATAGGGGATGGTATCTGTCGCAAGGCGTTCTTTTAGCAGCTTTATACGCCTGGCTGTATTGCTTGCTGACCGAGCAAGGTCTCCCTGTAACTTCTGTAACATTTCTCTGGGACTTGGATGCACAGGGGTTTGGGGTGGGCAATCAGTTGTTCCACTAAAGGAGACTGTAGATGGAGGTCTATTAGGAGTCACAGGTGGAATAACCACTTCTGCTTGGGCTTTATTATAGAACTCCAATGCCTCCTGAAGATATTTATCATAATCTATCAAGGAATCAAGCTCTGTGACTCCACTCCCATTATTCATTCCAGTTTCTTGCCTTGGGGTTACAACTGGTGGAGTGTTTGGATTAAGCTCCCTTCGATGTGGAGCATAGGGTGGAGGTGGAAGCACCTCTTCCTCTGGCCCCTCAAAAATGGGTTTGAGTTTATTTGGCAAGATTCCTTTCCTAGCTTCGGCTTTTACAGCCAATAATTTGCATCGTTTGACTTTGCATTCCCTTATCCATGGAGGATTTTTATTTAATGTGCTCAGCCAGGAATCTATATATGGAAATTGTTCTGGGCACCCTCCAGTTTCTTTGGCGATATCAGTCCAAAGTTTGCTTACTAAATTTATATCAAAGGTTCCCTGGGATGGCCATCCAGTAATTTGTTTTGGCCATTCTAGTTCACATAACGTTCTCAAGCGCTCTGGCGTCATTTTGACTCCATATGCCCCTGAGAAGGCTTTCTTAAAATTATTTAACATACACTCAAGAGGTGTATTTTCCCCCTTTGAACCCCCAACTCCCATTGTATGGCCCTGTGAAGTATCCACTCAGTCACTCACAGACGCGCTTCGTGGGTTTCCTTGCCTAGTGAAGTCGGCCTTACTAGGAACCGAAGTACTGCCCACTCCACACTCAGGTCAGCTACAGATTGCTCTGTACTTTCTCACACATACAATGCGCTGGATACTTCACCACACTCTACCTCCCAATCCTTCCCTTTCCCTACACCAGATCACCATCTGATGTACCCAACCACCTAGCGTACTCAGTTTCCCCTTACTGAGACGCAGAAGTTTGATCAAGACTTCTCTTCCTCCCAATTAATTGGAGGGCCAAAAATCCCTTTGTGCACTTACCCTTGGTTGGTTCCCTGTTTCCCCCGGTCCGTCGCCGCCAGTGAGCAGGGTATCAGACAGACGAGTCTTCTGCGTTCCCCCTGGAAAAAATTACCAGTGCGCGCTTTGGGTAAGCAGTTGTCCTCTCTCTTGTACCCTGCCCAGTAGGGCGAAGGGGCTGCGTTCCAGCAGACCACTTATCCGAGTCACAGGGCACCATAAAATGTAGCACCCTGCTTGTGGTTAACGCTTAGCTGGAATGAAATATTCAACGCAGCAATAGAGAAATTAAAATAGTAATTTATTTGTCAGACAAATAAATAAGAGGCTCAGTGGTACGTGGTTACCAAGCTCTGGCCTGGCCTCCTGCCATTCTGGCCAGCACTTATATTCCCTTAATCCAGCCCCCTTTGCTCCTCCTGTGGCTGCCTCTGTCCAATCAGCCTGGTTGAAATTCCTATTGGCTGTTTGCTAGAACCAATCACAAAAAATACACCCACAAAAGATACACCCATTTCCTTGCCCTTATAAGGGAGACAAAGAGCTATATATATGACATATAAGTAATAATATATCTTACATGGAATCTTAATTACCAGCTCACCTCTTGCCCTTCTTGCCCTATTGCCTTCTAAAACAGATGTTTAATCTTACATTTTTATGTTCAACAGATGTCAAGGATCTTGAGTTTCACATCAACATTGAAAGATTTCCTTCATTTAATGTTTCTAAACAAATGCCTGACAACCATATATCAAGACTGCTTGGATGGCGTCTTCTGTCTGGCAGGGGGGGGGGCTGGTGGCTGACTTAATTTCAGGATAAATACAACTCTTACAACCATATGAAATAAGAATCTAGCATTCCTTAAATCCTTTGCATAATTACATTTAAGCCAATATATTTAAGCTAATATATTTCATACATTTATCATAGGTAGCCTCTTAAAAGAATAAAGCTTCTCAAAGTGAAAAGGAAGGAACTCAATAAAACACAACTTTTAAAAGAAGCCTCTTCAGTTTGCACCTCCCCCTTTCCCCCTCCTCTCCAGCCTCAAAATAAAATAGGAAGAAGCTGCTTCTTCTGCCAAGCCAGTTGCCTTTCCAACATTTAACACATTTTAACCTTTTTTAACTCTCTTAGTTTAAGAAACAGCTTTAGAAAAAGACTTCCCCCAAAAATGTTCTCTTTCCAGCTAAATGTTTCTCCCCATTGCTCCTGGCCTTTTAACCTTAGAAAGAAGATCTGGCTCATTTTACTGGGAGGCACATTGGTATTATCTTCCCCATTCCTAATGGTGTTTTCTCAGCCTTGGGGCAGCATATGTAATTCTCCCTTTTTATGACTTTGAGAATTGTTTTTCTACTATAAATCAATGGGGCCCTTCTTGTCTTAGGAGGAAAAACATCTTGCCAAGGTTCTTTTAGGCAGCTGGTCTTTAGCCTGGCATGAAACATTTGAAAATCCTTTTTTTAAGCTCATTTTTAAATACAAGCCTTGATTGAAATATATAGAAGCTTTGATAAAAATGCAGGCTTATGATTAGATGCCTCACCATAACCCAGGAAGCCTCCCAGAGACCTCGTCCTTTTCCTCATTCCCTTGGAGGCACCTAGAAGGGCTTCCCCCTTTTCCCGACGTCCCGCGGCTCCGGCGCCCTGGACAACAGAGGCCAAAATGGCCTGGGCCACCCGCCAGTTGTTTTCCCTGCAATTTAGAGCTCCCAAAATGCTTGAAATGCATGTTGTGGCTGTGATTTGGAGAGTGCTTTTAATGTTCTGTTGGGAGCCGCCCAGAGTGGCCAGGGAAAGCAATATTATTATTATTATTATTATTATTATTATTATTATTATTATTATTATCATCATCATCATCATCATCTCATCGCCTTGATTGCAATGAAACCTAAAGCAGACCCATTGAAATGCAATTATTAACTTGGTTTCGGGTTTACACCAACCATTCTTCTTTTCGCAGTTGAGATGTTATTTCTGACCATTCACTTTGTTCTGATTGGTACCTGATTGATAAACTCATTCTTTAACGTCATCTGAATCTCTTGCTATTGGTTTATAGATACAAATTCTGTTCTTAACCTGAAATTGTTCTTAACCTGAGGTACCATTTTAGCTAATGGGGCCTCCTGCTGCCGCCTCGCCGCTGCCACGTGATTTCTGTTCTCATCCTGAAGCAAAGTTCTTAACCCGAGGTACTATTTCTGGGTTAGGGGAGTCTGTAACCTGAAGCGTCTGTAACCCGAGGTACCACTGTATGTATATAAAGTCAGAACATGATTGTAAAGTTACAAGAAAGGAGATTCCAAACCAACATCAGGAAAAACTTTCCGATAACAATGACTCGCGAATACAGCATCGAAGATGCAGAGAGAAGCCCCGAACAAGGGGGGCTCCTCCTTTTAACAAGTTTCTCCAGGATACCCCCCACACCTTGTGGGAAGCATCACACACATGTCGTGAACATGTCAGAGAACAGGTGTGGTCCTGGGGTGAAAACTGATGCCGTGTCCATCCCAAATGTCAGGCATCTCTGACCCTCCAGACCTTTCTCTTTCCAATACACGGAGACCGGGAGGACATGGTTTCCGGGATGGGTTGGGGTCCGGCTGGAGGGCTTGACCCTTCTGCCATAGGGCAGGTGGGGACGTGAGCATAAGCTTCAGAGATGAGGGCAATGCCAGGCTCAGCCCCAAGCCCCTCCTCGGATGGCCACCTTCCCCCTGAAGAAGCAGCCTGGGCAGGATGCCAACCCGTCCCGGGAAGGATTTCTGCTGATTTCTTTCTCCAGATTCCTCCTCAATGGAGGGTCGCTCCAATGCAGCCCGTGGGTGTCCATGGCTTCTTCGCCCTTCCCTGCTTGGGCAGCTGCAGTACCAGCGCAGGCGTCGCTAGAGGGCGATGTTTCGCAACCTCTCCTGATCCCGCGCTTCGGATTGGCAAAGGAAAGAGGGCTCTGTCAGGAAGGGCGCTTGGGGATTGGTCAAGCCCTTGATGAAGGGGGGAAAGGAGGAAACGAAGGGGATCGCTGTACGCTGCGCTGCACGGGGTTGAGCTACAGACGTGCAGGTCTGCAACACGTGCAAAGAGTCGGCGAAAGAATCCGAGACCAGGGAGAAGAGTCGGGGGAAGAAGATTGGAAGAAATTTAAAGACTACTTACATAAATACTGCCAAATTAATGAATGTTAGAATGATGTCGGAATGAAGTTAAGTGCTTTTAGCAGTAATGTTATAAAGGAATATGTAAAAATGGATTGTTACTAGGTGAGAATACAAAGCTATAATACATTAAGGTAAAGGATGAAGATAAAAATAAGGAAGGAAAGGATTTGCTGGATTAACTAACTGAATTGGAATACAAAAAAGGGAGGTGTGAGGAGGTCAAGGAAACAAGCAAATGAAAGACAAGACATGAAAAGATTGATTTGTTTTTAATTGTTTGTACTTTGTATTTTTTCTCTTTTTTCTCTTTTTTCCTTATTTTGTAACCTTTTTGAAACTCCAATAAATATCTTTAGAAAACAACAACAAAGAGTCGGCGAACAAAACACAGGATCAAAATTCAGGGCGCCACCGGCGAAGTCAGTCCTCTGTTCTTTTCTCCGGTTACAACCTCCCTGATTTCAGAATGGAGGGAGAGTCACATTTATAAGCCCCCCCCCCATGGATCAGCAAGGGCATCAGCCCCAATTTCAACCCAGAGGGGAGGGGAGGCCAGGAAGCAAGCCGCCCCCTCCCCTCAGCTGGAAGGGGCCGTTAAAATGGGGAGGGCTCAGAGCCACAGACTTTAAGTCCCCTAAGCTATTGGTCTGAAGCTCAACATCCAAAAAACGAAGATCATGGCCACTGGTCCCCTCACCTCCTGGCAAATAGAAGGGGAAGAAATGGAGGCAGGGAGAGATTTCACTTGCTTGGGCTCCATGATCACTGCAGATGGTGACAGCAGCCACGAAATTTAGAGACGCCTGCTTCTTGGGAGAAAAGCAATGACAAACCTGGACAGCATCTTAAAAAGCAGAGACATCACCTTGCCAACAAGGGTCCATATACAAAACAAAACAAATTCCTTCCAGTAGCACCTTAAAGACCAACTAAGTCAGTTCTTGGTATGAGCTTTCGTGTGCATGCACACTTCTTCAGATACACTGAAACAGAAGTTTCCAGACCCTTCTATATAGTGAGAAGGTGGGGAGGGGTATTACTCAGAAGGGTGGTGGGAATGGGTGATTGGCAGATAGCTGTGATGAGCCTGTTGACGACTCTTAACGACTGCAATAGGTCTTACAGGAAAAAGCAAGGGGTGAAAAGGTGAAAAATGGCTTTGTCATGTATAATGAGATAAGAATCCAAGGTCTTTGTTCAGACCAGGTTTCTCCATGGTTTTAAGTTTGGTGATAAATTGTAATTCAGCAGCTTCTCTTTCCAGTCTATTTCTGAAATTCCTACTTTGAGATCTTGTATAGAATGTCCTGGGAGATTGAAGTGTTCTCCTACTGGTTTCTCTGTCTTGTGATTCCTGATGTCCGATTTATGTCCGTTTATTCTTTGGCGTAAGGTCTGGCCTGTTTGAACAAAGACCTCAACATCCAAAAAACGAAGATCCTGGCCACTGGTCCCCTCACCTCCTGGCAAATAGAAGGGGAAGAAATGGAGGCAGTGAGAGATTTCACTTGCTTGGGCTCCATGATCACTGCAGATGGTGACAGCAGCCACGAAATTTAGAGACGCCTGCTTCTTGGGAGAAAAGCAATGACAAACCTGGACAGCATCTTAAAAAGCAGAGACATCACCTTGCCAACAAGGGTCCATATAGTTAAAGCCGTGGTTTTCCCAGTTGAGATGGATGGAAGTGAGAGGTGGACCATCCAGAAGAATGGATGCTTTTGAATTCTGGTGCTGGAGGGGTTCTGTTTGTCTTTAAAAGGGGGGTCCAACTCTGTTACTCCCCCCCCCATTTCCCCCATGCGCCTCCCGCTGCCGACCACGCTGAGGACTCAGCCCCCCCCCTTCAGCTGCCTCCTTCCTCCAGCTGCTTCTGGTCACGCCCACTGGGAGGGTCAAGGCAAAGCTGGGAGGAGCCTCTGGCCGGACTTATTTCATTATTATTACTAATATTAATGAGTAATGAAGTATGAATTTGGGGGGAGAGGAATACATTACATTAGTGTGCGATCACTGCATTACTAGGATATTTCATTTCAATCAATCAGATCTTTATTACCTTAGTAGACCAGCATCAGTAGGGTGAGGTACAATCATTGACAGTCTGTAAAACGTTTTGGACAGCTAAAAAGTATTAAACACAAAGTATATATAAAAGTCTAAAAGAAGCTAAAAGAAGGGTTTAGGAGCATTAAATGGATGTGGAAGAACATAAAATGTTAGTATATAAAGACTATGGCTATCAATTTACAATGTACTCTGATATGAGTGTTCATTAAATCGAGAATAATAATAATAATAATAATAATAATAATAATAATAATAATAATAATAGGTGTTGCAATGGAGGAGTGCAGGGAAAAGAAAACTCTTGGCACTCATTCTTTCTTGCTACAGAATTAAAAGATTTCTCTCCTTTTCTCCTTCTTTTTCTCTTGGGTGGTGTGTTCAGCGGTCACCCTCAGGGGAAGCAGGTCTCCCCCCCTTGGAGGAAATGGACTGATCAGAACCTGGCTGTGACATCGGCTCAGAATCCCAACCTCACTTGGCAGTTCAGACCAACCCCTGCCTTGATCAGCAGCCTTTGGGTGCCTTATATGCAACTGCAAAGTGAGACGATTGACGCCTGGGAAAATGGTGAGGGGACCAGCAGGAAACTGCTAAGGGAGTTTGGAGTCCTTTTTTTCTGTTGCAGCTGCAGAGAAAGGAGGGTGGGGGATTGGGGGCCACCCCAGGTGTCATCACTGAGGGGGGTGGCAAAAGGACAAAAAGCCGAGTTTAAAATAAAAATAAAAATTGGGCTCACCAAACCTTTTAGTTGAGTCAAAAAACGCGGCTGGCACTGGGCGCCACACCGTGGGGGCTGGCACTTACCGGGGGGGGGGCTGTAGAGTGCCTGATCCTAGCATCTCTCCTGGGAGTGACATGGTGGCGTGGGCCCCTGCAGGCTGGGCACTGCCTGAAACACCAGCGTGGGGCTTGCGTCTGCCCTCTGCCTCTCCCTCAGCCGCCCTACAGCTGAGGGGGAGGCAGCAGATAGGCTCCAGGTAGCGCCCCCCACCTGCAGGACCCCCGCGTTGAACTGGGCACCCGAGCGGCTGGCTATGCCGCTGTTCTGTTGTTTCAATTATGGGTGCCTTGAGAGTTAATGTGCTGTGCTTGCTGCCCCACTCGTCCTGATGGACCAGCCCCCCATGGCACCAGGGCTGTAGGTCTTCCCTGGCTAGCTACTCAATGTGGGCAGGAGAGTTTGCCTTCTGGGTTCCTGTCTCATTTTGGGCTGCTCTCGGACTTCCGGGTTGGCGCCTCCGGCAATGGCTGAATTCCTCTGATCGAGAGGCATTTGCCTCGTGGAAATCTGGGTCTGGCCGCCATGGCGAAGGCGGAGACCCACTAAAAATCACCGGCGGGTGAAGCCTGTGAACCTGGGATTCGGCTGGCACCTTTTGCGCCTCCCCCACTCGTGGGGAAACCCGGTTTCGGGGTTCCGGAGCAACGTGGGGTGAGTGTCACGGTGCTTCGAATTGACTGCTGCTTCCACGGAGCAAAGCCGCATAGCTGTTGCCAGAGAGCGCTGACTTTTTCCTGTGGACAATTTGATCTTAAAGCAACTACCTGTGAGTAGAGCGGAGAATTGGATTTTTAAATGTCTTAATTTGACACCGAAACGGGGAGGTTCAAAACAGGAAGTCCGCCTTCCCCTTTTGTAAATAGATCACAGCAAAGAGACTGTAAGCTAAAGCCTTGGAAAGCCTATTGTACAGGACTAAATTTCCATCGGTAGAAAACATCAAACCCCCCTTGGAAGCAGGAGAAGAGGGGGAAAGTTTTGGATTGTGTGTGCCTGCAGGAGAAAGTGAAGAAAGTCAAAATACCACCGCTCCGAACCTGGAAACGGGCTGCTAGTAAGACTGACGTTTTTGGATTGGTCGTTGACAGTGAATAGAACATTCGCTGACAGCTAGCTAAATAAGAGAGATACATTGTTTCTATTCTCTCCGTCTGCTCTTAAAAAGGAGTAAAAGTAACTGAAAATTGAAACTAACTTTATTGTTTGAACTGTGCTTAAAAGGATTGATACAAATAGAAACTGTTTCCCTCTAGAGGAAGCCTTTGAAACTATGACAAGAGCTGAGCTGGGGGAATTTCCAGCTGCAAGATAAGGCTGTGAGACTTTGGGAATGACCTTGAATCGGTTAAGAATGTCGACAGAAGAGGCCTTAGTGGCTGTATTATGTAAGATAAAGGATTCATTGGAACAGCTTCACAAGAAGGTGGATTTTTTGGGACAAAAGGTGAATACCAATACAGAAACTATCCAGAAATTGACACAGGAATCTACTTTGACTTGGCAAACTGCGGAGAAGGCTAGGGAGAAAGCTGTTGCCGTTGAACCTAAAGTAACACAATTGGAGAGAGAAAGAGTCCCAGCCTCATACATGCAATTTGATGATCATAAGTTGATGCCTGTTATGATTGAATCTAAAGGAAAACAGACTTTGAGGATCAGAGCCCTGCCTGAACTGGAGAGGGAAGTTTTGATGGACTTTCTTACACAGGAATCTGCTGATTTTTGGGACCTGGAATTGGGCCAAGAAGAGACTAAAATTGTGAGGGTTTTCAGACTTTACCAGAAGAACTTAGAAGAACAACAGTCAAGAGTGGAAATTTTGAAAGACGTCCTGAAATACCTTTAGGTTTAACTATGAAATGTTAAACCTAACCTTAGGTTTAACTATGGAGATTTGGTTGCCCTGTCGAGATGGAATAAAATTATCTTTAGGTGGGAGTTTCCCCAAGACCTACTCTTCAGCCTCAAAGGAAGGAAAACAAAAATAAGATCAGTAGAAGACAAAGTAAAGTTCTTGTATAAGTACGAAGAAGACCCGCAGAAGGGACTTGGAAAAGAGTTAAGAGCATCGGACAGAAGATCACCAGGTTGGTGGACTATATGGAATTGGCGGAATGGACTGGCAGAATCCGAGACCAGGGAGAAGAGACGGTGGAAGAAGATTGGAAAAAGTTTAAAGACTATTTATAGAAATAATGTAAAATTAATGAGTGTTTGAAAAATGTTGGAATGAAGTTATACGGCTTTAGTAGAAATGTTATAAGGAATTAAGTATAGATAGATTATTAGAGTATTAAAGGGAAAATAAGGTTAAAATATGTTAAGACAATTATATGACAGAAATAGAGGAAGATGGAAAGGATTTGCTGAAATAATTAACAGAAGTGGAATACAAAAAGGGAGGTGTGAGGAGGTCGATGAAACAAGGGAATGAAAGTTAAGATACTGGTATGGTAAGAAGTGTGTTTTAAATTGTTTTTGTTTGGTTATGTTTAGTTTATTGTGTTAGTGTTGTGTTCTCTTCTTTTTCTTCTTCTTTGTAATGTTTAAAAGCAATAAACATTTTGGGCTGCTCTCTTTCTCCTTTCTCCCTGCCACCACCACTGGGTCTCTGCCAGCAGTCAGCCATCGAGGAGGACATTTTCCATGAAAAGGAGGATGAAGGAAAAGGCGAGGAGGAGACCGCAAGACGGCTGGATCTCCTCAGTCCCGACTGGGTAGGTGGCCGTGGCCTAAGCGGTGATAGGCAGAAGGGGAGGGGGGCATATCAACCGCAGGATGAAACTGTTGTTTCAGTTAGGGGTGCCTTGAGTTTTAATGTTTGGTTTGGTTTTTTAATTGCTTGTTTTTTGCATCTTTCCTTGCAGGTTCCAAGTATGTCACCCTTTTCCAGTGTTTCCTCCCTGTCCTCCCTGGATTCCCTTTGGGACTCCCTCAATGAGGTACGTAGCAGACAGAGCAGGAGGGAAGCCCTGCTGAGCTGGGCAACCCTGAGGCCGGGGAGGAGGAGGAGGAGGAGGAAGCCGGCCGGCCGGTCAGGCCACCTTCTGGACTGGTCGTGAGCAAGGGGGCAGGCAGGCAGGCAGGGGGCTGCTAAGGGTATGCTTGCTGCCCCACTTGTCCTGATGGACCAGCCCCCCATGGCGCCAGGGCTGTAGGGCTTCCCTGGCTAGCGACTTAGTGTGGGTTCCTGTCTCATTTTGGGCTGCTCTCTTTCTCCTTTCTCTTTTTTTTTATAATATTTTTATTAAGTTTATGAAATACAGAAAAGAAAAAATAAAAGGCAGATATAAAATGAAAAAGTTACATATTTCCATATTCTTTTTTCCACCAAATCTAATGGACTTCCCCACAACCTCCAAACCCTGCGTTCTCTGTGATACAAAACATCAGCAATTTGTTAACTTATTTCAAATCTTATTGTATCTTTCATTTTATCATGTTACCTAATTTCAAAGATGTTATAACCCGAATCTTATACGTTTTAGCTTAAACACAATAAAGTTATTTCATTATTCCACCTCTGACTTCTTGTACCTTAATTTTCATTTCATTAATTTACAATTGCTGAAGCTAGAATTTCCTAAAAAATGCATTTTTTAACATTCATACAACTTATAGTGTTTTTTCAAATAATCTTTAAATTTTTCCCAGTCCTCCTCAATTGTTTCTTCTCCCAAGTCTCGGATTCTGCCAGTCATTTCAGCCAGTTCCATATAGTCCATCAACTGCGTCTGCCATTCCTCCAGCGTGGGTAAATCTTGTGTCTTCCAATGCTTAGCAATCAGGATCCTTGCTGCTGTAGTAGCATACATTAAAAAAGTTCTATCTTTCTTAAGTACTCTCTAGTCCACAATGCCCAGAAGAAAGGCCTCCGGTTTCTTAGGTAAGGTAAGTCTAAGTACCTTTTTTAGTTCATTATGAATCATCTCCCAAAAGGCCTTCACTTTCGGGCAAGTCCACCAGAGATGAAAAAATGTCCCTTCCGCCTCTTTACATTTCCAACATTTATTGTCAGACAGGTGGTATATCTTAGCAAGTTTGACTGGGGTCATGTACCACCGGTATATCATTTTCATAATATTTTCCTTCAAGGCACTACATGCCGTAAATTTCATTCCGGTGTTCCATAACCTTTCCCAGTCTTCAAAATATGATGTTGTGCCCCAAGTCCTGCGCCCATTTTATCATGGCGGATTTGACTGTCTCATCCTGTGTATTCCATTTAAGCAGCAAGTTATACATTCTCGAAAGTAGTTTATTTTTTGGCTCTAACAATTCTGTCTCTAATTTCGATTTGTCCACCTGGAATCCAACCTTTTTATCCACTTTAAAAACCTCCTGGATTTGAGCATAGTGCAACCAATCTCGCACCTTGTTTTTTAATTTTTCCAAACTCAGCAACCTCCAATTGTCTCCGATTTTTTCAATTATTTCCCAATATTTAGGCCAATAGGCTTCCATGTTAAGTCTCTTACGTGCCTTGGCCTCCACCGGTGAGAGCCACCTCGGAGTCTTACTCTCCAATAAGTCCTTATATTTTGTCCAGACCATCAAAATTGCTCTTCTGACAATATGGTTTTTAAACAATTTGTGAACCTTAACCTTGTCATACCACAAATATGCATGCCACCCAAAAGCATTATCAAACCCTTCCAGATCTAGGACATCAGTGTTCTCCAATAAGATCCAATCTTTCAACCAGCAGAAGGCTGCAGATTCATAATATAACCTCAAGTCTGGCAGGGCAAATCCCCCTCTTTCTTTCGCATCAGTTAATATTTTAAACTTTATCCGGGGCTTTTTGCCCTGCCAAACAAACTTAGAAATATCCTTCTGCCACTTTCCAAAACATTCCACTTTGTCCACGATCTGTAGGGCCTGGAACAAAAATAGCATTTTCGGCAATACATTCATCTTTATAGCTGCTATTCGGCCCAACAAGGAAAGTTTCAATCTCGACCATATTTCCAAGTCTCTTTTGATTTCTGACCAACATTTCTCATAATTATCTTTAAACAAATTCAGATTTTTGGAGGTCAGATACACCCCTAGGTATTTTACTTTTTTAACCACATTTAATTCTGTTTCTTTCAGGAACTCATCTGTTTCTGTAGTTGTCAATTTTTTTGCTAAAACCTTAGTTTTTTGCTTGTTCAGCTTAAATCCTGCCACCCGACCAAAATCAGAAATTAATTCTAACACTCTTTTAGTACTAGAGACTGGCTCCTGTAATGTTAATACCAAGTCATCTGCAAAAGCTTTCAGTTTATATTGTTTCACTCCGACCTCAATTCCTTGTACAGACCGGTCCTTTCTAATCATGTTCAATAGCACCTCCAGAACTGAAATGAACAATAGGGGGGATAGAGGGCACCCCTGTCGTGTCCCTTTTTCTATTTTAAACTCCTCTGTCACCACATTGTTTACTATCAGTTTAGCTTTTTGTTCTGAATAAATCGCCTCTATTCCATTTTCAAACCCCCGCCCCACTCCCATCCCTTCCAAATTTTTCTTCATGAACATCCAAGAAATGTTGTCAAAGGCTTTCTCCGCATCAATAAAGATTAAAACCGCTCTAGTATTGAGATTTGTTTGTAGAAGTTCCAAAATGTCAATAATGTTTCTTGTATTATCAAACAAATGCCTACCGGGGAGAAAGCCAGCCTGGTCCTTATG
This sequence comes from Podarcis erhardii, assembly GCF_964252035.2. Classification (NCBI taxonomy): domain Eukaryota; kingdom Metazoa; phylum Chordata; class Lepidosauria; order Squamata; family Lacertidae; genus Podarcis; species Podarcis erhardii. The sequence continues at coordinate 54,435,559 of NC_138502.1, read as the reverse complement.
GATCACTTCATTAAGTACTTTTTTAAACCTACTTGCCAAAATATCCGCAAAAATTTTGTAGTCCACGTTTAGGAGTGAGATGGGGCGGTAGTTCTTAAGCTGGGTCTTTTCAGTTTCTTGTTTAGGTATCAATGTGATGAAAGCTTCTTTCCACGTCTCCGGTGCCTTCCTCCCTTCCATAATCTGATTGCAGACCTCCAACAGAGGTTGTATCAAATAGTCTTTCAAAACCTTATAATATTTGGAGGTAAGTCCATCAGGGCCTGGAGATTTGCCTAATTGAAGGTTCTGAATGGCACTTTCAATTTCTTGCTGTGTAATATTACTATTCAGGGTAGTTCTCATTTCCTGAGTTATTTTTTGTAATCCATTGGTTTTAAGGAATTGATCCATCTCAAAGTTTTTCTGTGGCCCTTGTGAATAAAGCTCTTTGAAGTATCTCTGGAAGCACTTTCTAATTTCCTCGGGTTTCTGAACCATTCTCCCTTCAATCTCTAGATTTGTAACTGTGTTGAGTTTTTGTCTCTTTTTCAACTGCCATGCTAGCAGTTTCCCACACTTGTTTGCTGATTCGAAGGATCTTTGTTTCATTTGTTTAATTTTCCATTCCACCTCTTGGTTTATCAATTTCGAATATTGTGCCTGGAAAAATTTCACTTCTCTCAGCACTTCCTTCGACTTGGGCCTAGATCTTAATTTTTTCTCTCCTTCTCTTATTTTCTCCAATATCTTCTCCTTCTTTTCATTCCAGAACTTTTTCTTAATCGTATTTTGTTGTATTAGAAACCCTCTCATAACTGCTTTACTTGCATCCCAGATTGTTCTTTTTTCCACAGTGGTGTTCAGATTTATCTCAAAATAGTCCTTTAAGGTTTTTTGGGCCTTCTTAACAATCTCCTGATCCCTTAATAGGGTGTCATTCATTTTCCATCTAAAGGATCCGGTTATGTTTAGTCTCAGTTCCACTTTCAGTGCATTATGGTCGGAGCAGGTTTTTGGGCAGATTTCCACTTTTTTAGTCTTAGGTGCCAGTCCTCTGGTTATCCATATTTGGTCGATTCGTGTCCATGTCAGATGAGCTTCAGAAAAGAAAGTTCCTTCTTTTCCTAGGGGGTTCTTAACCCTCCATATGTCAATTAAGTCCATGTTGTCAGTCATTTCAAAAAAAGTTTTAGGTAGTCTGCCATCTTTCGTTATGTTGGCACTTTGCGACTTATCCATATTTACAGATACAACCCCATTCATATCACCCAACATAATAATGTTGTTATAGTCTAGGTAGTCCAGCATGATCTCATGCAGCTTTCTAAAGAATTCCGATTTTCCTTCATTTGGAGCATATATTCCTAATATCAAAAATTTTTCTCCTTGTGTCTGAATTTCAATCGCCAAAATTCTGCCGTGTTCATCTTTGAATAAAAATTTCAGTGACAGGCTCTCCTTTGCATATATCACCACACCTCTTTTCTTAACTTTATCTGAAGAAATAAATTCTTGGCCTAATCTTTTATTAATTAACACTTTTCTGTGGAGCCTTGTCACATGTGTTTCTTGCAAGCAAATAATGTCCAATTGTTCTTTTTTCAAAATATGAAATACTTTTCTTCTTTTTTCCGGAGAATTTCTGCCATTTATATTCCAACTAAGAAGCTGCAAAGACATCCTGATTTAATTGGTGGATCTTACAGTGGGGTGTCTAGATTTTCCTCCGATCCCGGAGGTGGTAGTGCTGGTCCAGATCCAGACGGTGTAGGTTTTAGTGGTGGTCCCAACGGTGGTGGTGGCCAAGAAGCTGCGGCTCCTTTTTGGAGGTCCTCCTCGTGGTCGTGTAGGAACTTCTGCTGATCCTCAGGTGTTTTGATTCTTACTTTCCTTCCTTTGTAAGTAAATGATCGTCCTTGTGGAAACTCCCACCTATAGGGAATTGCGTTGTGTCTTAACAATTTGGTCAGGTCTGTGTATGTGGTCCTAAGGTCCAATAGATGTTTAGGTATATCTCTGTAGATTTCAGCCTTTTTGCCTTCTATCTCCAAAGATTTTTTAAAATGTAGGCCTAGTATCTTATCTCTTTCCTCTCTTGATCTCAAAATAACCAAACAGTCTCTGGCCTTATCTTTCTTTACCGATCTTCCCAGTCTAAAGGCCGTCACGATTTTAAAATCTTTGTCTTCCTCAATTCCCCAGAATTTGGAAAATAGAAGTGTCAAAAATCCCTCTAAGTTGCCTACCTCCAATTCTGGGATGGCCCTTAACCTGAGATTGTTTTCCTTACTTTTCAATTCAACCAGTGACAGGTAGGCTTGTTGTTCCCCTACCTGTCTTTTCAGAGGCCTTACTTCCACCTTAATCTCATCAACTTTTTTGTTTGCCTGCTCTGCTTTTTGATTGGCTTCCACAGCTAATTTATAATTTTCAGCCGTAGCTCCTTGCAGGTTCTCAATTGCCTGGGTATGCTGGGAAACCTGATCAGATAATTTACTAATAGAGGATGTAGCTTGGTCAATTTTTAATGATTGATTGTCCACCTTTTGGTTTAAAATTGCCAGTTGCTCCAAAATTTGTTTCAGGACTGTTTCAGATCCTCCAGTTGCCATATCTTCTGTAGCAGGCTGCTCAGTTTCCACCTCCTGTGCTGTCAGCACAGTTGGGATAGATGATCTACGTTGATGAGTTAAAGTTGTTTGAACAAGTTGCACAGATTTCTTTTCTTTTTCTTTCTCTTTAGCTTTGGCTGCTCTTGTTTTCCCTGAGCCGCTCATTCCACACCTGCCTCAGTTCAAGGTCAAGTTGTCTTTTATTCCATGGGAAAGATAAGTCCAAAATATAAACAATTAAACCACAAAAAGTCTCAATAAAGTACAGTTCCCAGGCCTCTATATCTCCACAGTCCTCTAGGGGGAGTATTTCAAAGTTTCAGGAAAGGAAAGAAACTCTTTTCCGCCATTAAAGTTCCTATTTTCCCCGTATTAAGTCTTTGTAATTCCGAAGTACAAAAGGAAGGTTCCCAAAGTTTTCTATTTCTTAGATAAAGGCCACAAGATGTCAAGATGTCAAGAATGGTCCCAGCAACAATGTTTAAGCGTTAGAATCTCAGTCTATGTAACAGTTTAAATTTCAGCAACAGTATCAGCAGTTTGACAGTTCTCTATTACGCTCTGGCAGCCCGACGACTAGGTTGTCCCTTTTAACTCCATATAGCTTACAGATAGGAAGAAAGTTCCGAAAATAGAATCCACAGGTTTAACAGAAATTTCCCTTTTGTCTTCTAAAAATAAAGTCTGTCAATGCACCTTTGTTCTGCTTTTACGATCTTTTTTAAGCGCTACAGCACTCTTCAGAGCCCTTGCTTTGATCTAGTTAGCAGGATTGGAAGGCGGACTTCCTGTTACTCGCCTCCCGTTTTCAGCCAAAATCCACAAATTTAGTCCAAAATTTAGTACCCCTTACTCACGGGTATGTAGCTGTCAATTTCGATATTTTCAAGAAGAAAGGTCAGCGCTCATCGGCAGCAGCAGCGCGGCTTTGCTTCCACGAAAAGAGCGATGAACTCACAGCGCCGCTCCCCCTTTCACGTTCCGGAGCCCCTTACGAGGTTCCTTCTTCGTTTCTGGGGGGGCTTTTGGCGCCCGCCGAGTCCCACGGCCACAGGCCCGCTCTGCCTGTGGTTTTTCTTAATGGGTCTCCGCTTTGCCGCAGCGGACGACCCTTTTTCGCGGAGCCCCTCTTCACAGAGTAAAGAGGACCGCCATTGCCGTTTTGCGCCGCCTCCGGAAGTCTCTCTTTCTCCTTTCTCCCTGCCACCACCACTGGGTCTCTGCCAGCAGTCAGCCATCGAGGAGGAGATTTCCCATGAAAAGGATGATGAAGGAAAAGGCGAGGAGGAGACCGCAAGACGGCTGGATCTCCTCAGTCCTGACTGGGTAGGTGGCCGTGGCCTAAGCGGTGATAGGCAGAAGGGGAGGGGGGCATATCAACCGCAGGATGAAACTGTTGTTTCAGTTAGGGGTGCCTTGAGTTTTAATGTTTGGTTTGGTTTTTTAATTGCTCGTTTTTTGCATCTTTCCTTGCAGGTTCCAAGTATGTCACCCTTTTCCAGTGTTTCCTCCCTGTCCTCCCTGGATTCCCTTTGGGACTCCCTCAATGAGGTACGTAGCAGACAGAGCAGGAGGGAAGCCCTGCTGAGCTGGGCAACCCTGAGGCCGGGGAGGAGGAGGAGGAGGAAGCCGGCCGGCCGGCTGGTCAGGCCACCTTCTGGACTGGTCAGGAGCAAGGGGGCAGGCAGGCAGGCAGGGGGCTGCTAAGGGTATGCTTGCTGCCCCACTTGTCCTGATGGACCAGCCCCCCCCCATGGTGCCAGGGCTGTAGGGCTTCCCTGGCTAGCGACTCAATGTGGGTTCCTCTCTCATTTTGGGCTGCTCTCTTTCTCCCCTCTCCCCACCACCACCTCTGGGGTCCTGTCTCTACCAGCAGTCAGCCTCTGAAGTGGCTATCAAGGAGGAAGAGCCACAAGAAGAATCAGGGAGTCTCCCAGAGGAGGACGGGGAGGACAAAGAGGACAGGGAGGACCTTGATTTGGCGTGCCCCCCACCTGGAGAACACCTGGAGGCAAGCGTAATTGAGGTCAGACGAAACATTCATTCATGACATATGAAAAGCTTCCCTGAACAGGGCTGTCTTCAGATGTCTTCTAAAAGTCAGATAGTTGTTTATTTCTTTGACATCTGGCGGGAGGGCATTCCACTGGGCGGGTGCCACTACCGAGAAGGCCCTCTGCCTGGTTCCCTGTAACTTGGCTTATCGCAGTGGGGAACCGCCAGAAGGCCCTCAGCGCTGGATCTCAGTGTCCGGGCAGAACGATGGGGGTGGAGATAATTCTCCTGGGTTGCTTTTCGTTTGGTATTTGTTTTGTAAGATAACTCTTTTGAATGTGTTTCCAGGTGGCTCCTGCCAAATGAAGTTAGTAATTGCAAAGTGGGTTTGGCGATAATAAAACCATGTTGGCACTTTGCAAAGCCGGTTCTCTCTGGGGTTTTCCTGCCTCCTATACCTTCCCCCCCATCCGCTTGTTCTTGGTTTTGTGTCTCGTTCAGATCTCTCCAAGGCCGGCCACATGAGAACTTGGGAGAGGAGTGTTCCCTACTGACTACAACCCTTTCGTATAACGCCTCGCCCCCAAACAGAAAAGGAGGGATTCTGACAGCCTGCCACCACACAGGCCCTTCTTCGTGTGGCACCTTCACAAACGGTCTGGAGGGCAGCAACACAAGAAGGGGCCTTTTCTGTGGTGGCTCCCACTTGGGGAATGCTCTCTCAAGGGAGGCTCATCTGGCACCTTCATTATGTATCTTTAGGTACCAAGCAAAGACGTTTCTCTAGAACAGAGCTTTCCAAACTGTGTGTCGCAGAACCTTCGTGCTCCTCCCAGGGCTGGAAAAGGGCTAGTTGAACTGAATCCCTATGTTGCAAAATGAGGCATGTCTCCAAAGTGTGTCACCAACATGGAAAGTTCTGCTCTAGAACCAGCCTTTGGCTAATTGAACAATGCATGGCCTTTTCAACATGCTTGTGGATTGGGAGGTTGGCTTATGACTTCGTTTTTGTTTTTAATACATATGTTGTGTTTTTATTTTGTATTTTTATCCTGTAAGCCGCCCTGAGAGCTTCAGGGTTTAATTAATCAACCTATTGACTGATTGATTGATTAAAGATTCTGGAGGTGAATTGTTTACTTTTCTCACAGGACTGCGAGGAAGAGAGGCCCCCGAAGACCCCCAATTGCCTGGCTTCCATCATCTCCCGGATTCGCAAGATCTTCAGAAGAGCGCCGCCGCGAGCACCACCAGTGCCACCGGGGCAACCCAGTACAAGAGCCAGCAGCGGGGCGCAGGCAGAACGGAGGCCACTCTGCACGCGGCTCAGGCGCTGGATGCGGCAGCATCGCAGCTGTGTCCACCCCGAACCAAGGTGAGGAGGAGTTGGGAGACTTGCACCGATCCGCCCGGGGGGATTTTGCCACCCCCCTGGGATGACACTTGGGGCAATACCCCCCCACATACCCCACCTTCCTCCGCCTTCCTTCCCTAAGGGACATTTCCTTTTTGTTGTCCTTGCACAGGTCTTAATCCTTGTGGTCTGAACTGGAGATGAAAGATCAGACAGATCAGAACACGGAGGAAAGCGGGGCGAGAAACCCAAACTCTCGTGGCCCTACGCCCGGGGGGATTTTGTCAGCCCCCCCCCCAGGGATGACACTCGGGGCAATACCCCCCCCCGCACCCCACCTTCCTCCGCCAGTGGTGGCTGGGGAAGTAGCACCTGGAGGCGCACGAGTCCCTAAGGGACATTTCCTTTTTGTTGTCCTTGCACAGGTCTTAATCCTTGTGGTCTGAACTGGAGATGAAAGATCAGAAAGATCAGAACGCGGAGGAAAGCGGGGCGAGAAACCCAAACTCTCGTGGCCCTACGCCCAGGGGGATTTTGTCAGCCCTCCCCCCAAGGGATGACACTCGGGGCAATACCCCCCCCCGCACCCCACCTTCCTCCGCCAGTGGTGGCTGGGGAAGTAGCACCTGGAGGCGCGCGAGTCCCTAAGGGACATTTCCTTTTTGTTGTCCTTGCACAGGTCTTAATCCTTGTGGTCTGAACTGGAGATGAAAGATCAGAAAGATCAGAACGCGGAGGAAAGCGGGGCGAGAAACCCAAACTCTCGTGGCCCTACGCCCGGGGGGATTTTGTCAGCCCTCCCCCCAAGGGATGACACTCGGGGCAATACCCCCCCCGCACCCCACCTTCCTCCGCCAGTGGTGGCTGGGGAAGTAGCACCTGGAGGCGCGCGAGTCCCTAAGGGACATTTCCTTTTTGTTGTCCTTGCACAGGTCTTAATCTTACGCCGGCGTCCCACACGGCCAGCCCCAGTCCTAGAGCCTGTCACCTTTTGAGATTATGGAGCGGAACAGAGAAGACAGCGGGCAAAGGGTGGACGGCGAAGGAGAAGTGCGAGAGAACGACAGCGTCTGCGAGAAGTGCGAGAGAACGACAGCGCCACGCTGCCCACGCCCAAAGGAGGAGGAAGGAAAGGAGGAAAGCAAGCGAGCAAGAAGGGACAGCTAAAGAAAGAACTGAGAAAAGAGACAGCGAGACCTTCTGGGGGGTCAAAGAAACTACAATGAGAAGGAAATTGAGTTTCCTCCCCCCCCCCAGCTTGCTAATGGTCCTGCAATGTTCTATTTACTTTTTATGTATAATTCTGTATTATATTGTTGAACTGTTTTCTTAGGTGATAAGCCTATAAAGGAGGGATTTAAGGGAGGGGGGAAGGTATTAAGGGAAGACTTTGAAAGGAAAGGCAGAAAATAAAAAGGGGTGGGAAGAAATAAGTGAGAGGGAACGTGTAAAGGGAAGATACAAAGCATTATATAATTTTTGATTATTGTTTAAAATAAAGAAGCTGACCATTGAAACTGCATGGATCTTAAAATTATTTCGTGGAATGTTAATGGGCTAAATTGTAAAACTAGGAGGAGAAGACAGAGTCATTGCATTCCCTGACCTCTGGCTTGTCTGACTACGTGGGATGCTGTCTGCCCAACCCTCGGAACGGGCTTGGCTTCGTATGCGGTTTCATGCAAGAGTTCTTGGAGACTTGTCTCCTGTTTGCGTGGCCTAGCGTTCCACCGAGTTTTGCACTCTGTTGTCACAGGACTCGGAACAGGGCTACGGCCAGCAAGCCTGTTGGATCAGGCCCATGGGCCATGAAGCCCAGAGGCCAAGCAGATGCCTGGAGGAAACCTCTAGGCAAGATCAGAGCTGTGGGCATGAGAATTTGGAGAAAGTAGCAGAATACCTGAGAAAAGCCATGAAACTACATGGGCAAAAGACTTGAGTGGTACTTTCTAACCTTACTAGGCCTCTCAAGTTTTATCTCAAAACATCTCCTCCTGCAAACCTCCTGCCAATTGTATGTGTCAATTTACATCTTCCTGTCCTCCCTGCATGCCAGTAAAGATTGATTGATTATATTCTTACTGGGTAAAAAGATCTGTGTATTACTGCTATTTTACTATCTTAATAGACCCAACCTCCATATCATTCATTGGGCGATATGTAGAAATTACCTTAGTCCTGAACGCAGCATTCTTGGGCCATTTGGGATATGACAGCGACACATTTGGTCCCTCAGCTCTGGGGATTTCCCTGGCTTTAGCAGTCTAAATAGGTGTCCTGTTTTGCCATGCCTCTTTTGCCAAGGCAACACGCGTAGTTGTCTTGGGATTCTAGCTCCATAGATCTTCATTTTGCATATATCTCAAATGCTGAAAATGGATTTAAAGCAGCAGCAATGGGCACAAGCCCCTTGGGCTTCATGTGCAGCGTGTATTTCTTTAGCGCAGCCTGTATCCCAGGGGATACCTGATCAAGTCCTTTGATCTTTCTGAAGCTAATCTGGGGTCATCCTGGCTGATTTTGCACAGTCATATTTCCTAGGAAATGCAGTGCACTTCCCTCTCCAAGCTGAGTGAATGGCAAGTGAAACCTCAAATGTATTTACAGAACCTCCAAATGCCCCTATTTTCCAGGAACCATCCCGGATTTAACTCCGCATCTGCTGTTTGAGCCACTCAAGGCTCCCGGAAGTTATCAAGGTGAGACTTCTTCCACTTCCAATTATCGAAATCATAGTGATTTCCTCTTCCAGAAGCTCAAGAGATCTTTCTGGAGATTGCCTAATCACCAGGCGCAACAAGGAACCAATGCGACCCCAAGATTACCACCTTCTGGGGTTATGAAGAACATTTGGGAATCATTTTAGCTTCCATTGCCCTCTTCTTGTCCTTAACAGCAGGCATCATGTTGGGAATCTTCATTAAATACAAGAAAACTCCCATAGTCAAAGCGAAGAACCGGGACTTCTCCTACATCCTCCATTGATATAAATGCTTTATGAGTCACTGATAAAGCATTTACATTAATTACCCAAGATTACATCCTACCTAAACTTTCATCACTCCATACAAGTGGAAAGCTTACTAGACTCTCAGTCTTATAGCAATTCAAGCTGTAGCTGTAGCATTCCAATGAAAGGTGCTATATAAATTTAATAAATAAAGGTCCTGAGAAAGCTGACTTGTTTGTTTGTTTGTTTGTTTGTTTGTTTGTTTGTTGAATCTATATACTGCCCTATACGCGGAGGTCTCAAGGCGGGTCACAGAACAAAATTAATATATAAAACCAGAAGATATATAATCAAAATGAAAACAACAACCCAATTAACACCCCAAAAAAGAATCACATTTTAAAAGGGCAAAGGATGTCAATCAAATCACCCAAAAAGGAACGTTTTTGCCTTATGTCCAAAGGTGTATAAGGAATGCGCTAGGTGAATTTCCCTGGGGAGAGCATTCCTCAGACGGGGAGCCACTGCAGAGAAGGCCCCGTTCTTGTGTTGCCACCCTCCTGACCTCTTGAGGAGGAGGCACACGAAGAAGGGCCTCAGAAGATGATCTCAGGGTCCGGGTAGGATCATATGGAAAGAGGCGGTCCTTGAGGGATTGCAGTCCTGAGCCATTTAAGGCTTTATAGGTCAAAACCAGCACTTTGAATTGGGCCCAGAAATGAATTGCTAGCCAGTGCAGTCGGACCAGGATCAGCGTATTGTGCACTAGCAGAAGTTTCCGAACTGTCTTCAGAGGCAGCCCTACGTAGAACGCATTGCAGTAATCTAGCCTTGAGATTATCAGAGCATAGACAACAGTAGTCAGGCTATCCCTGTCCAGATAGGGGTGTAGCTGGGCCACCAGCCAAAGCTGATGGAAGTCACTCCCCGCCACCGAGGTGTCCTGAGCCTTGAGCGACAGCAAAGGGTCCTGGAGGACCCCCAAGCTATGAGCCTGCTCCTTCAGAGGAAGCGTAACCCCATCAAGAGCAGGCCACCTCCCATCCGTCTGGTCTCGGGAACCACCCACTAACAGTGCCCCAGTCTTATCTGGATTCAGCTTCAGTTGGTTGGCTCTCATCCAGTCCATTGCCGAGACAAGACACTGGTCCAGCACTTCCACTGCCTCACCTGCAGATGTGAAGGAGAAATGGAGCTGAGTGTCATCAGCATAATTCTGACAACATACTTGAAACCTCCAGATCACCCCACCCAGCAATTTCATGTACAGTGGTGCCTCGCAAGACGAAAAGAATCTGTTCCGCGATTCTCTTCGTATAGTGGTTTTTTCGTCTTGCGAAGCAAGCCCATTGACAGCTTAGCGGATTAGCGCTATTAGCGGTTTAGCGGCTTTTAGCGGCTTATCAGCTTAGCGGATCAGCTGATAAGCGGCTTAGCGGCTTTGAAAGGGGGGGAGGGGGGAAACCGCAGGAACTCGCAAGACATTTTCTCTTGCGAAGCAAGCCCATAGGGAAATTCGTTTTGCGAAGCGCCTCCAAAACGGAAAACCCTTTCGTCTAGCGGGTTTTCTGTCTTGCGAGGCGTTCGTCTTGCGGGGCACCACTGTAGATGTTAAACAATGTGGGGGATAGGACTGAGCCCCGCAGAACCCCATATTCAAGGTTCCCAGCGCTGAAAAGCATTCCCCAAGTAACACCGTCTGGGAATGACCACCCAAGTAGGACTGGAACCAGCACCACCATCTGGTGTTCGGCCACATGCTCCAAAGCCTTGCTCAGAAAAGGGAGATAAGCAACAGTTATTTCCCTAATCAAGTGGTGCATGGATTTTAGGAAATAGGTCAACTAAATAGATAAATACATATTAATAAATACTTGATAAAGAATAACAAAGCTGCTAGAATGCTAGCCTGGCTTCTGCGCACAAAATTTGTTTATGAGTAGAGAAGTTTCTGCTCAAAGACGAGGAGCAAGTTGGTTCCATGTGCAACAGAAGCTGTCCTTCCGCAGAACATGTCGAAGGGGAAGGGAAAGCCTAAGGCTCAGAGCAACCTTTCTCCCCTCCACCAACCCCAGAGAGCTTCCCTCTGTTGGAGAAGACTTTCACAGAAGTGGTGGAAATTCACTTGAAGTTGCTTCAAAACCACCAAGGCGCTACTTCCCTTCAGGGGGAGAACCAAAAGGGATTGGCAGGAATAAAATCCATCCAAAGTGGCCAACTAGAAGAAGAAGAAGAGTTTGGATTTGATATCCCACTTTATAACTACCCTAAGGAGTCTCAAAGCGGCTAACAATCTCCTTTTCCTTCCTTCCCACAACAAACACTCAGTGAGGTGAGTGAGGCTGGGAGACTTCACAGAAGTGTGACTAGCCCAGGGTCACCCAGCAGCTGCAGGTGGAGGAGCGGGGAAGCGAACCCGGTTCACCAAGTTACGAGTCCACCGCTCTTAACCACTACACCACACTGGCTCTCTAAAGCATCTCTAACAGATAGCCGTCCAAACTCTGCTTAAAAACCTCCAAGGAAGGAGAGTCGATGGTTGGATCCAGATGCAGGGCTCTTCCTTGGTCCTTGAGAGCAAAGTTCAGGCCAAACTTCCAATTCCCCAAAACACCTTTTGACTTTTCTCCATCATGTTTTTCTCCAGCTCTGCACCTGCTGCCAGAGCCATTCAAGACTTCGGAAAGTTAGTGTCATGAAACTTATTCCACTTGGAATAATCAAAATTATAGTGATCTCATCTTCTAAATGCTCAGGAGATGTTTCTGGAAATTGCATGAGCCTTGGAAAGCAACAACAGCAGGGCAATATTAATTGAACTGGGACTGGGAAAGAAAAAGTTGGTGCCGAGAATATTTCCTGTGTTAGAGACAGACTGAGTCAAGATGCAGAGCTGGCGAAAGAGGGGTGTGCCTGCCTTGTGCTTCCTAGCTCTGAAGGTAGAGTTGAAAACCACCCAGATTGGGAAAGCCCAGGCAGTCTGGCCTTGAAAGACTCTTTGGGTTCTTCTGCTTCGCCTCCTTGGCAGGTAAGAGGAGGAGGAGGCAGAGCCAGAATGAGATCCCTGCTCCTTCTGTTGCTGCTTCTGCTGCTCATGATGCTCTTTGGAGTCTGCGGGAACCACAAGGCGAAATGCCCCTTGAATCTGGTCAGGGATCAAACGGATGCTCGCAATTACTACCGGCCTGGACACTTTCTCATCAGTGGGATCATATCTCCAAAATACCTTAAGGAAACTCCATACGTCTTTTCTCAGACACCCTTCGCCAGGATTGAAAAGTATGTACTTCACAGTTTCATGGTCCTCCAGTCCTTCTAGTGGTTCCTATTTATCAAGGAAATAGAGCCTTTCTCAAGGCTGGGGAGCTAAGGGCTGATGTTGGAGGACTACCCTGCCCTGACCATTGGTCTTGCTGGCTGGGGGTGATGGGAGCTGGGGAGTCCAGTAAAAGATTCCACACAAACCTCTCCTATTTCAATGTTCTCTGGGTCTTCCTTAGTGAAACACTCTCCTACCATTGATTCTGTGTTGCTTTTAGTAGAATGCAAGGATGCCAATGAATCTGGTCAGGGGTCAAAAGGATGCAATGAATTTCCTCACCTCCATTATTTCATTTGGACAATTTAGTGACTGTCGTTAAGGAATCTTAGTTTTACAAATGGATTTTTAAGACTAGACCCTCTGCGTGACGTTCAGTGGCTGATTTAAAAAAATTAGAAGTGTCTTAAGTAACTCTTGAGGGACGCGGGTGGCGCTGTGGGTTAAACCACAGAGCCTAGGTTCGTATCCCCGCCACGGGGTGAGCTCCAGTTGCTCGGTCCCTGCTCCTGCTAACCGAGCAGTTCAAAAGCACGTCAAAGTGCAAGTAGATAAATAGGTACCGCTCTGGCGGGAAGGTAAACGGCGTTTCCGTGCGCTGCTCTGGTTCGCCAGAAGCGGCTTAGTCCTGCTGGCCACATGACCCGGAAGTTGTTTGCCAGCTCCCTCGGCCAGTAAAGCGAGATGAGCGCCGCAACCCCAGAGTCGGCCACGACTGGACCTAATGGTCAGGGTCCCTTTACCTTTAAGTAACTTTTGAAAATGGTTAGATTTTTATTGGCGAAGAGCAGGAATGATATGCTTCAAATAAAATGATTATATGGAAAAATACAGACCAGGGGGTGTCCTCATTGGTGTAGTGGCTGATCCAGAATTTTAACACACACTCATACCTGCAAGCTACCAGGCCTCAATTGTAACTAAAAGGGGACTGACGTATTTGGTGCTTCTCCTCCTTCAATCAAATGGTCTCTTATCTAGCTATACTCTAGCCCCTTGGAAGAAGCCAAAGACCACTGCAGCAAAAGCAGCCCTTGCAGCAGCTTGCCAGTATAGCACACATTTTGAGGGGCGCCTTCATTTCCTACTCAAAGAACCAGAGTAGAATAGAATCATAGATTGCAGAGATGGAAGGAACCCAGAGGAGTCACACCTGAAGCATCCATGACACACGGTCACCTTCGGAGGGAGTCTGTTCCACTGTTGAACAGCTCTGTGTGCAGTTTGCATCAAAGCAGAGATTTCCAAATTTTTGTTCTATGCTAGAAAGCAAAAGGTTTGATATTAATGCAATAGGATAAATAAATACTAATCTTTGTGGATAATATAACATCCCCACCCACATTCGTATGAATATCAGTTTCACTCTTTTTAAATAATTCATTTATTGCAGGGAGGCAACTAGGTCCTACTGGTACATGTTGACTTTCCTTTTCACCATCCTAGAGATCAACCAGGATCTCAGCCTCTTACCCAACATTACTCTAGGCTACAACATCTATGAGAACTATTTCAATGCAAGGATGACTTCGGACGCCATGCTAGAGCTGCTTGCAGGCAGTGGATGCAATATTCCCAATTATCACTGTGGAGAACAGAATCACCTGCTGGCTGTTCTTGAAAGAGGCAATACTGTCATCTCAAGAGTGATTTCAGCCTTGTCAGGCATCTACAAAATCCCACAGGTAAGTAGTGGGAGAGCATGGAGGGAAAGAGAATTTCAGCTGCATAAGATTCTACTTTCCCTTTGGAGGGGTCAAGGTGGAATATTTTTAAAAATGAGAAAATTCTGACCTATGGATCAAACATCCTTTTTTTTAAACTGAGCCTTCACCAACTTGACACCTCCAGATGTTTCCGACTAAAACTCCCATCAGCCTCAGCCAGCAGAGATTTAGATAGATATCAGTCATTTCAGATACTTAAATATCTGTTATGCTGAAAGTAAAATAAATTGCTGATCTTTTGCTTTCCTTGCTAGATCAGTTATGGCTTCACTGCCCAGGTTCTCGAAGGTAAAACCCTGTTCCCTTTTGTCTACCGGATGACTCCTAAAGAGGAAAGTCAGTACCAGGGGATTGTTGAATTGCTCCTGCATTTTGGATGGACGTGGATTGGCCTCTGCACTCCAGACAATGACAGTGGAGAAAGATTTGTGAGTGCTGTGAAACCTCTGATGCTCAGCAAAGGGATCTGCATTGCTTTATCTAAAAGTGTACCAGAAAATGATCTAAATCAATTTATCAGGCCTGGGGAACCTTTTTTCCTATGGAGACAAGTTGGGGTATTTGTTTCCTATATAACCAATGCACTGGGCATCATAATACTCATGGTAATAAACAATATCTATGAGAAGGAAATAGGGGCGAAAGTCTGGATCACAACAGCTTCGCTAGAAATCAGAATTGGCTTTTCCCTCCCTTCAAATTACTTCCAGCACCTCCATGGTTCTCTGTCCTTTGCAATTCAGACGGGAAAAAGGAGCAGCAAAGGTGACAAATATAAATTACAGACCAATCTTGGGGATTATTTTAATCAAGCATTTCAGTGTTCATATTCAAGGCACCTGTTGTCCGTGAAAGGCAGGATAAGATGCAAAGAGGAGGAGAACCTGCAGCCATTACCCCAAGAGGAGTATGAGAGAGCCTTGTCTTATGACAGCTATGGCACTTACATCAATGTTCAGGCTGTGGCTCAGGCCTTGCATGCTTCGCTTTCATCGAGATCCCAGAGGAGGCTGATGGTGGAGGAAGGAGAGCAATGGGGACCCCAAAGGCTACAGCCGTGGCAGGTATTTCCTTCCCCTTTTTGCAACCTGCAGTCCACACTGATGCTGATCTTGACTGGGGATAGACCTGTAAAATATCATAGTTACTATTAGTAATAGTAGCAGACCGCCCAACCTTTCTCTGATGAAAATAGAAACATCCCATTCCATAATGATAATCTTTCTGTTTATAGCCAGGGCTTTTTTACAGGGGGGAACTCGCTGGAACTCAATTCTGGCACCTCTCAGGTGGTTGCCATTGCCATTCTAAGAAGGAGGTGTTCATGGTGAGTTCCAGCACCTTCTTTTCTAGAAAAATAGCACTGTTTATACATCTTCTTCGGTTGCCTCAGCACTCTGGGCACCTCCCAACATAAATAAATTCATACTAAAATATTAAACATTTAAAAATTCCTGATATAGGATTGGACGGCTTGTGGGCTGAAAAACTCCACATCCGCCAACATTTCTCCAATGAACATACGGACATTCTAAGGAAAAGTGGGGAATTTCGGGATCAAATGAAAAACTGTCTCTAATTCAGGGACATCCCTGGAAAATTGGGGCACTTGCAGGGTCTGTAGTAATACAAATAGCTGAATAGGAATTCCAGTCTACATGAGATACACGCAGGCCCCAAATCAGAAGAGGTTGAAGTGAGTAGGACTGAGATATCCATCTTGGCTTCAATGTTTCTCAGTGCTGGTGCTTTCCCCTGTCATTCCAGCTTCACCCTTTCTTAAGAGAAATCCGGTGTCTGAATACTTCCAGAGGCAGGCTATGCTTGGATGAGAACTGGGAGCTACCAGCAGACTTTGATATTATGAACTGGGCGATCTATCCCAATAAGTCTCGTGACCTTGTGAAAATTGGGAATATAAGGAGGGAGACGTCTGCTGGCGTAAAGTTCACCATTAACCCAGAAGCCATTGAGTGGCCCAAGGAATTCAACAAGGTAGAGGGAAATCACAGAGAGGGGAGGCTAGGAGATCCTGAATATGCTTTTCCTTGAACAACCGCTGCAAAGTGACCATATCAGGTTGACCAATCATGTCTTGACCGTCCAATAACAGCTGCAACATCCACAGCAGCTGAGATAGGAGGGGAATTTGGGGTGCTCAAAGAAAGGATAGAGCCCAGAGGTCCTCAGAGAAGACACCATCTATTTCCATACTGAAAATTTAAGAATTCTGCACAGAATCTTCAACAGAAATACTACGTAGATAAGAAGAAAAGGGAAAACACCTAGTAAAAGTGAACTATTGGGTTTTCATACATGCAGAAGGATGAAAAGGAATTTATTTTTGAAATGATAATTTCTTATTTAGTGTGGATTTTTTTGATTTTTTAATTTGTGGAGTAAGCTCACTATAGTACGTGCAGGAATTGAGAAGTGCACGGCTGTTGGTGAAGGATGAGAAGTTAAAAAAAAGCAAACCCTATTGTAATATAAGTTTAATGTTAAGGAATGGCACGTGAACTAGAAATAATTAGGGAAATACATCAATGACGAGAGGAAACCTTGCATGCCTCAAGAACAGAGTGAGGGAAACCAATATTTGGAAAAGTCATATTAAATTTGCCTTAAATAATGATTGAGAGATTATCAGAATCCTGAAATTTGGGAAATCACATTTCAGACTCCAGTGCCATTTTCTTTGAAGATTTATTAAGCAGGGAAGCAGGTAAACGGAGAAGAGGAAACAGAGTTCTGTGGCGCAAACCTCAGTTGTCCTGAACAAATTAGGAAGAAAAAGATATTCTGGTCACCCCAATGGTCAGTGGGGGGTTGAAACGACGCTAATGAGGGGTTCAAAGGCTGCATTCCAGAGATCCGTTTGAATTCATTCCATGAGTGCATCACATACCACAAATACTCCTAACTGTTCCTCTTTCTTGCACCTTCTTGTCTTTCTGGTTAGGCCGTACCTCGTTCCAGGTGTACAGAAAGATGTCGACCTGGATATGCCAAGGTGGTTCTAGAAGAAAAGCCCGTTTGCTGCTATGCTTGTGCTCGGTGTGCGGAAGGGACCTTCTCCGCCCAGGAAGGTGGGTGACTCCAAGGGGGAAGGTATTTCTGGAGAGAGTAAACACAGGGCAGAAATCCAGTCTCACACACTTTTTGTGAGAATTCTGCAGACATTGTGGAATGTCGATCCTTCCTCGACTTCTTTAGTATTAATCACCTTCATTACATCCTGGAAGAGAGTTGAAAGGAATGATCATAAGGAAGAAATCTCTCTCTCTTTTTTTTTTTAATGACTATTTATTGCCATTTTCAAAAATCACACAAAAACAAAGATAGACAAAAAAAAATAACAGAAATACAAAAATACAAAACTTAAAAAACAGTTAAAAACACATAAAATTTCAATTACTTATTTTCATTTAACTTATTTCTCAGACCTCCTCACACCTCCCCTTCTTGTATTCCAATTTAAATTGTTAACTCAGCAAGTCCTTATTACTTATTTCTCAGCTTTGACTTAATAATTTATTTTAACATGTTATTATTTTACTTTTCCTCTTTCTTCCATTTGAGGAAATTGCATTTATTTTTGCAAACCTTATTTTCATTCAATTTAAACCATTTTAAAAACCAGTTTTAACTTATCCAAACTTAAACATCAATACTTATACATCTTTACTCATTCTTAAACATTTTCCCCAAAGTCGACCAAAATTTCCCTTCCACGACTTTCCCAATTTCCATACCAATAGCAAAACAAAATAAAAACAGAGCCAATTATAATTATATACCCTTTGGATTCACAGACTCCACCCACCCCTTTCCCGGTTTCAGTCCCCAACAAAAATCCATCAGTCTCAATATACTGTTTAGCCTGGAGCTCTCTCGTCCGAGGCTCTTAAATCTCTTTCATATCGTCTCTGCCGGTCTTTTTGATAGTCCTTAATTTAAAATCCCAAATCTCGGAGAGGCTCCGGCCCAACAGGATCCATGTTTCTTCCAGCCAGGCCTCCATACTTAAAAGTAAAACCTGTGGGGAACTCCAAATCTTGTTTTATACTCCTTTCAATTCCAAATGTCCCCAAAGCTCCAACTTCCACCTTTATCAAGTTCAAAATCCTTCTGTCTTCAGATCTCCACATAAGAAGATCTCTCAGTTTTCCACTCTCCAATTCAGGCCAGACTTTCCACATCAGATTTTTCTTTTTCTTTGTTGCCATCATGTCAGGCCTCAAATTGCTGCTCTACTTTAACTTCTGTAAAATTACAACTCCTCCTTCCTTTTCTTCAGGGGCAACATATGTCTCCTTCTCCATATTCTCATGGCTCTCAAGTTTCTCTATTTGTCCAATTGAATAGGCTTCCTGCTTCAAATCCTTATCAGGTTCAACCATGTTATTTACTGATAAGTCCAAAGTTGTGGCGTTTATAGCCAAAACATCGATTTGGCCTTGTAACTTTCCCAAGAGAACAAATGTTCTATCCAATTCAGCCTGAATTTTCCCTCCTCCAGCCATTCTTGTAGTGTCCCTAAACCCCCACTAGGGGGATTTTGGTTCTTTAAAGTTCCTTTCAGCTCCAATCCAAAAATCAAGTTAGTTTGTATCAGCCCTTCCTTATTTTCAACAAATTGTAACAAATATAACCAGCAGAAGCAACAGAAACAAAGTGCTCTTTTTCCTTTTGACAGCTAAGTTGACAGCTGTCAAACACTGAGAGCCAGTGTGGTGTTGAGAGCCAGTGTGGTGTAGTGGTTAAGAGCGGTAGTCACGTAATCTGGGGAACCGGGTTCGTGTCTCCGCTCCTCCACCTGCAGCTGCTGGGGGACCTTGGGCCAGTCACACTTCTCTGAAGTCTCTCAGCCCCACTCACCTCACAGAGTGTCTGTTGTGCGGGAGGAAGGGAAAGGAGAATGTTAGCCGCTTTGAGACTCCTTAAAGGGAGTGAAAGGCGGGATATCAAATCCAATCCAAACTCTACTCTTCAGTACGTCATCAACAGGCTCTCTCGCGGGGCGCTCCCGGATCCGGGGGGGGGGGGGTGAAACTTCAGCTCCCAAAGTTAATCTTTTATCCTCCAGCAAAATTTCTTATAATGTCAAACCGTGGAGTTAAAGTCTTTTAAAAAAGAAAGACAGAAAAGATTCTCTCGACCTTGGTTAGCAGGTCCTTTGCTTTAGGTTATTTACAAAGAGGGGGGGGCGGACTTCCTTTTTAACCCTTCCCCGCTCGTTCCTAATTCAATAAGATTTTTTTTTTAATTCAATTTCCGTACTACTCAAGGGGTGGTTACTTTAAAGTCCGATTGTTCCAAAGAAAAAGTCAGCGCTCTCCGGCAATGGCTTGCGACTTCACTCCGCAGAAGAAGCAGTCTACTCTCAGAACCGCGCCGCACCCCGTCCCCATTCCGGAGCCTTTAAAAAGGCTCCTTCGCAGATTGGGGGGGCGCAAATGGTGCCCGCCGAGTCACCACGCTCACAGGCTTCCGCGCCTCTGATTTTTAAGGGTCCCCGCGTCGCCGCCACGGACAAGACCCGATCCTGCGAAGCCGATTCCCTCCGGAGCTTGGAGGGAATCCGCCATTACTCGATGGCGCTAACCCGGAAGTCCCTTAAGGAAGAAATCTCTAGGATTTCTTCAAAACGTAATAAGCACAGATCATGAGGGATGTAAGTGATGCTGCAGCCACTTTTTTCTCTTCCCCAGATGCAGAACATTGCACCAAATGCTCAGAAGATCACCATTCAAACAAGGACAGAGATCAATGTGTCCCCAAGATTATCATCTTCCTGGCTTATGGAGAATATTTGGGAATAGTTTTAGCTTCCATTGCCCTCTTCTTGTCCTTAACAGCAGACACTGTGTTGGGAATCTTCATTAAATACAAGGAAACTCCCATTGTCCAAGCCAACAACCGGGACCTCTCCTACATGCTCCTCGTCTCCCTCCTGCTTTCCTTTTGGTCCTCCTTCCTCTTCATCGGGCGCCCAAGGAAAGAGACCTGCCTTCTCCGACAAACGGCCTTCAGCATCATCTTCTCAGTTGCTGTTTCTTCTGTCTTGGCAAAGACCATCACGGTGGTGCTGGCCTTCCTGGCCACAAAGCCCGGGAACAGAGTGAGGAGATGGCTGGGCCAGAGTCTGGCCAACTCCATTGTCATCTCCTGTTCTGGGGGGCAAGTTCTCATCTGCACCATCTGGCTGGGCTCTTCTCCCCCATTCCCAGAGCCCAACATGCACTCCCAGGTGGAAGAGATCATCCTGCAATGCAACGAAGGGTCTGTGGCCATGTTCTACGTTGCCCTCGGCTACCTGGGCTTCTTGGCTGCCACCTGCTTCACGGTGGCTTTCCTAGCCAGGAAGCTGCCTGGCTCCTTCAACGAAGCCAAGCTGATCACCTTCAGCATGCTGGTCTTCTGCAGTGTTTGGGTGTCTTTTGTGCCCACCTACCTGAGCACCAAGGGCAAGTACATGGTGGCCGTGCAGATCTTCTCTATGTTGGCCTCCAGTGCTGGGCTTCTGGGCTGCATCTTCCTTCCCAAGTGCTACATTATTGTGCTGAGGCCTGATCTGAACACAAAGGAGCACCTGACAACAAGGAATTAAGGGGACATCTGATTCTTAAAATAGTCCATGTTCATGATGTCCAGAAGTGCCTAAAGGAAACACAGCTACTCACCCATGCTGTTTATTCTCCATCTCTGAAAGAGATTGTGTTCCTTCTTAGCCTGGATTTTAGGAAGTCCTGCTGACATGAAAAGTAAGATGGGAGGAAATGATTTGCTCCCTTGCTTTGCCAAGGACTACAATGAGTCCTGGTCTACTGCCCTTAGTTTGTAAACTATTATCTTTTAATAATTTTGTGTTTTGGGAACTTATATTTATCTCACAACCAGATAGGCTGGAGGGAGAGGAGTTAGGTTTTTTAGTCTGTTTGCTTTGTCATGACTACCTATTAACTATATCAATTCTGATATTCAACAATACTGTTTGGTTATGCCAGTTCTATGTATTCAATTTTCTATGCTCCATTTCCCGCATTTATGCACTATCATTCATAAGCTCACTTCACATCATTTCGTTCTCCTAAGCTTTGTATATCAATACACTGAGAAATTCATTTAAGACATCTTCCGTAGTCTGTTGGTTTAATTTCTGTATCGTGTAAGCTCTGCTCCCTGTTCCAAAGAGTAGCAGCTGACCTTAGCCAAGCCTTGACTGGGATCCAATGAACTTTATTGCATTGACCAGGGTTAGGGGCGGGCGAGGTAAGCGGGAAGAGAGGGGAGAAGGCACTCCGGTGCTCACGGGAGTGGCAGGCCGCCTACGCCAATCTGGGCAAGTCATTGTGAAAGGAGGTGGGGAGAGTAGAGCTGGGGAAGGCAATGGGTCACGAAAGGCAGCAGTGGAAAGCGGGGAGAGGCGGGGCGGCTCCCTCGGCCAATAAAGCGAGATGAGCGCCGCAACCCCAGAGTCGTCCACGACTGGACCTAATGGTCAGGGCTCCCTTAACCTTGACGTATTCTATTCTATTCTATTCTATTCTATTCTATTCTATTCTATTCTATTCTATTCTATTCTATTCTATTCTATTCCATATTACTTTATTTTCCCATGTAGAACATGCCCCCGTGTATAAGACACCCCCTATTTTGGGGGAATCAGAATTAAGAAGATGGGGGGATCCCATTTTACTCCTCTTATACACGGAAAAGTACGATATTATATTAGATTATATTATTATACAGGGTGATTCATAATGAAGTACACAGTTTCAACACACTATAAAAAAGAATATAATATATCTCATGTTACCTGTGACAGAATTGTAGGGCAATGTTTAAAGTATTTTAGAAACAGTCACAGATGTTCTATGTGTGCACCCTTTGTCACACGACACACATCACAATCGAAAATGCCGTTGCACAGCAAACTCCGTTTTGCTCAGTTCAAGAACACAAAACGCCTTCTCCACTGCAGACGCAGCCATTTTGCCTGATAGTCACGTGACACGCGCACTATCCCTCAGTCACGGGACACAAACTTTGAGTACATCTACCTAACAGTTCGCAGCTGTTTTCCGTGTCGGCGCCTGTCTTACAGGATCTGGAAACTGTATATTTCATTATGAATTACCTTGTATTATATTATTTTGGTGTCCAATCACTGCTTTACTATAGGATACTTCATTTCAATCAATCAAATCTTTATTACGGTAGTAGACCAGCATTCAGTAGGGTGGGGTACAGTCTTTTCAAATCTGTAAAACGTTTTGGAAAGCTAAAAAGAATTTAAACGCAAAGCATATATAAAAGTCTAAAAGAAGTTAAAAGAAGCTAAAAGAAGAGTTTCGGAGCATTAAACGGATGTGGAAGAGCAGAAAAAGTTAGTATATAAAAGACTATGGCTATCAATTTACAGGGCACTCTGATATGAATGTTCATTAAATCTAGTGTAACAACAACAGCCATTTATTTATACCCCACCCATCTGGCTTGGTTTCCCCAGCCACTCTGGGTGGCTCCCAATAGAATATTCAAAACACGATAAATACATCAAACACTAAAAACATCCATAAACAGGGCTACCTTCAGATGTCTTCTAAAAGTCAGGGAGTTGTTTCCTTCCTTGACATCTGCTGGGAGGGCGTTCCACAGGGAGGGCGCCACCACCAAGAAGGCCCTCTGCCTGGTTCCCGGTTTGTGGCACAGGTCATCATCCGATGAATTTGGAGCTTCATTTATTTCTGTGTTTATATTTAAAGAAATTATGCATTTTAACAGTATTGCTCCTTGATTGTAATATCAAGAATGCACTTAAAATTACTACGCACAACCGTGAATAAGTGATTGCAATGCACACACAGTTAAGCAACATACATATTTGTTAACAAAGTCTAATATTACTATCTTGTTGTGATTATTATTACTTTTATTGCTACTAATCCCAGTGGCTTACAAGACTGAGCTCTCTTCTGCCTTGGTCAGTCCCCACCTGGAATACTGTGTCCAATTCCGGGCACCACAATTTAAGAAGGATGCTGACCAATGGGAAGAAACCCCTCACCCCCCAGAGAGATGCCGGCTCAAAGAGCCCCCTGAGCTTAGACTACAAAGCCTCTGAGGGCGTGCAGAGTGCAGATCCCCCCAGGGTCCCCTCTCTCTCTCTCCCGGGCTCACCTGGGGCCCCGTCCCTGCCAGCCTCTCTGGCCTCTGAGGGCGTGCAGAGTGCAGGATCCACCCCCCAGGGGCCCCTCTCTCTCCCGGGCTCACCTGGGGGCCCCGTCCCTGCCAGCCTCTCCGGCCTCTGAGGGTGTGCAGAGTGCAGGATTCACCCCCCAGGGGCCCCTCTCTCTCCCGGGCTCACCTGGGGGCCCCGTCCCTGCCAGCCTCTCCGGCCTCTGAGGGCGTGCAGAGTGCAGGATCCAACCCCCAGGGGCCCCTCTCTCTCTCTCCCGGGCTCACCTGGGGGCCCCGTCCCTGCCAGCCTCTCCGGCCCTTGGGTGACTCTGGCCAGCTGGACGGGCTGCAGGCGCTGGTGTCCCTGGCGGACGAGGAGGGTCATGTGGCCCTCGGAGGGGAAGGGGCCACCTTCAAAAGGCCCTGCATCTCCCGCCAGCCTCCGCCGGCAGACTTCCCAGCATGCACTGCCAGCTCCATTAGGCCAATGGTTGAATCCCAGCATGAAGAAATTTGAAATTTACTCGTTTTTCCAGTGTATAACCAAATAATTCAATCTCAAGGAGTCTTATGTTTGGCTTCGCTTATTAGCTTCATGGATAAATTAACCTCTATTAGTTACAGATAGGTAGCCGTGTTGGTCTGCCATGGTCAAAACAAAATAAAAAAATTCCTTCCAGTAGCACCTTAAAGACCAACTGAGTTAGTTCTAGGTATGAGCTTTCGTGTGCATGCACACTTCTTCAGATACACTGAAACAGAAGTCACCAGACCCTTCTATATAGTGAGAAGGTGGGGAGGGGTATTACTCAGAAGGGTGGTGGGAATGGGTGATTGGCAGATAGCTGCGATGAGCCTGTTGACGACTCTTAACGACTGCAATAGGTCTAACAGGAAAAAGCAAGGGGTGAGAAGGTGAAAAATGGCTTTGTCATGTATAATGAGATAAGAATCCAATGTCTTTGTTCAAACCAGGTCTCTCCATAGTTTTAAGTTTGGTGATAAGTTGCAATTCAGCAGCTTCTCTTTCCAGTCTATTTCTGAAATTCCTTTGTAATAGAACAGCTACTTTGAGATCTTGTATAGAATGTCCTGGGAGATTGAAGTGTTCTCCTACTGGTTTTTCTGTCTTGTGGTTCCTGATGTCGGATTTATGTCCGTTTATTCTTTGGCGTAAGGTCTGGCCTGTTTGTCCAATATAGAGAGCTGAAGGACACTGTTGGCATTTTATGGCATACACAATGTTAGACGATGAGCAATTAAATAGTCCCGAGATGGTATGTGTGATGTTGTTGGGGCCAGTAATGGTGTTGTCCGGGTGTATGTGGCAGCAAAGTTGGCATCTGGGTTTATTGCAGGCTCTGGTGCCAGTGTCCGTGTTAGGTCTGGTTGTAGTATTATTGTGGGTTAGGAGTTGTTTAAGACTGGGTGGCTGTCTGTAGGCAATGAAAGGTCTTCCTCCCAGAGCTTGAGAAAGAGAACTGTCATTGTCCAGGAGAGGTTGTAGATCTCTAATGATGCGTTGTACTGTTTTAACTTGGGAGCTGTATGTGATGACTAGAGGTGTTCTGTTATTTTCTTTTTTGGGTCTGTCTTGCAGCAAGTTCTCTCTGGGTATCAGTCTGGCTCTGTTGATCTGTTGTCTAACTTCATCTGCTGGGTATTTTAGTTCTAAAAAGGTTTGCTGTAGATCTCTTAGGTGAGAGTCTCTGTCTGTAGAATTGGAGCAGATGCGGCTGTAACGTAGTGCCTGGCTATATACAATGGACTGTTTGGTATGTTTGGGATGGTAGCTAGAGGCATGTAGATATGTTTGTCGGTCAGTTGGTTTACGGTATAAGGTGGTGTCTATGCGCCCATCCTGTATTTTTATAGTAGTGTCCAAAAAATGTATTTCTTGCATAGACTGATTCATTGTTAGGTTGATGGTGGGGTGAAAATCATTGAATTTCTGGTGGAAGGTGTTCAGGGTCTGTTGACCATGTGTCCAGATGATAAAAATATCATCAATGTATCGCAGGTACAAGAGAGGTTTGAGTGGGTAGGAGTTTAGGAAACGTTGTTCTAAATCCGCCATGAAGATGTTGGCATACTGTGGGGCCATGCGGGTGCCCATTGCTGTGCCGCTGATCTGAAGGAACAGGTCATCACCGAATTTGAAGTTGTTGTGGGTAAGGACAAATTGGCAGAGTTTGGTAGCAAAGTCCGCTGTGGTTTTATCTGAAATGGTATTCCTTATAGCTTGTAAACCATCGTTGTGTGGGATGTTGGTATACAGAGATTCCACATCCATAGTACCTCTATTAGGTTTCATTTCATTTCCCTCAGGTCCTTCTTCCCAGCATGCTTTGCTGCCCCATCTTCTCACAAACAAAGATCCTGTGTCCTATAATTGAAATTTACTCATTTTCCAATGTGTAACTAAATAAATTAATCCCAAATTGTCTTTGGTTAGGTTTCACTTAATAGCTTTATTGGTAAATTATCCCTTATTAGGTTTCATTTCCCTCAGGTCCTTCTTCCCAGCATGCTTTGCTGCCCCATCTTCTCACAAACAAAGATCCTGTGTCCTATAATTGAAATTTACTCATTTTCCAATGTATAACTAAATAAATTAATCCCAAATTGTCTTTGGTTAGGTTTCACTTATTAGCTTTATTGGTAAATTATCCCTTATTAGGTTTCATTTCCCTCAGGTCCTTCTTCCCAGCATGCTTTGCTGCCCCTTCTTCTCCAAACAAGGATCCAGCTTCCTATACTTGAAATTTACCCATTTTCCAATGTATAACTGAATAAATACATCTGAAAGTGTCTTTCGTTAGGTTTCACTTAATAGCTTTATTGATAAATTACCCTTTATTAGGTTTCATTTCCCTCACGTCCTTCTTCCCAGCATGCTTTGCTACCCCTTCTTTTCACAAACATGGATCCAGCTTCCTATACTTGAAATTTACCCATTTTCCAACATATAACTGAATAAATAAATCCGAAGGTGTCTTTTGTTAGGTTTCACTTATTAGCTTTATTGGTAAATTATCCTTTGTTAGGTTTGATTTCATTTCCCTCATGTCCTTCTTCCCAGCATGCTTTGCTGCCCCTTCTTCTCCAAACAAGGATCCTGTTTCCTATCATTTTCTTTTTCTCTAGGCGTATTTGGATTCTTCCATTTAAACTTGATGGAGGGGCAGAGCGATGGAAAAAGAGAGGCGGCTTTTCCTCCCAGCCTTTCCCTCGCCCTTCCCAGGCTGCCCTGCGCAACCTTCCTCCTGGCCTGCTCATCAACTCAGAAGAACCAATTCTTCGACTCCTAAACCCCCATAACCCAGGAAGCCTCCCAGAGACCTCGTCCTTTTCCTCATTCCCTTGGAGGCACCTAGAAGGGCTTCCCCCTTTTCCCGACGTCCCGCGGCTCCGGCGCCCTGGACAACAGAGGCCAAAATGGCCTGGGCCACCCGCCAGTTGTTTGACCTGCAATTTAGAGCTCCCAAAATGCTTGAAATGCATGTTGTGGCTGTGATTTGGAGAGTGCTTTTAATGTTCTGTTGGGAGCCGCCCAGAGTGGCCAGGGAAAGCAATATTATTATTATTATTATTATTATTATTATTATTATTATTATTATTATCATCATCATCATCATCTCATCGCCTTGATTGCAATGAAACCTAAAGCAGACCCATTGAAATGCAATTATTAACTTGGTTTCGGGTTTACACCAACCATTCTTCTTTTCGCAGTTGAGATGTTATTTCTGACCATTCACTTTGTTCTGATTGGTACCTGATTGATAAACTCATTCTTTAACGTCATCTGAATCTCTTGCTATTGGTTTATAGATACAAATTCTGTTCTTAACCTGAAATTGTTCTTAACCTGAGGTACCATTTTAGCTAATGGGGCCTCCTGCTGCCGCCTCGCCGCTGCCACGTGATTTCTGTTCTCTTTTTTTTAAAAAAAAATAATTTTTATTAATTTTCATAAACAAAAAAAACACACAAATAAAAACATTCACAAACAACACATGACTTCCCCATGCCTCCCCTTCACTGCATCCTTGTTTCAATTTTTTTAGCAATCCTTCATTTCATTTCTATATTTAACTTCCCTCAGATTCTCTTAACTTAAATACTTACAGCTGTAATTCTCTGTTTCTTACCCCTTGACATTTTATCAGTCTGAAATTTTACAGCAGTTCTTAAGATATATTTTAAATTTTTTCCAGTCCTCTTCCACTGTCTCTCTCCTCTAATCACGGATTCTGCCGGTCATCTCTGCCAGTCCCATAAATTCAGTCACCTTTGTCTGCCATTCTTCCAGAGTAGGTACTTCTTGCATCTTCCAATACTTTGCCAGGAGAATTCTTGCTGCTGTAGTTGCATACATGAAAAAAGTCCTATCTTTCTTTGGTACCAATTGGCCGACCATGCCCAAGAGGAAAGCCTCCGGTTTCTTTACAAATGTCCACTTAAGGATTTTCTTAATTTCATTATAGATCATTTCCCAGTAGGCCTTAACCTTTGGGCAGGTCCACCAAAGATGATAGAAAGTTCCTTCACATTCGTTACATTTCCAGCATTTATTATTGGGCAAATGATATATCTTTGCAAGCTTGACTGGGGTCATGTACCACCTATAGATCATTTTCATTATGTTTTCTTTCAAGGCACTACATGCCGTAAATTTAAGGCCTGTGGTCCATAACTGTTCCCAGTCAGCAAACATAATATCATGACCTAAGTCTTGTGCCCATTTGATCATAGCTGATTTAACCGTTTCATCCTGTGTATTCCATTTCAGCAACAAATTATACATTTTAGACAAATTCTTAGTATTGGTCTCTAACAATTCTGTTTCCAATTTTGACCTCTCCTTCTGAAATCCTAGTTTCCTGTCCTGCTTAAAAGTCTCATTTATCTGGTAATAATGTAACCAGTCTCGAACTTTGGATTTTAATTTCTCAAAGCTCTGTAATTTAACTTTTTCACCGTCATATTCTATAATTTCACAATATTTTGGCCAATTAGAATCCATGTTAAGTTTTTTCACCGCTCTGGCTTCCATTGGTGACAACCATCTGGGTGTTTTATTTTCCAACAAATCCTTATATCGATTCCAAACATTATACAAAGCTTTCCTGACAATATGATTTTTAAAGCCTTTATAAACCTTTGCCTTGTCGTACCATAAATATGCATGCCAGCCAAAATTATTGTCATACCCTTCCAAGTCTAAAATGTCTGTGTCTTCAAGAAGTAGCCATTGCTTCAACCAGCAGAAAGCTGCTGCTTCGTAGTAAAGTCTTAAGTCCGGCAGAGCAAAACCCCCCCTATCTTTTGCATCAGTTAGAATCTTAAATTTTATTCTGGGCTTTTTGCCCTGCCAGACAAATTTGGATATATCTTTCTGCCACCTCTTGAAACAGTCCATCCTATCTAGAACTTGCAATGTCTGAAACAAAAACAACAATCTCGGCAATACATTCATCTTAATAACAGCAATTCGGCCTAACAAGGATAGTCTCAACCTAGACCATATGTCAAAATCTTTCTTAACTTCCAGCCAACATTTCTCATAATTGTCTTTAAATAAATTCACGTTCTTAGATGTTAAATTCACCCCCAGATATTTCACTTTTTTTGTTATTTCCAAACCAGTTTCCCTTTGAAAACTGTCTTTTCCCCCCATCGTTAGATTTTTTTCCAGCACCTTTGTCTTCTGTTTATTTAGTTTAAAACCAGCCACTTGGCCAAATATTTCAATTAGTTCTAAAACTCTTTTTGTACTGGCTTCTGGCTGCTGCAAAGTCAAAACTAGGTCATCTGCAAATGCTCTTAACTTATATTGTTTAGCTCCGAGGTGTATTCCTTCAACCAGCTGGTCCCTTCTAATCATATTCAACAACACCTCCAGGACCGATATAAACAATAGAGGGGATATTGGGCAACCCTGTCGTGTCCCTTTTTCTATTGGGATCTCGTCCATAACCACACCATTCACAATTAATTTAGCTTTTTGCTCAAAGTATATTGCACCTATACTGTTTTCAAAATTTTGGCCTACCCCCATCCCATGGAGATTCCTCTTCATAAAGCTCCAAGAAATATTGTCAAAGGCTTTCTCCGCGTCCACAAAAATCAGAACTGCTTTTCTATTTATATCAGTCTCCAATAGTTCCAAAATATCTATAATGTTCCTTACATTATCTGACATATGTCTCCCTGGGAGAAAGCCTGTTTGGTCCTTGTGAATCTCCTCTAACAGCACTTTTTTAAATCTTTTTGCTAAAATGTCTGCAAAAATTTTGTAATCCACATTTAAGAGTGATATAGGGCGGTAGTTCTTAACTTGATGTTTCTCAGTTTCTGTCTTCGGTATAAGTGAGATAAATGCTTCTTTCCACGATTCGGGAGCCTTTTTCCCCTCCAAAATTTGGTTGCAAACTTCTTTCAATGGTTGTATTAGCCATTCCTTCATTGCTTTATAGTATCTCGCCGTCAGCCCATCTGGTCCTGGTGATTTTCCCAATTGCATATTCTGGATGGCACCCTCTATTTCCTGGTTCGTAATTTTCTCATTTAAAATCCTTTTATTTTTTTCTGAGATCTTTGACAGTCCATATGTTTTAATAAATTCTTCTATCTCTTGTTCATTTTTTGGCCCTTGTGCATACAATTTCTTGAAGAAACTTTGAAAACAATTACTAATTTCATTTGGTTTATTTATAGATTTTCCATCTACCTCGAGAAATGTCACAGTATTCAACTTTTGTCTTTTTCTCAGTTGCCATGACAGCAGTTTCCCACATTTATCTGCTGATTCAAAAGTTTTTTGCCTCATTTGTTTTATTTTCCATTCTATTTCTTGATTCATCAATTCCATGTATTGGGTCTGGTAATACTTTATTTCTCTTAAAATCTCCTGAGATTTAGGTTTTGATCTCAGTTTCTTCTCTCCTTCTTTCATTTGTTTCCAAATTTTTTCTTTCTTCTCATTCTGTTGTTTCCTTTTTATCGAATTCTGCTGGATTAGAAAACCACGCATCACGGCCTTGCTTGCATCCCATATTATTCTTCTTTCCACATCTGTTCCTAGGTTTATTTCGAAGTAGTCTTTCAAAGTCTTTTGGGCCTTTTTATAAATTGCTTCATCTCTAAAAAGAGTGTCATTCATTCTCCATCTGAAGGTTCCAGCTGTTGTCAATTTCATTTCCATCTTTACTGCATTATGGTCGGAGCAAGTTTTTGGGCAGATTTCTGTTTTTTTAACCCTTGGTGCCAGATTGCTAGAAATCCATATTTGATCAATCCTGGTCCATGTCATTTTTGCTTCAGAGAAAAAGGTCCCCTCTCTTTCCAGAGGGTTCCTTGTTCTCCAAATGTCAATCAAGTCCATTGTGTCAGTCAGTTCGAAGAAAGTCTTTGGTAGTCTCCCATCCTTAGAAATTACTTGTCTTTGAGCTTTATCCATATTTGTGGAGACAACTCCATTCATATCACCCATCATTATAATTTTATAGTCCATAAAATCCATTAATGTCTCATGCAACTTCTTGAAAAACTCAGCCTTCCCCTCATTAGGTGCATAAATTCCTACAATCAGAATTTTTTCTCCTTGAATTTGAATTTCCACTGCCAGAAATCTTCCTTGTTCATCCTTAAAGATCATTTTTGGTTCCAATTTTTCCTTAACATAGATCACCACTCCTCTTTTCTTAACTTTATCTGAGGAAATAAATTCCAGTCCTAATCTCTTATTTGTCAAAAGTTTCCTGTGTATTCTGGCAATATGAGTTTCTTGCAAGCATATTATGTCTAAATATTCTTTCTTTAATATATGAAACACTTGGACCCTTTTTCGGGGATGGTTAAGACCGTTGCAGTTCCAACTCAGAAGTTGCAGAGACATTTTTGTTACTGGGTATCTTTTCCACCGACTGCTCCAAGTTCTTGTTCCTGATCGGTCGGTGCTGGGGTCAATCCAAATTATAGGTTTGCAATATCCGGTATTTCTCTCTCACTCACAGTTCCTTTCTGAAAATCTTCAAAATTTCTCTCCAAAAAATGTTCTTTATCTTGAATTGTTTTTATTTTAATTTTCTTCCCTTTAAAGTTAAAGGACAACCCTTGTGGGAACTCCCATCTGAATGGAGTGTTGTTTTGTTTCAATAAATCCACTAAATCTTTAAATTGAGTCCTCACCTCCAAAAAATATTTAGGAATATCTTTAAAGATCTGTATTTGAGAATTTTTAATAATCAAAGCCTTCTGGAAGTGTAGGTTCAATATTTTGTCTCTTTCTTCCTTGGATCTCAAAGTGATTAAGCAGTCCCTCGGTTTCTTGCCTTGCTTCCTGCCAATCCGAAAAGCTGTAGTTATTACAAAT
This sequence comes from Podarcis erhardii, assembly GCF_964252035.2. Lineage (NCBI taxonomy): Eukaryota > Metazoa > Chordata > Lepidosauria > Squamata > Lacertidae > Podarcis > Podarcis erhardii. The sequence goes on along the minus strand of NC_138502.1, from coordinate 54,404,054 downwards.
TCATCTTCTTCTCCTTCTAGTTCGTCAGTCCAAAATTCTTGAAACTTATCTGTGAGAAATTCCCCAAGGTTGCCCTCTTCCTCTTCTGGTACCAATCTCAATTTCAAATTCTTGCCTTTCCTCTCCAATTCCATAAGAGCCAAAGTTGCATCATGTTCGTGTACCTTCTTTGCAATGGGCGCAAATTTTCCCTTAGTTTCCTCGGCAGTGCTCTCGGCGATCTCGGCTATTTTCCTTGTTTCCGTACTTTCTTGAATTAGACGATTTATAGAGTCTGTATTAGATGATATTGTCGTTGTGTTCAAATCCAATCTTGTTGTCAATTCTGTCAATTTCTTAGAGTTCTCTGTAGATTGCTTAGTGAGTGCTTCTAAAGATTGATTTATTCTGAGCAGTGCCTGTGTCATAGAATCCATTGATGCTGTTGTTACTTTTTCCTGTGCTGCTGCTGCTCCTGATATGGAGCTTCTTTTCTGAGCCTGCTTTTGAGCCTGTTTTGTTTTGCTTCTTGTTGATATTTCATCTAGTGGAGTGCTCATAACTCAAGGTCGTTCACACAGGAAGGTTGCAAGTGGAAAATCCCACTTCTTTATCTCAATACAGCAGTCTCTCTTTTAGTCCTCTAGAGGGAGAAATTGTATCCAGGCAGGAATAACAAAGAAACAGGAAAGCAGATAGCCATGCAAAGTCCCAAAGAAATAAAAGTCCAACCCAAAGTCCTACTTTGTTGCAATTTAAAATCAAATTCTGCCAAGTAAAGTCCCGTTATTATGTTTCAAATAAAGTCTTACTTTGTATCCACAATCCTCTTTTTTTGACAGTTCGTTTCCAGGCGCTCACCGCTCAGGCAGCCTGGTCAGAGGTATCGGCAGCGGAGAGTTTCCCGTTCACAACTTTCTTCTTCTAGCGGGTTAAATTAAGCCAATTTCCCCCCCCCCTTCTCCCGCTCAGTGGGGGGAAGACCCTTTCAATGTCAGGTTTAGCAAAGTTTCAAAAAGCGTTCCCTTTAAATGCAGCTTGCTCTTTTCATTGCTGCGTCAGTCGTGCAGTTCCGGGAGGCTGACTTCCTTAATTTTTGCCTTTCCCGTTTTCAGCCAAATCTTCTTAATTTAAAGGTCCCGTTCAATTTGTTTTGCAGTTCTTACTCACAGGTATTGTTGCCAATCGGTAGTTTCAGGAAGGAATCGGCGCTCTCCGTCAATGGCGACGCGGCTTCGCTCCGCGAGCTGGGTTGCGATCCTCAGCACCGCGCTCACACCCGATGCCGCTCCGGAGCCTTTAAAAAGACTCTTTTGCGATACCGGGGGGCGCAAAGGTGCCCACCGAATCTCCTTGTTCACAGGCTTCAGCGCCTGTGATTTTAGGGGTCCCCCGCTCGCCGTAGCGGGTCAGACCCGAACTCACGGAGCAGTCCTGCTTCAGAGCTCGAAGCAAGGACCGCCATTAAGACGCTGGCGCCGACCGGAAGTCCTGTGATTTCTGTTCTCATCCTGAAGCAAAGTTCTTAACCCGAGGTACTATTTCTGGGTTAGGGGAGTCTGTAACCTGAAGCGTCTGTAACCCGAGGTACCATTGTATGTATATAAAGTCAGAACATTATTGTAAAGTTACAAGAAAGGAGATTCCAAACCAACATCAGGAAAAACTTTCCGATAACAATGACTCGCGAATACAGCATCGAAGATGCAGAGAGAAGCCCCGAACAAGGGGGGCTCCTCCTTTTAACAAGTTTCTCCAGGTTACCCCCCACACCTTGTGGGAAGCATCACACACATGTCGTGAACATGTCATAGAACAGGTGTGGTACTGGGGTGAAAACTGATGCCGTGTCCATCCCAAATGTAAGGCATCTCTGACCCTCCAGACCTTTCTCTTTCCAATACACGGAGACCGGGAGGACATGGTTTCCGGGATGGGTTGGGGTCCGGCTGGAGGGCTTGACCCTTCTGCCATAGGGCAGGTGGGGACGTGAGCATAAGCTTCAGAGATGAGGGCAATGCCAGGCTCAGCCCCAAGCCCCTCCTCGGATGGCCACCTTCCCCCTGAAGAAGCAGCCTGGGCAGGATGCCAACCCGTCCCGGGAAGGATTTCTGCTGATTTCTTTCTCCAGATTCCTCCTCAATGGAGGGTCGCTCCAATGCAGCCCGTTGGTGTCCATGGCTTCTTCGCCCTTCCCTGCTTGGGCAGCTGCAGTACCAGCGCAGTCGTCGCTAGAGGGTGATGTTTCGCAACCTCTCCTGATCCCGCGCTTCGGATTGGCAAAGGAAAGAGGGCTCTGTCAGGAAGGGCGCTTGGGGATTGGTCAAGCACTTGATGAATGGGGGAAAGGAGGAAACGAAGGGGATCGCTGTACGCTGCGCTGCACGGGGTTGAGCTACAGACGTGCAGGTCTGCAACACGTGCAAAGAGTCGGCGAAAGAATCCGAGACCAGGGAGAAGAGTCGGGGGAAGAAGATTGGAAGAAATTTAAAGACTACTTACATAAATACTGCCAAATTAATGAATGTTAGAATGATGTCGGAATGAAGTTAAGTGCTTTTAGCAGTAATGTTATAAAGGAATATGTAAAAATGGATTGTTACTAGGTGAGAATACAAAGCTATAATACATTAAGGTAAAGGATGAAGATAAAAATAAGGAAGGAAAGGATTTGCTGGATTAACTAACTGAATTGGAATACAAAAAAGGGAGGTGTGAGGAGGTCAAGGAAACAAGCAAATGAAAGACAAGACATGAAAAGATTGATTTGTTTTTAATTGTTTGTACTTTGTATTTTTTCTCTTTTTTCTCTTTTTTCCTTATTTTGTAACCTTTTTGAAACTTCAATAAATATCTTTAAAAAACAACAACAAAGAGTCGGCGAACAAAACACAGGATCAAAATTCAGGGCGCCACCGGCGAAGTCAGTCCTCTGTTCTTTTCTCCGGTTACAACCTCCCTGATTTCAGAATGGGGGGAGAGTCACATTTATAAGCCCCCCCCATGGATCAGCAAGGGCATCAGCCCCAATTTCAACCCAGAGGGGAGGGGAGGCCAGGAAGCAAGCCGCCCCCTCCCCTCAGCTGGAAGGGGCCGTTAAAATGGGGAGGGCTCAGAGCCACCGACTTTAAGTCCCCTAAGCTATTGGTCTGAAGCTCAACATCCAAAAAACGAAGATCCTGGCCACTGGTCCCCTCACCTCCTGGCAAATAGAAGGGGAAGAAATGGAGGCAGGGAGAGATTTCACTTGCTTGGGCTCCATGATCACTGCAGATGGTGACAGCAGCCACGAAATTTAGAGACGCCTGCTTCTTGGGAGAAAAGCAATGACAAACCTGGACAGCATCTTAAAAAGCAGAGACATCACCTTGCCAACAAGGGTCCATATAGTTAAAGCCATGGTTTTCCCAGGAGTGATGGATGGAAGTGAGAGCTGGACCATCCAGAAGAATGGATGCTTTTGAATTCTGGTGCTGGAGAGGTTCTGTTTGTCTTTAAAAGGGGGGTCCAACTCTGTTACTCCCCCCCCCATTTCCCCCATGCGCCTCCCGCTGCCGACCACGCTGAGGACTCAGCCCCCCCCTTCAGCTGCCTCCTTCCTCCAGCTGCTTCTGGCGCCCTTGCTCCGCCTCCCTCCGCCAGGCCACGCCCCTTACAGCCCCAACGTCTTGGCCAATCAGCGCGGGGCAAGGGCGAAGGGCGGGGCGGGCGAGGCAAGCGGGAAGGAAGGGGAGGGGAGGCTCCTGTGCTCGCGAGAGTGGCAGGCCGCCTACGCCAATCCGGGCGAGCCATTGTGAAAGGAGGCGGGGAGAGTGGAGCTGGAGAAGGCAAGAGGTGGGCGGGGCTTAGTGGGGAGTGGTCACGCCCACTGGGAGGGTCAAGGCAAAGCTGGGAGGAGCCTCTGGCCGGACTTATTTCATTATTATTACTAATATTAATGAGTAATGAAGTATGAATTTGGGGGGAGAGGAATACATTACATTAGTGTGCGATCACTGCATTACTAGGATATTTCATTTCAATCAGTCAGATCTTTATTACCTTAGTAGACCAGCATCAGTAGGGTGAGGTACAATCATTTACAGTCTGTAAAACGTTTTGGACAGCTAAAAAGTATTAATCACAAAGTATATATAAAAGTCTAAAAGAAGCTAACAGAATCTAAAAGAAGGGTTTAGGAGCATTAAATGGATGTGGAAGAACATAAAATGTTAGTATATAAAGACTATGGCTATCAATTTACAATGTACTCTGATATGAGTGTTCATTAAATCTAGAATAATAATAATAATAATAATAATAATAGGTGTTGCAATGGAGGAGTGCAGGGAAAAGAAAACTCTTGGCACTCATTCTTTCTTGCTACAGAATTAAAAGATTTCTCTCCTTTTCTCCTTCTTTTTCTCTTGGGTGGTGTGTTCAGCGGTCACCCTCAGGGGAAACAGGGTCACCCCCCTGGAGGAAATGGACTGATCAGAACCTGGCTGTGACATCGGCTCAGAATCCCAACCTCACTTGGCAGTTGAAGCCAACCCCTGCCTTGATCAGCAGCCTTTGGGTGCCTTATCTGCAACTACAAAGAGAGAAGATTGACGCCTGGGAAAATGGTGAGGGGACCAGCAGGAAACTGCTAAGGGAGTTTGGAGTCCTTTTATTCTGTTGCAGTTGCAGAGAAAGGAGGGTGGGGGATTGGGGGCCACCCCAGGTGTCATCACTGAGGGGGGTGGCAAAAGGACAAAAAGCCGAGTTTAAAATAAAAATAAAAATTGGGCTCACCAAACCTTTTAGTTGAGTCAAAAAACATGGCTGGCACTGGGCGCCACACCGTGGGGGCTGGCACTTACCGGGGGGGGGGGCTGTTGAGTGTCTGATCCTAGCGTCTCTCCTGGGAGTGACATGGTGGCGTGGGCCCCTGCAGGCTGGGCGCTGCCTGAAACACCAGCGTGGGGCTTGCGTCTGCCCTCTGCCTCTCCCTCAGCCGCCCTACAGCTGAGGGGGAGGCAGCAGATAGGCTCCAGGTAGCGCCCCCCGCCTGCAGGACCCCCGCGTTGAACTGGGCACCCGAGCGGCTGGCTATGCCGCTGTTCTGTTGTTTCAATTATGGGTGCCTTGAGAGTTAATGTGCTGTGCTTGCTGCCCCACTCGTCCTGATGGACCAGCCCCCCATGGCACCAGGGCTGTAGGTCTTCCCTGGCTAGCTACTCAATGTGGGCAGGAGAGTTTGCCTTCTGGGTTCCTGTCTCATTTTGGGCTGCTCTCGGACTTCCGGGTTGGCGCCTCCGGCAATGGCTGAATTCCTCTGATCGGGAGGCATTTGCCTCGTGGAAATCTGGGTCTGGCCGCCATGGCGAAGGCGGAGACCCACTAAAAATCACCGGCGGGTGAAGCCTGTGAACCTGGGATTCGGCTGGCACCTTTTGCGCCTCCCCCACTCGTGGGGAAACCCGGTTTCGGGGTTCCGGAGCAACGTGGGGTGAGTGTCACGGTGCTTCGAATTGACTGCTTCTTCCACGGAGCAAAGCCGCATAGCTGTTGCTGGAGAGCGCTGACGTTTTCCTGTGGACAATTTGATGTTAAAGCAACTACCCGTGAGTAGAGCGGAGAATTGGATTTTTAAACGTCTTAATTTGACACCGAAACGGGGAGGTTCAAAACAGGAAGTCCGCCTTCCCCTTTTGTAAATAGATCACAGCAAAGAGACTGTAAGCTAAAGTCTTGGAAAGCCTATTGTACAGGACTAAATTTCCATCGGTAGAAAACATCAAACCCCCCTTGGAAGCAGGAGAAGAGGGGGGAAGTTTTGGATTGTGTGTGCCTGCAGGAGAGAGTGAAGAAAGTCAAAATACCACCGCTCCGAACCTGGAAATGGGCTGCTAGTAAGACTGACGTTTTTGGATTGGTCGTTGACAGTGAATAGAACATTCGCTGACAGCTAGCTAAATAAGAGAGATACATTGTTTCTATTCTCTCCGTCTGCTCTTAAAAAGGAGTAAAAGTAACTGAAAATTGAAACTAACTTTATTGTTTGAACTGTGCTTAAAAGGATTGATACAAATAGAAACTGTTTCCCTCTAGAGGAAGCCTTTGAAACTATGACAAGAGCTGAGCTGGGGGAATTTCCAGCTGCAAGATAAGGCTGTGAGACTTTGGGAATGACCTTGAATCGGTTAAGAATGTCGACAGAAGAGGCCTTAGTGGCTGTATTATGTAAGATAAAGGATTCATTGGAACAGCTTCACAAGAAGGTGGATTTTTTGGGACAAAAGGTGAATACCAATACAGAAACTATCCAGAAATTGACACAGGAATCTACTTTGACTTGGCAAACTGCGGAGAAGGCTAGGGAGAAAGCTGTTGCCGTTGAACCTAAAGTAACACAATTGGAGAGAGAAAGAGTCCCAGCCTCATACATGCAATTTGATGATCATAAGTTGATGCCTGTTATGATTGAATCTAAAGGAAAACAGACTTTGAGGATCAGAGCCCTGCCTGAACTGGAGAGGGAAGTTTTGATGGACTTTCTTACACAGGAATCTGCTGATTTTTGGGACCTGGACTTGGGCCAAGAAGAGACTAAAATTGTGAGGGTTTTCAGACTTTACCAGAAGAACTTAGAAGAACAACAGTCAAGAGTGGAAATTTTGAAAGACGTCCTGAAATACCTTTTGGATCTTAGGTTTAACTATGGAGATTTGGTTACCCTGTCGAGATGGAATAAAATTATCTTTAGGTGGGAGTTTCCCCAAGACCTACTCTTCAGCCTCAAAGGAAGGAAAACAAAAATAAGATCAGTAGAAGACAAAGTAAAGTTCTTGTATAAGTACGAAGAAGACCCGCAGAAGGGACTTGGAAAAGAGTTAAGAGCATCGGACAGAAGATCACCAGGTTGGTGGACTATATGGAATTGGCGGAATGGACTGGCAGAATCCGAGACCAGGGAGAAGAGACGGTGGAAGAAGATAGGAAAAAGTTTAAAGACTATTTATAGAAATAATGTAAAATTAATGAGTGTTTGAAAAATGTTGGAATGAAGTTATACGGCTTTAGTAGAAATGTTATAAGGAATTAAGTATAGATAGATTATTAGAGTATTAAAGGGAAAATAAGGTTAAAATATGTTAAGACAATTATATGACAGAAATAGAGGAAGATGGAAAGGATTTGCTGAAATAATTAACAGAAGTGGAATACAAAAAGGGAGGTGTGAGGAGGTCGATGAAACAAGGGAATGAAAGTTAAGATATTGGTATGGTAAGAAGTGTGTTTTAAAATGTTTTTGTTTGGTTATGTTTAGTTTATTGTGTTAGTGTTGTGTTCTCTTCTTTTTCTTCTTCTTTGTAATGTTTAAAAGCAATAAACATTTTGGGCTGCTCTCTTTCTCCTTTCTCCCTGCCACCACCACTGGGTCTCTGCCAGCAGTCAGCCATCGAGGAGGACATTTTCCATGAAAAGGAGGATGAAGGAAAAGGCGAGGAGGAGTCCGCAAGACGGCTGGATCTCCTCAGTCCCGACTGGGTAGGTGGCCGTGGCAGAAGGGGAGGGGGGCATATCAACCGCAGGATGAAACTGTTATTTCAGTTAGGGGTGCCTTGAGTTTTAATGTTTGGTTTGGTTTTTTAATTGCTCGTTTTTTGCATATTTCCTTGCAGGTTCCAAGTATGTCACCCTTTTCCAGTGTTTCCTCCCTGTCCTCCCTGGATTCCCTTTGGGACTCCCTCAATGAGGTACGTAGCAGACAGAGCAGGAGGGAAGCCCTGCTGAGCTGGGCAACCCTGAGGCCGGGGAGGAGGAGGAGGAGGAAGCCGGCCGGCCGGCTGGTCAGGCCACCTTCTGGACTGGTCGTGAGCAAGGGGGCAGGCAGGCAGGCAGGGGGCTGCTAAGGGTATGCTTGCTGCCCCACTTGTCCTGATGGACCAGCCCCCCATGGCGCCAGGGCTGTAGGGCTTCCCTGGCTAGCGACTTAGTGTGGGTTCCTGTCTCATTTTGGGCTGCTCTCTTTCTCCTTTCTGCCTGCCACCACCACTGGGTCTCTGCCAGCAGTCAGCCATCGAGGAGGACATTTCCCATGAAAAGGAGGATGAAGGAAAAGGCGAGGAGGAGACCGCAAGACGGCTGGATCTCCTCAGTCCCGACTGGGTAGGTGGCCGTGGCCTAAGTGGCCGCAGGATGAAACTGTTATTTCAGTTAGGGGTGCCTTGAGTTTTAATGTTTGGTTTGGTTTTTTAATTGCTCGTTTTTTGCATCTTTCCTTGCAGGTTCCAAGTATGTCACCATTTTCCAGTGTTTCCTCCCTGTCCTCCCTGGATTCCCTTTGGGACTCCCTCAATGAGGTACGTAGCCGACAGAGCAGGAGGGAAGCCCTGCTGAGCTGGGCAACCCTGAGGCCGGGGAGGAGGAGGAGGAGGAAGCCGGCCGGCCGGCTAGTCAGGCCACCTTCTGGACTGGTCGTGAGCAAGGGGGCAGGCAGGCAGGCAGGGGGATGCTAAGGGTATGCTTGCTGCCCCACTCGTCCTGATGGACCAGCCCCCCCCCCATGGTGCCAGGGCTGTAGGGCTTCCCTGGCTAGCGACTCAATGTGGGTTCCTCTCTCATTTTGGGCTGCTCTCTTTCTCCCCTCTCCCCACCACCACCTCTGGGGTCCTGTCTCTAGCAGCAGTCAGCCTCTGAAGAGGAAGAGCCACAAGAAGAATCAGGGAGCCCCCCAGAGGAGGACGGGGAGGACAAAGAGGACAGGGAGGACCTTGATTTGGCGTGCCCCCCACCTGGAGAACACCTGGAGGCAAGCGTAATTGAGGTCAGACGAAACATTCATTCATGACATATGAAAAGCTTCCCTGAACAGGGCTGTCTTCAGATGTTTTCTAAAAGTCAGATAGTTGTTTATTTCTTTGACATCTGGCGGGAGGGCATTCCACTGGGCGGGTGCCACTACCGAGAAGGCCCTCTGCCTGGTTCCCTGTAACTTGGCTTATCGCAGTGGGGAACCGCCAGAAGGCCCTCAGCGCTGGATCTCAGCAGAACGATGGGGGTGGAGATAATACTCCTGGGTTGCTTTTCGTTTGGTATTTGTTTTGTAAGATAACTCTTTTGAATGCGTTTCCAGGTGGCTCCTGCCAAATGAAGTTAGTAATTGCAAAGTGGGTTTGGCGATAATAAAACCATGTTGGCACTTTGCAAAGCCGGTTCTCTCTGGGGTTTTCCTGCCTCCTATACCTTCCCCCCCATCCGCTTGTTCTTGGTTTTGTGTCTCGTTCAGATCTCTCCAAGGCCGGCCACATGAGAACTTGGGAGAGGAGTGTTCCCTACTGACTACAACCCTTTCATATAACGCCTCGCCCCCAAACAGAAAAGGAGGGATTATGACAGCCTGCCACCACACAGGCCCTTCTTCGTGTGGCACCTTCACAAACGGTCTAGAGGGCAGCAACACAAGAAGGGGCCTTTTCTGTGGTGGCTCCCACTTGGGGAATGCTCTCTCAAGGGAGGCTCATCTGGCACCTTCATTATGTATCTTTAGGTACCAAGCAAAGACGTTTCTCTAGAACAGAGCTTTCCAAACTGTGTGTCGCAGAACCTTCATGCTCCTCCCAGGGCTGGAAAAGGGCTAGTTGAACTGAATCCCTATGTTGCGAAATGAGGCATGTCTCCAAAGTGTGTCACCAACATGGAAAGTTCTGCTCTAGAACCAGCCTTTGGCTAATTGAACAATGCATGGCCTTTTCAACATGCTTGTGGATTGGGAGGTTGGCTTATGACTTCGTTTTTGTTTTTAATACATATGTTGTGTTTTTATTTTGTATTTTTATCCTGTAAGCCGCCCTGAGAGCTTCAGGTTTTAATTAATCAACCAATTGATTGATTGATTTATTAAAGATTGTGGCATTTTCCCAGAATCTGGAGGTGAATTGTTTACTTTTCTCACAGGACTGCGAGGAAGAGAGGCCCCCGAAGACCCCCAGTTGCCTGGCTTCCATCATCTCCCGGATTCGCAAGATCTTCAGAAGAGCGCCGCCGCCAGCACCACCAGTGCCACCGGGGCAACCCAGTACAAGAGCCAGCAGCGGGGCGCAGGCAGAACGGAGGCCACTCTGCACGCGGCTCAGGCGCTGGATGCGGCAGCATCGCAGCTGTGTCCACCCCGAACCAAGGTGAGGAGGAGTTGGGAGACTTGCACCGATCCGCCCGGGGGGATTTTGTCAGCCCCCCCCAAGGGATGACACTCGGGGCAATACCCCCCCCCGCACCCCACCTTCCTCCGCCAGTGGTGGCTGGGGAAGTAGCACCTGGAGGCGCGTGAGTCCCTAAGGGACATTTCCTTTTTGTTGTCCTTGCACAGGTCTTAATCCTTGTGGGCTGAACTGGAGAGGAAAGATCAGAACGCGGAGGAAAGCGGGGCGAGAAACCCGAGAAACCCAAACTCTCGTGGCCCTACGCCCGGGGGGATTTTGTCAGCCCTCCCCCCAAGGGATGACACTCGGGGCAATACCCCCCCCCTGCACCCCACCTTCCTCTGCCAGTGGTGGCTGGGGAAGTAGCACCTGGAGGCACGCGAGTCCCTAAGGGACATTTCCTTTTTGTTGTCCTTGCACAGGTCTTAATCCTTGTGGGCTGAACTGGAGAGGAAAGATCAGAACGCGGAGGAAAGCGGGGCGAGAAACCCAAACTCTCGTGGCCCTACGCCCGGGGGGATTTTGTCAGCCCTCCCCCCAAGGGATGACACTTGGGCCAATACCCCCCCCCGCACCCCACCTTCCTCCGCCAGTGGTGGCTGGGGAAGTAGCACCTGGAGGCGCACGAGTCCCTAAGGGACATTTCCTTTTTGTTGTCCTTGCACAGGTCTTAATCTTACGCCGGCGTCCCACACGGCCAGCCCCAGTCCTAGAGCCTGTCACCTTTTGAGATTATGGAGCGGAACAGAGAAGACAGCGGGCAAAGGGTGGACGGCGAAGGAGAAGTGCGAGAGAACGACAGCGTCTGCGAGAAGTGCGAGAGAACGACAGCGCCACGCTGCCCACGCCCAAAGGAGGAGGAAGGAAAGGAGGAAAGCAAGCGAGCAAGAAGGGACAGCTAAAGAAAGAACTGAGAAAAGAGACAGCGAGACCTTCTGGGGGTCAAAGAAACTACAATGAGAAGGAAACTGAGTTTCCTTTCCCCCCCCCCCCAGCTTGCTGATGGTCCTGCAATGTTCTATTTACTTTTTATGTATAATTCTGTATTATATTGTTGAACTGTTTTCTTAGGTGATAAGCCTATAAAGGAGGGATTTAAGGGAGGGGGGAAGGTATTAAGGGAAGACTTTGAAAAGAAAGGCAGAAAATAAAAAGGGGTGGGAAGAAATAAGTGAGAGGGAACGTGTAAAGGGAAGATACAAAGCATTATATAATTTTTGATTACTGTTTAAAATAAAGAAATAAGTTGGGTTTTAAGCGATTCCAGTCTTTTAATAATTTCTTTTTGTTCCACCACTGGTAAATCTGCAAAGGAGGCAATGAGTTCGATCTCTTCTGGTGGTGTCAGGCCACTTTCCGGATGGTCATTGTCCTTTGCTAGGGGAGAGGAGGCTACATAGCTCTTCTCCTGGAGTAGAACACCCCCTCCGGTGACCACTGGTGGATCGGGTTTAGCAGATTTTGAGCCCTCTTTGGTTATTGCCTCCAACAGTAGGGGTTTAGGCGTAGAGTCTATAAAAGCTCTCGTTGGTACTATCCCACAGCGAAACAAAAATGCTTTCTTGCGTAGTATGATAGTGGGAATTTTTGTGGATTGGAACGCAAGCAGGACTCTCTGAGATTTATGATGATGGACAAGGGGGAGGACTGCACAGAGGTCAATTTGTGTTGCCTCCATATTTAAAAGCACCTTTAAGAGATCCTTGGCACCCCCCAGAGTTCTCCATCTTGGGTCCCCATTTTGTATAGTTAGGCTCACTTTCCTTGGTGTTAAGATCAAGGATTGATGACCTAATTGAAGGTTAAGGTTGTATTTAAATTTGTCAGTACGCTTGTTATTTAAGGACAAACTCCTCGTCCCCTTCCTCTCTTCAAGGGACTTAACACCGGCTGACGCTGGGGAAGTAGTAACTAGCTTTTGTTGGAGGCTGTGCAGCTGGGACGAAAGATCATCTAGTCTTTTGAATATACAGTGCAAGGTTTTGATTATTAAATGGGACTGTTCAAATGTCATATGATTGGCCGTGCCAAGGACCAGTTCCTCCTTCTGAGGAGAGACTACACTCTTACTGTTGGCCGCATCGCTTGTTGTTTGTGGAATTATTCGCTCTTCGTCTTTAAGTGCTGACGCGCAGTCAATCAGTGGGTTGAAACGGTTCTGCGTTTCTACCATGTAGGAACAATCCAGTAGATTACTCCCTTCTTTAAAGTGACATGGTTCGACCCTTATTTGCTTTGATCTCGGAAAGGGAGCGGGGACCATCTCCTCGGGATCTCTAAGACGTTTCCCATATCCCATGGTTCAGATATCGAGAAGAGGGGGGATAGTATTTCAACGTCAACTCAGGTGATAAATATTTCCTTCTAGCCAGCCAGCACTTGCAATGGGGGTATATTTCGCTGCCTGTTCATATGAAAGTCGGCGTCTTCACCCTCACCCTCACAGGCCGGCAATTTAGGTCTATTTAGATCTACAAGGAGACTACCAGTAAGCAACACAGACCATTCCTTTGAAGTCCTACTCCCACCAGGACTAAGACTAATATAAGATTCTTCTTCAAAGCTTCTCGCAGGGCCCACCGCAGTTCGGTCTCAGATGAAAGGGAAACTCTCAGATGAAAGGGAAACTCACAAAGGCCTCACCTTGAACAGGGGAGTTTCTCGTCATGCAGCTTCGAGCTTGGTCTGGATTCCGAACTCGGCTGCAGTAGAAGTTCACAGCAGGTTTCCTTCAGCTGTTAATCTTCCTTATCACTTAAAACAATTAGAGTAGAGAGCGGCGACACACGAACGGGAGTTCCCATAGGGCTTTCCGAGCAGTTTTTCTTAATATGTCTTTGGCTTAACTCAGCCTGCCTGCCAGTGAAGTGTTTCCCAGCAGCTGCAGAGATCCTTTTTTTGTAAAAATAATAAAAATGCTGATGAAGGTAATAAAAAAGCTGATAAAACTAGTAAAAACTAATATAAACTAATAAAAACCGCACAACTAACACGGAGCTCAAATCAATGCTTCTTCTAACGACGCCATCTTGGGAGACTCGTATTAAATTTATCTTAATTAGTGGTTGAGAGATTATCAGAATCCTGAAATTTGGGAAATCACATTTCAGACTCCATTGCCATTTTCTTTGAAGATTTATTAAGCAGGGAAGCAGGTAAACGGAGAAGAGGAAACAGAGTTCTGTGGCGCAAACCTCAGTTGTCCTGAACGAATTACGAAGAAAAAGATATTCTGGTCACCCCAATGGTCAGTGGGGGGTAGAAACTGTTACGATATGGATGCAATGCAGCTGCAAAGTGCTAGCTTGAAAAGTAAACATGATGGGAATGTTGGGACTGTCCGTGGGAAACAGAGGGACAGTCAACTCACAGTGCGAAGCACCGGAATTAGCTCAGAGTGTAATATGAGCTCTTCCGTTTATTCCTGTCCTGGAAGTACAGGAAGTGTTTTGTCTCTACACAGCTATAGTTTGAAGACAGCAGTCATGTTTTTTGTAACGCTGCAAAGACAGAAATAAAGGCATGTAAATACGTTTCTGTCTATCTCTTTCCCCTGCCAGGGGGCAGGAAAGAGGGGGGGTGTTCTTCTCACGTTTGAGAAGAATCGCCGATCGAGACCTTGCCTGCGCCTGCTGGGGAATGCAGCCAGGGAGGTCAACAGGGAATCATGCCGGGTGCCTTGGAGAGTTGCCAGTTTCTCCTGATATGGGCTTGATTTCCCGACAGAAAGGACCCTGAAGAGGGATTCAAAGGCTGCATTCCAGAGATCCGTTTGAATTCATTCCATGAGTGCATCACATACCCACAAATACTCCTAACTGTTCCTCTTTGTTGCACCTTCCTCTTTGTTGCATCCTCCTCGTCTCCCTCCTGCTTTCCTTTTGGTCCTCCTTCCTCTTCATCGGGCGCCCAAGGAAAGAGACCTGCCTTCTCCGACAAACGGCCTTCAGCATCATCTTCTCAGTTGCTGTTTCTTCTGTCTTGGCAAAGACCATCACGGTGGTGCTGGCCTTCCTGGCCACAAAGCCCGGGAACAGGCTGAGGAGATGGCTGGGCCAGAGTCTGGCCAACTCCATTGTCATCTCCTGTTCTGGGGGGCAAGTTCTCCTCTGCACCATCTGGCTGGGCTCTTCTCCCCCATTCCCAGAGCCCGACATGCGCTCCCAGGTGGAAGAGATCATCCTGCAATGCAACGAAGGGTCTGTGGCCATGTTCTACGTTGCCCTCGGCTACCTGGGCTTCTTGGCTGCCACCTGCTTCACGGTGGCTTTCCTAGCCAGGAAGCTGCCTGGCTCCTTCAACGAAGCCAAGCTGATCACCTTCAGCATGCTGGTCTTCTGCAGTGTTTGGGTGTCTTTTGTGCCCACCTACCTGAGCACCAAGGGCAAGTACATGGTGGCCGTGCAGATCTTCTCTATGTTGGCCTCCAGCGCTGGGCTTCTGGGCTGCATCTTCCTTCCCAAGTGCTACATTATTGTGCTGAGGCCTGATCTGAACACAAAGGAGCACCTGACAACAAGGAATTCAGGGGACATCTGATTCTTAAAATAGTCCATGTTCCTGATGTCCAGAAGTGCATAAAGGAAACACAGCTACTCACCCATGCTGTTTATTCTCCATCTCTGAAAGAGATTGTGTTCCTTCTTAGCCTGGATTTTAGGAAGTCCTGTTGACATGAACACTAAGATGGGAGGAAATGATTTGCTCCCTTGCTTTGCCAAGGACTACAATGAGTCCTGGTCTACTGCCCTTAGTTTGTAAACTATTATCTTTTAATAATTTTGTGTTTTGGAAACTTATATTTATCTCACAACAAGATAGTTTAGAGGGAGAGGAGTTAGGTTTTTGAGTCTGTTTGCTTTGTCATGACTACCTATTAACCATATCAATTCTGATATTCAACAATACTGTTTGGTTAAGCCAGTTCTATGTATTCAATTTTCTATGCGCCATTTCCCGCATTTATGCGCTATCATTCATAAGCTCACTTCACATCATTTCGTTCTCCTAAGCTTTGTATATCAATAAACTGAGAAATTAATTTAAGACATCTTCCGTAGTCTGTTGGTTTAATTTCTGTATCGTGTAAGCTCTGCTCCCTGTTCCAAAGAGTAGCAACTGACCTTAGCCAAGCCTTGACTGGGATCCAGTGAATTTTATTGCACTGACCAGGGTTAGGGATCGGGTTAGGGGCGGGCGAGGCAGGCGAGGCAGGCGCCAATCTGGGTGAGTCATTGTGAAAGGAGGCGGGGAGGGCGTTCCACAGGGCAGGCGCCACCACCGAGAAGCCCCTCTGCCTGCTTCCCAGTTTGTGGCACAGGTCGTCATCCGATGAATTTAGAGCTTCATTTATTTCTGTCTTTATATTTAAAGAAATTATGCATTTTTTGCAGAGTGCAAATCCCCCAGGGGCCGCTCTCTCTCCTGGGCTCACCTGGGGGCCCCGTCCCTGCCAGCCTCTCTGGCCTCTGAGGGTGTGCAGAGTGCAGATCCCCCAAGGGGCCCCTCTCTCTCTCGGGCTCACCTGGGGGCCCCGTCCCTGCCAGCCGCTCCGGCCTCTGAGGGCGTGCAGAGTGCAGATCCCCCCAGGGGCCCCTCTCTCTCTCTCCCGGGCTCACCTGGGGGCCCCGTCCGTGCCAGCCTCTCCGGCCTCTGAGGGCGTGCAGAGTGCAGATCCCCCCAGAGACCCCTCTCTCTCCCGGGCTCACCTGGGGGCCCCGTCCCTGCCAGCCTCTCCGGCCTCTGAGGGCGTGCAGAGTGCAGATCCCCCCAGGGGCCCCTCTCCCGGGCTCACCTGGGGGCCCCGTCCCTGCCAGCCTCTCCGGCCTCTGAGGGCATGCACAGTGCAGATCCCCCCAGGGGCCCCTCTCTCTCCCGGGCTCACCTGGGGTTCCTGCCCCTGCCAGCCTCTCCGGCCTCTGAGGGCGTGCAGAGTGCAGATCCCCCCAGGGGCCCCCCTCTCTCTCTCCCGGGCTCACCTGGGGGCCCCGTCCCTGCCAGCCTCTCCGGCCTCTGAGGGCGTGCAGAGTGCAGGATCCCCCCCCCCAGGGGCCCTTCTCTCTCCCGGGCTCACCTGGGGGCCCCGTCCCTGCCAGACTCTCCGGCCTCTGAGGGCGTGCGGAGTGCAAATCCCCCAGGGGCGCCCCTCTCTCTCTCCCGGGCTCACCTGGGGGCCCCGTCCCTGCCAGCCTCCCCGGCCTCTGAGGGTGTGCAGAGTGCAGATCCCCCCAGGGGCCCCTCTCTCTCTCTCCCGGGCTCACCTGGGGGCCCCGTCCCTGCCAGCCTCTCCGGCCTCTGAGGGTGTGCAGAGTGCAAATCCCCCAGGGGCCCCTCTCTCTCCCGGGCTCACTTGGAGGCCCCGTCCCTGCCAGCCTCCCCGGCCTCTGAGGGCGTGCAGAGTGCAGATCCCCCCAGGGGCCCCTCTCTCTCCCGGGCTCACCTGGGGGCCCCGTCCCTGCCAGCCTCTCCGGCCTCTGAGGGCGTGCAGAGTGCAAATCCCCCAAGGGCCCCTCTCTCTCTCTCCCGGGCTCACCTGGGGGCCCCGTCCCTGCCAGCCTCTCCGGCCTCTGAGGGCGTGCAGAGTGCAGATCCCCCCAGAGGCCCCTCTCTCTCCCGGGCTCACCTGGGGGCCCCGTCCCTGCCAGCCTCTACGGCCTCTGAGGGTGTGCAGAGTGCAGATCCCCCAGGGGCCCCTCTCTCTCCCGGGCTCACCTGGGGGCCCCGTCCCTGCCAGCCTCTCTGGCCTCTGAGGGCGTGCAGAGTCAAGATCCCCCCAGGGGCCCCTCTCCCGGGCTCACCTGGGGTCCCTGCCCCTGCCAGCCTCTCCGGCCTCTGAGGGCGTGCAGAGTGCAGATCCCCCAAGGGGCCCCTCTCTCTCTCTCCCGGGCTCACCTGGGGGCCCCGTCCCTGCCAGCCTCTCCTGCCTCTGAGGGCGTGCAGAGTGCAGATCCCCCCAGGGGCCCCTCTCTCTCCCGGGCTCACCTGGGGTTCCTGCCCCTGCCAGCCTCTCCGGCCTCTGAGGGCGTGCAGAGTGCAGGATCCACCCCCAGGGGCCCCCCTCTCTCTGTCCCGGGCTCACCAGGGGCCCCGTCCCTGCCAGCCTCTCTGGCCTCTGAGGGCGTGCAGAGTGCAGATCCCCCCAGGGGCCCCTCTCTGTCTCTCCCGGGCTCACCTGGGGGCCCCGTCCCTGCCAGCCTCTCCGGCCTCTGAGGGTGTGCAGAGTGCAGATCCCCCCAGGGGCCCCCCTCTCTCTCTCCCGGGCTCACCTGGGGCCCCGTCCCTGCCAGCCTCTCCGGCCTCTGAGGGCGTGCAGAGTGCAGATACCCCCAGGGGCCCCTCTCTCTCTCTCCCGGGCTCACCTGGGGGCCCCGTCCCTGCCAGCATCTCCAGCCTCTGAGGGCGTGCAGAGTGCAGATCCCCCCAGAGGCCCCTCTCTCTCTCTCCCGGGCTCACCTGGGGGCCCCGTCCCTGCCAGCCTCTCTGGCCTCTGAGGGCGTGCAGAGTGCAGATCCCCCCAGGGGCCACTATCTCTCTCTCCCGGGCTCACCTGGGGGCCCCGTCCCTGCCAGCCTCTCCGGCCTCTGAGGGTGTGCAGAGTGCAGATCCCCCCAGGGGCCCCTCTCTCTCCCGGGCTCACCTGGGGGCCCCGTCCCTGCCAGCCTCTCTGGCCTCTGAGGGTGTGCAGAGTGCAGATCCCCCCAGGGGCCCCTCTCTTTCCCAGACTGACCTGGGGGCCCCGTCCCTGCCAGCCTCTCCGGCCTCTGAGGGTGTGCAGAGTGCAGATCCCCCCAGGGGCCCCTCTCTCTCTCTCCCGGGCTCACCTGGGGGCCCCGTCCCTGCCAGCCTCTCTGGCCTCTGAGGGTGTGCAGAGTGCAGATCCCCCCAGGGGCCCCTCTCTCTCCCGGGCTCACCTGGGGCCCCGTCCCTGCCAGCCTCTCTGGCCTCTGAGGGTGTGCAGAGTGCAGATCCCCCCGGGGCCCCTCTCTCTCTCTCCCGGGCTCACCTGGGGGCCCCGTCCCTGCCAGCCTCTCCGGCCTCTGAGGGCGTGCAGAGTGCAGGATCCCCCCCCCCGGGGCCCCTCTCTCTCTCTCCCGGGCTCACCTGGGGGCCCCGTCCCTGCCAGCCTCTCCAGCCTCTGAGGGCGTGCAGAGTGCAGGATCCCCCCCCCGGGGCCCCCCTCTCTCTCTCCCGGGCTCACCTGGGGGCCCCGTCCCTGCCAGCCTCTCCGGCCTCTGAGGGCGTGCAGAGTGCAGATCCCCCCAGGGGCCCCTCTCTCTCTCTCCCGGGCTCACCTGGGGGCCCCGTCCCTGCCAGCCTCTCCGGCCTCTGAGGGCGTGCAGAGTGCAGATCCCCCCGGGGCCCCTCTCTCTCTCTCCCGGGCTCACCTGGGGGCCCCGTCCCTGCCAGCCTCTCCGGCCTCTGAGGGCGTGCAGAGTGCAGATCCCCCCAGGGGCCCCTCTCTCTCCTGGGCTCACCTGGGGGCCCCGTCCCTGCCAGCCTCTCTGGCCTCTGAGGGTGTGCAGAGTGCAGATCCCCCCAGGGGCCCCTCTCTCTCCTGGGCTCACCTGGGGCCCCGTCCCTGCCAGCCTCTCTGGCCTCTGAGGGTGTGCAGAGTGCAGATCCCCCCAGGGGCCCCTCTCTCTCCCGGGCTCACCTGGGGGCCCCGTCCCTGCCAGCCTCTCCGGCCTCTGAGGGCGTGCAGAGTGCAGATCCCCCCAGGGGCCCCTCTCTCTCTCTCCCGAGGTCATCTGGGGGCCCCGTCCCTGCCAGCCTCTCCGGCCTCTGAGGGTGTGCAGAGTGCAGATCCCCCCAGGGGCCCCTCTCTCTCTCTCCCGGGCTCACCTGGGGGCCCCGTCCCTGCCAGCCTCTCCGGCCTCTGATGGCGTGCAGAGTGCAGGATCCAACCCCCAGGGGCCCCTCTCTCTCTCTCCCGGGCTCACCTGGGGGCCCCGTCCCTGCCAGCCTCTCCGGCCTCTGAGGGTGTGCAGAGTGCGGATCCCCCCAGTGGCCCCCCTCTCTCTCTCTCTCCCGGGCTCACCTGGGGGCCCCGTCCCTGCCAGCCTCTCCGGCCTCTGAGGGCGTGCAGAGTGCAGGATCCCCCCAGGGGCCCCTCTCTCTCTCTCCCGGGCTCACCTGGGGGCCCCGTCCCTGCCAGCCTCTCCGGCCTCTGATGGCGTGCAGAGTGCAGGATCCAACCCCCAGGGGCCCCTCTCTCTCTCTCCCGGGCTCACCTGGGGGCCCCGTCCCTGCCAGCCTCTCCGGCCTCTGAGGGTGTGCAGAGTGCGGATCCCCCCAGTGGCCCCCCTCTCTCTCTCTCTCCCGGGCTCACCTGGGGGCCCCGTCCCTGCCAGCCTCTCCGGCCTCTGAGGGTGTGCAGAGTGCGGATCCCCCCAGTGGCCCCCCTCTCTCTCTCTCTCCTGGGTTCACCTGGGGGCCCCGTCCCTGCCAGCCTCTCCGGCCTCTGAGGGTGTGCAGAGTGCAGATCCCCCCCAGGGGCCCCTCTCTCTCTCTCCCGGGCTCACCTGGGGGCCCCGTCCCTGCCAGCCTCTCCGGCCTCTGAGGGCGTGCAGAGTGCAGATCCCCCCAGGGGCCCCTCTCTCTCCCGGGCTCACCTGGGGGCCCCGTCCCTGCCAGCCTCTCTGGCCCTTGGGTGACTCTGGCCAGCTGGACGGGCTGCAGGCGCTGGTGTCCCTGGCGGACGAGGAGGGTCATGTGGCCCTCGGAGGGGAAGGGGCCACCTTCCAAAGGCCCTGCAACTCCCGCCAGCCTCCGCCGGCAGACTTCCCAGCATGCACTGCCAGCTCCATTAGGCCAATGGTTGAATCCCAGCATGAAGAAATTTGAAATTTACTCGTTTTTCCAGTGTATAACCAAATAATTCAATCTCAAGGAGTCTTATGTTTGGCTTCGCTTATTAGCTTCATGGATAAATTAACCTCTATTAGGTTTCATTTCATTTCCCTCAGGTCCTTCTTCCCAGCATGCTTTGCTGCCCCATCTTCTCACAAACAAAGATCCTGTGTCCTATAATTGAAATTTACTCATTTTCCAATGTATAACTAAATAAATTAATCCCAAATTGTCTTTGGTTAGGTTTCACTTATTAGCTTTATTGGTAAATTATCCCTTATTAGGTTTCATTTCCCTCAGGTCCTTCTTCCCAGCATGCTTTGCTGCCCCTTCTTCTCCAAACAAGGATCCTGTTTCCTATAATTGAAATTTACCCATTTTCCAATGTATAACTGAATAAATAAATCCCAAGGTGTCTTTCGTTAGGTTTCACTTAATAGCTTTATTGATAAATTACCCTTTATTAGGTTTCATTTCCCTCACGTCCTTCTTCCCAGCATGCTTTGCTACCCCTTCTTCTCACAAACATGGATCCAGCTTCCTATACTTGAAATTTACCCATTTTCCAACATATAACTGAATAAATAAATCTGAAGGTGTCTTTTGTTAGGTTTCACTTATTAGCTTTATTGGTAAATTATCCTTTGTTAGGTTTGATTTCATTTCCCTCATGTCCTTCTTCCCAGCATGCTTTGCTGCCCCTTCTTCTCCAAACAAGGATCCTGTTTCCTATCATTTTCTTTTTCTCTAGGCGTATTTGGATTCTTCCATTTAAACTTGATGGAGGGGCAGAGCGATGGAAAAAGAGAGGCGGCTTTTCCTCCCAGCCTTTCCCTCGCCCTTCCCAGGCTGCCCTGCGCAACCTTCCTCCTGGCCTGCTCATCAACTCAGAAGAACCAATTCTTCGACTCCTAAACCCCCATAACCCAGGAAGCCTCCCAGAGACCTCGTCCTTTTCCTCATTCCCTTGGAGGCACCTAGAAGGGCTTCCCCCTTTTCCCGACGTCCCGCGGCTCCGGCGCCCTGGACAACAGAGGCCAAAATGGCCTGGGCCACCCGCCAGTTGTTTTCCCTGCAATTTAGAGCTCCCAAAATGCTTGAAATGCATGTTGTGGCTGTGATTTGGAGAGTGCTTTTAATGTTCTGTTGGGAGCCGCCCAGAGTGGCCAGGGAAAGCAATATTATTATTATTATTATTATTATTATTATTATTATTATTATTATTATTATCATCATCATCTCATCGCCTTGATTGCAATGAAACCTAAAGCCGACCCATTGAAATGCAATTATTAACTTGGTTTCGGGTTTACACCAACCATTCTTCTTTTCGCAGTTGAGATGTTATTTCTGACCATTCACTTTGTTCTGATTGGTACCTGATTGATAAACTCATTCTTTAACGTCATCTGAATCTCTTGCTATTGGTTTATAGATACAAATTCTGTTCTTAACCTGAAATTGTTCTTAACCTGAGGTACCATTTTAGCTAATGGGGCCTCCTGCTGCCGCCTCGCCGCTGCCACGTGATTTCTGTTCTCATCCTGAAGCAAAGTTCTTAACCCGAGGTACTATTTCTGGGTTAGGGGAGTCTGTAACCTGAAGCGTCTGTAACCCGAGGTACCACTGTATGTATATAAAGTCAGAACATGATTGTAAAGTTACAAGAAAGGAGATTCCAAACCAACATCAGGAAAAACTTTCCGATAACAATGACTCGCGAATACAGCATCGAAGATGCAGAGAGAAGCCCCGAACAAGGGGGGCTCCTCCTTTTAACAAGTTTCTCCAGGTTACCCCCCACACCTTGTGGGAAGCATCACACACATGTCGTGAACATGTCAGAGAACAGGTGTGGTCCTGGGGTGAAAACTGATGCCGTGTCCATCCCAAATGTCAGGCATCTCTGACCCTCCAGACCTTTCTCTTTCCAATACACGGAGACCGGGAGGACATGGTTTCCGGGATGGGTTGGGGTCCGGCTGGAGGGCTTGACCCTTCTGCCATAGGGCAGGTGGGGACGTGAGCATAAGCTTCAGAGATGAGGGCAATGCCAGGCTCAGCCCCAAGCCCCTCCTCGGATGGCCACCTTCCCCCTGAAGAAGCAGCCTGGGCAGGATGCCAACCCGTCCCGGGAAGGATTTCTGCTGATTTCTTTCTCCAGATTCCTCCTCAATGGAGGGTCGCTCCAATGCAGCCCGTGGGTGTCCATGGCTTCTTCGCCCTTCCCTGCTTGGGCAGCTGCAGTACCAGCGCAGGCGTCGCTAGAGGGCGATGTTTCGCAACCTCTCCTGATCCCGCGCTTCGGATTGGCAAAGGAAAGAGGGCTCTGTCAGGAAGGGCGCTTGGGGATTGGTCAAGCCCTTGATGAAGGGGGGAAAGGAGGAAACGAAGGGGATCGCTGTACGCTGCGCTGCACGGGGTTGAGCTACAGACGTGCAGGTCTGCAACACGTGCAAAGAGTCGGCGAAAGAATCCGAGACCAGGGAGAAGAGTCGGGGGAAGAAGATTGGAAGAAATTTAAAGACTACTTACATAAATACTGCCAAATTAATGAATGTTAGAATGATGTCGGAATGAAGTTAAGTGCTTTTAGCAGTAATGTTATAAAGGAATATGTAAAAATGGATTGTTACTAGGTGAGAATACAAAGCTATAATACATTAAGGTAAAGGATGAAGATAAAAATAAGGAAGGAAAGGATTTGCTGGATTAACTAACTGAATTGGAATACAAAAAAGGGAGGTGTGAGGAGGTCAAGGAAACAAGCAAATGAAAGACAAGACATGAAAAGATTGATTTGTTTTTAATTGTTTGTACTTTGTATTTTTTCTCTTTTTTCTCTTTTTTCCTTATTTTGTAACCTTTTTGAAACTCCAATAAATATCTTTAAAAAACAACAACAAAGAGTCGGTGAACAAAACACAGGATCAAAATTCAGGGCGCCACCGGCGAAGTCAGTCCATAGGCGCCGACTCCATGGGGCCTGAGGGGGCCCGAGCCCCCTCAAAATTTCATTTGGGGGGGCTCTGCCCCCCCAATAATTTAAGAAAATTATTAGTTATATTATGCTTTGTAAAATCACAAAATTATGTTGGTATTTTTTATTTTCCTTGTTTGACGATAGTTACCTTTTAAAATACATTCAGTAATGAGTTAAAACAAAGCCACTCCCGATCTAGAGAGGGGGTGGGGTTGCGGGCTCTCAACCCATCAACAATCTCGCGGGGCTGGCGTCAGCCCCACGAGAAGCGGGGATTCCCCCTAGCTCATTAATATTCACCGCCCACGGCGGCAGCCAATCGGCTGCCGCAAAGGGCGAGCCCTCACAGGTTCACTTAAGGTCGGGACAGCCCGGGGCTCGCCCCTTTCGTTCCCCCAGCAGCAGCGGTTTGGAGGTCTTGGGCCCCCCCAATATTTTTTATAAGTCGGTATTGGCCCCCGCCCCCCCAATATTTTTTATAAGTCGGCGCCCCTGAATCAGTCCTCTGTTCTTTTCTCCGGTTACAACCTCCCTGATTTCAGAATGGGGGGAGAGTCACATTTATAAGCCCCCCCCCATGGATCAGCAAGGGCATCAGCCCCAATTTCAACCCAGAGGGGAGGGGAGGCCAGGAAGCAAGCCGCCCCCTCCCCTCAGCTGGAAGGGGCCGTTAAAATGGGGAGGGCTCAGAGCCACAGACTTTAAGTCCCCTAAGCTATTGGTCTGAAGCTCAACATCCAAAAAACGAAGATCCTGGCCACTGGTCCCCTCACCTCCTGGCAAATAGAAGGGGAAGAAATGGAGGCAGGGAGAGATTTCACTTGCTTGGGCTCCATGATCACTGCAGATGGTGACAGCAGCCACGAAATTTAGAGACGCCTGCTTCTTGGGAGAAAAGCAATGACAAACCTGGACAGCATCTTAAAAAGCAGAGACATCACCTTGCCAACAAGGGTCCATATAGTTAAAGCCATGGTTTTCCCAGGAGTGATGGATGGAAGTGAGAGCTGGACCATCCAGAAGAATGGATGCTTTTGAATTCTGGTGCTGGAGGGGTTCTGTTTGTCTTTAAAAGGGGGGTCCAACTCTGTTACTCCCCCCCCCCATTTCCCCCATGCGCCTCCCGCTGCCGACCACGCTGAGGACTCAGCCCCCCCCTTCAGCTGCTTCCTTCCTCCAGCTGCTTCTGGCGCCCTCGCTCCGCCTCCCTCCGCCAGGCCACGCCCCTTACAGGCCCCCCGTCTTGGCCAATCAGCGCGGGGCAAGGGCGAAGGGCGGGGCGGGCGAGGCAAGCGGGAAGGGAGGGGAGGGGAGGCTCCTGTGCTCGCGAGAGTGGCAGGCCGCCTACGCCAATCCGGGCGAGCCATTGTGAAAGGAGGCGGGGAGAGTGGAGCTGGGGAAGGCAAGAGGTGGGCGGGGCTTAGTGGGGAGTGGTCACGCCCACTGGGAGGGTCAAGGCAAAGCTGGGAGGAGCCTCTGGCCGGACTTATTTCATTATTATTACTAATATTAATGAGTAATGAAGTATGAATTTGGGGGGAGAGGAATACATTACATTAGTGTGCGATCACTGCATTACTAGGATATTTCATTTCAATCAATCAGATCTTTATTACCTTAGTAGACCAGCATCAGTAGGGTGAGGTACAATCATTTACAGTCTGTAAAACGTTTTGGACAGCTAAAAAGTATTAATCACAAAGTATATATAAAAGTCTAAAAGAAGCTAACAGAATCTAAAAGAAGGGTTTAGGAGCATTAAATGGATGTGGAAGAACATAAAATGTTAGTATATAAAGACTATGGCTATCAATTTACAATGTACTCTGATATGAGTGTTCATTAAATCTAGAATAATAATAATAATAATAATAATAATAGGTGTTGCAATGGAGGAGTGCAGGGAAAAGAAAACTCTTGGCACTCATTCTTTCTTGCTACAGAATTAAAAGATTTCTCTCCTTTTCTCCTTCTTTTTCTCTTGGGTGGTGTGTTCAGCGGTCACCCTCAGGGGAAACAGGGTCACCCCCCTGGAGGAAATGGACTGATCGGAACCTGGCTGTGACATCGGCTCAGAATCCCAACCTCACTTGGCAGTTGAAGCCAACCCCTGCCTTGATCAGCAGCCTTTGGGTGCCTTATCTGCAACTACAAAGAGAGAAGATTGACGCCTGGGAAAATGGTGAGGGGACCAGCAGGAAACTGCTAAGGGAGTTTGGAGTCCTTTTATTCTGTTGCAGTTGCAGAGAAAGGAGGGTGGGGGATTGGGGGCCACCCCAGGTGTCATCACTGAGGGGGGTGGCAAAAGGACAAAAAGCCGAGTTTAAAATAAAAATAAAAATTGGGCTCACCAAACCTTTTAGTTGAGTCAAAAAACATGGCTGGCACTGGGCGCCACACCGTGGGGGCTGGCACTTACCGGGGGGGGGGGGCTGTTGAGTGCCTGATCCTAGCGTCTCTCCTGGGAGTGACATGGTGGCGTGGGCCCCTGCAGGCTGGGCGCTGCCTGAAACACCAGCGTGGGGCTTGCGTCTGCCCTCTGCCTCTCCCTCAGCCACCCTACAGCTGAGGGGGAGGCAGCAGATAGGCTCCAGGTAGCGCCCCCCGCCTGCAGGACCCCCGCGTTGAACTGGGCACCCGAGCGGCTGGCTATGCCGCTGTTCTGTTGTTTCAATTATGGGTGCCTTGAGAGTTAATGTGCTGTGCTTGCTGCCCCACTCGTCCTGATGGACCAGCCCCCCATGGCACCAGGGCTGTAGGTCTTCCCTGGCTAGCTACTCAATGTGGGCAGGAGAGTTTGCCTTCTGGGTTCCTGTCTCATTTTGGGCTGCTCTCGGACTTCCGGGTTGGCGCCTCCGGCAATGGCTGAATTCCTCTGATCGGGAGGCATTTGCCTCGT
Organism: Podarcis erhardii; assembly: GCF_964252035.2. NCBI lineage: Eukaryota > Metazoa > Chordata > Lepidosauria > Squamata > Lacertidae > Podarcis > Podarcis erhardii. Next base: position 54,378,175 of record NC_138502.1, on the reverse strand, counting down.
GGAAATCTGGGTCTGGCCGCCATGGCGAAGGCGGAGACCCACTAAAAATCACCGGCGGGTGAAGCCTGTGAACCTGGGATTCGGCTGGCACCTTTTGCGCCTCCCCCACTCGTGGGGAAACCCGGTTTCGGGGTTCCGGAGCAACATGGGGTGAGTGTCACGGTGCTTCGAATTGACTGCTTCTTCCACGGAGCAAAGCCGCATAGCTGTTGCCGGAGAGCGCTGACGTTTTCCTGTGGACAATTTGATGTTAAAGCAACTACCCGTGAGTAGAGCGGAGAATTGGATTTTTAAACGTCTTAATTTGACACCGAAACGGGGAGGTTCAAAACAGGAAGTCCGCCTTCCCCTTTTGTAAATAGATCACAGCAAAGAGACTGTAAGCTAAAGTCTTGGAAAGCCTATTGTACAGGACTAAATTTCCATCGGTAGAAAACATCAAACCCCCCTTGGAAGCAGGAGAAGAGGGGGGAAGTTTTGGATTGTGTGTGCCTGCAGGAGAGAGTGAAGAAAGTCAAAATACCACCGCTCCAAACCTGGAAACGGGCTGCTAGTAAGACTGACGTTTTTGGATTGGTCGTTGACAGTGAATAGAACATTCGCTGACAGCTAGCTAAATAAGAGAGATACATTGTTTCTATTCTCTCCGTCTGCTCTTAAAAAGGAGTAAAAGTAACTGAAAATTGAAACTAACTTTATTGTTTGAACTGTGCTTAAAAGGATTGATACAAATAGAAACTGTTTCCCTCTAGAGGAAGCCTTTGAAACTATGACAAGAGCTGAGCTGGGGGAATTTCCAGCTGCAAGATAAGGCTGTGAGACTTTGGGAATGACCTTGAATCGGTTAAGAATGTCGACAGAAGAGGCCTTAGTGGCTGTATTATGTAAGATAAAGGATTCATTGGAACAGCTTCACAAGAAGGTGGATTTTTTGGGACAAAAGGTGAATACCAATACAGAAACTATCCAGAAATTGACACAGGAATCTACTTTGACTTGGCAAACTGCGGAGAAGGCTAGGGAGAAAGCTGTTGCCGTTGAACCTAAAGTAACACAATTGGAGAGAGAAAGAGTCCCAGCCTCATACATGCAATTTGATGATCATAAGTTGATGCCTGTTATGATTGAATCTAAAGGAAAACAGACTTTGAGGATCAGAGCCCTGCCTGAACTGGAGAGGGAAGTTTTGATGGACTTTCTTACACAGGAATCTGCTGATTTTTGGGACCTGGACTTGGGCCAAGAAGAGACTAAAATTGTGAGGGTTTTCAGACTTTACCAGAAGAACTTAGAAGAACAACAGTCAAGAGTGGAAATTTTGAAAGACGTCCTGAAATACCTTTTGGATCTTAGGTTTAACTATGGAGATTTGGTTACCCTGTCGAGATGGAATAAAATTATCTTTAGGTGGGAGTTTCCCCAAGACCTACTCTTCAGCCTCAAAGGAAGGAAAACAAAAATAAGATCAGTAGAAGACAAAGTAAAGTTCTTGTATAAGTACGAAGAAGACCCGCAGAAGGGACTTGGAAAAGAGTTAAGAGCATCGGACAGAAGATCACCAGGTTGGTGGACTATATGGAATTGGCGGAATGGACTGGCAGAATCCGAGACCAGGGAGAAGAGACGGTGGAAGAAGATAGGAAAAAGTTTAAAGACTATTTATAGAAATAATGTAAAATTAATGAGTGTTTGAAAAATGTTGGAATGAAGTTATACGGCTTTAGTAGAAATGTTATAAGGAATTAAGTATAGATAGATTATTAGAGTATTAAAGGGAAAATAAGGTTAAAATATGTTAAGACAATTATATGACAGAAATAGAGGAAGATGGAAAGGATTTGCTGAAATAATTAACAGAAGTGGAATACAAAAAGGGAGGTGTGAGGAGGTCGATGAAACAAGGGAATGAAAGTTAAGATATTGGTATGGTAAGAAGTGTGTTTTAAAATGTTTTTGTTTGGTTATGTTTAGTTTATTGTGTTAGTGTTGTGTTCTCTTCTTTTTCTTCTTCTTTGTAATGTTTAAAAGCAATAAACATTTTGGGCTGCTCTCTTTCTCCTTTCTCCCTGCCACCACCACTGGGTCTCTGCCAGCAGTCAGCCATCGAGGAGGACATTTTCCATGAAAAGGAGGATGAAGGAAAAGGCGAGGAGGAGTCCGCAAGACGGCTGGATCTCCTCAGTCCCGACTGGGTAGGTGGCCGTGGCCTAAGCGGTGATAGGCAGAAGGGGAGGGGGGCATATCAACCGCAGGATGAAACTGTTATTTCAGTTAGGGGTGCCTTGAGTTTTAATGTTTGGTTTGGTTTTTTAATTGCTCGTTTTTTGCATATTTCCTTGCAGGTTCCAAGTATGTCACCCTTTTCCAGTGTTTCCTCCCTGTCCTCCCTGGATTCCCTTTGGGACTCCCTCAATGAGGTACGTAGCAGACAGAGCAGGAGGGAAGCCCTGCTGAGCTGGGCAACCCTGAGGCCGGGGAGGAGGAGGAGGAAGAGGAAGCCGGCCGGCCGGTCAGGCCACCTTCTGGACTGGTCGTGAGCAAGGGGGCAGGCAGGCAGGCAGGGGGCTGCTAAGGGTATGCTTGCTGCCCCACTTGTCCTGATGGACCAGCCCCCCATGGCGCCAGGGCTGTAGGGCTTCCCTGGCTAGCGACTTAGTGTGGGTTCCTGTCTCATTTTGGGCTGCTCTCTTTCTCCTTTCTGCCTGCCACCACCACTGGGTCTCTGCCAGCAGTCAGCCATCGAGGAGGACATTTCCCATGAAAAGGAGGATGAAGGAAAAGGCGAGGAGGAGACCGCAAGACGGCTGGATCTCCTCAGTCCCGACTGGGTAGGTGGCCGTGGCCTAAGTGGCCGCAGGATGAAACTGTTATTTCAGTTAGGGGTGCCTTGAGTTTTAATGTTTGGTTTGGTTTTTTAATTGCTCGTTTTTTGCATCTTTCCTTGCAGGTTCCAAGTATGTCACCATTTTCCAGTGTTTCCTCCCTGTCCTCCCTGGATTCCCTTTGGGACTCCCTCAATGAGGTACGTAGCCGACAGAGCAGGAGGGAAGCCCTGCTGAGCTGGGCAACCCTGAGGCCGGGGAGGAGGAGGAGGAGGAAGCCGGCCGGCCGGCTGGTCAGGCCACCTTCTGGACTGGTCGTGAGCAAGGGGGCAGGCAGGCAGGCAGGGGGATGCTAAGGGTATGCTTGCTGCCCCACTCGTCCTGATGGACCAGCCCCCCCCCCATGGCGCCAGGGCTGTAGGGCTTCCCTGGCTAGCGACTCAATGTGGGTTCCTCTCTCATTTTGGGCTGCTCTCTTTCTCCCCTCTCCCCACCACCACCTCTGGGGTCCTGTCTCTAGCAGCAGTCAGCCTCTGAAGAGGAAGAGCCACAAGAAGAATCAGGGAGCCCCCCAGAGGAGGACGGGGAGGACAAAGAGGACAGGGAGGACCTTGATTTGGCGTGCCCCCCACCTGGAGAACACCTGGAGGCAAGCGTAATTGAGGTCAGACGAAACATTCATTCATGACATATGAAAAGCTTCCCTGAACAGGGCTGTCTTCAGATGTCTTCTAAAAGTCAGATAGTTGTTTATTTCTTTGACATCTGGCGGGAGGGCATTCCACTGGGCGGGTGCCACTACCGAGAAGGCCCTCTGCCTGGTTCCCTGTAACTTGGCTTATCGCAGTGGGGAACCGCCAGAAGGCCCTCAGCGCTGGATCTCAGCAGAACGATGGGGGTGGAGATAATACTCCTGGGTTGCTTTTCGTTTGGTATTTGTTTTGTAAGATAACTCTTTTGAATGCGTTTCCAGGTGGCTCCTGCCAAATGAAGTTAGTAATTGCAAAGTGGGTTTGGCGATAATAAAACCATGTTGGCACTTTGCAAAGCCGGTTCTCTCTGGGGTTTTCCTGCCTCCTATACCTTCCCCCCCATCCGCTTGTTCTTGGTTTTGTGTCTCGTTAAGATCTCTCCAAGGCCGGCCACATGAGAACTTGGGAGAGGAGTGTTCCCTACTGACTACAACCCTTTCATATAACGCCTCGCCCCCAAACAGAAAAGGAGGGATTATGACAGCCTGCCACCACACAGGCCCTTCTTCGTGTGGCACCTTCACAAACGGTCTAGAGGGCAGCAACACAAGAAGGGGCCTTTTCTGTGGTGGCTCCCACTTGGGGAATGCTCTCTCAAGGGAGGCTCATCTGGCACCTTCATTATGTATCTTTAGGTACCAAGCAAAGACGTTTCTCTAGAACAGAGCTTTCCAAACTGTGTGTCGCAGAACCTTCATGCTCCTCCCAGGGCTGGAAAAGGGCTAGTTGAACTGAATCCCTATGTTGCGAAATGAGGCATGTCTCCAAAGTGTGTCACCAACATGGAAAGTTCTGCTCTAGAACCAGCCTTTGGCTAATTGAACAATGCATGGCCTTTTCAACATGCTTGTGGATTGGGAGGTTGGCTTATGACTTCGTTTTTGTTTTTAATACATATGTTGTGTTTTTATTTTGTATTTTTATCCTGTAAGCCGCCCTGAGAGCTTCAGGTTTTAATTAATCAACCAATTGATTGATTGATTTATTAAAGATTGTGGCATTTTCCCAGAATCTGGAGGTGAATTGTTTACTTTTCTCACAGGACTGCGAGGAAGAGAGGCCCCCGAAGACCCCCAGTTGCCTGGCTTCCATCATCTCCCGGATTCGCAAGATCTTCAGAAGAGCGCCGCCGCCAGCACCACCAGTGCCACCGGGGCAACCCAGTACAAGAGCCAGCAGCGGGGCGCAGGCAGAACGGAGGCCACTCTGCACGCGGCTCAGGCGCTGGATGCGGCAGCATCGCAGCTGTGTCCACCCCGAACCAAGGTGAGGAGGAGTTGGGAGACTTGCACCGATCCGCCCGGGGGGATTTTGTCAGCCCCCCCCCAAGGGATGACACTCGGGGCAATACCCCCCCCCCGCACCCCACCTTCCTCCGCCAGTGGTGGCTGGGGAAGTAGCACCTGGAGGCGCGCGAGTCCCTAAGGGACATTTCCTTTTTGTTGTCCTTGCACAGGTCTTAATCCTTGTGGGCTGAACTGGAGAGGAAAGATCAGAACGCGGAGGAAAGCGGGGCGAGAAACCCAAACTCTCGTGGCCCTACACCCGGGGGGATTTTGTCAGCCCTCCCCCCAAGGGATGACACTCGGGGCAATACCCCCCCCCCGCACCCCACCTTCCTCCGCCAGTGGTGGCTGGGGAAGTAGCACCTGGAGGCACGCGAGTCCCTAAGGGACATTTCCTTTTTGTTGTCCTTGCACAGGTCTTAATCTTACGCCGGCGTCCCACACGGCCAGCCCCAGTCCTAGAGCCTGTCACCTTTTGAGATTATGGAGCGGAACAGAGAAGACAGCGGGCAAAGGGTGGACGGCGAAGGAGAAGTGCGAGAGAACGACAGCGCCACGCTGCCCACGCCCAAAGGAGGAGGAAGGAAAGGAGGAAAGCAAGCGAGCAAGAAGGGACAGCTAAAGAAAGAACTGAGAAAAGAGACAGCGAGACCTTCTGGGGGTCAAAGAAACTACAATGAGAAGGAAACTGAGTTTCCTTTCCCCCCCCCCCCCCAGCTTGCTGATGGTCCTGCAATGTTCTATTTACTTTTTATGTATAATTCTGTATTATATTGTTGAACTGTTTTCTTAGGTGATAAGCCTATAAAGGAGGGATTTAAGGGAGGGGGGAAGGTATTAAGGGAAGACTTTGAAAAGAAAGGCAGAAAATAAAAAGGGGTGGGAAGAAATAAGTGAGAGGGAACGTGTAAAGGGAAGATACAAAGCATTATATAATTTTTGATTATTGTTTAAAATAAAGAAATAAGTTGGGTTTTAAGCGATTCCAGTCTTTTAATAATTTCTTTTTGTTCCACCACTGGTAAATCTGCAAAGGCGGCAATGAGTTCGATCTCTTCTGGTGGTGTCAGGCCACTTTCCGGATGGTCACTGTCCTTTGCTAGGGGAGAGGAGGCTACATAGCTCTTCTCCTGGAGTAGAACACCCCCTCCGGTGACCACTGGTGGATCGGGTTTAGCAGATTTTGAGCCCTCTTTGGTTATTGCCTCCAACAGTAGGGGTTTAGGCGTAGAGTCTATAAAAGCTCTCGTTGGTACTATCCCACAGCGAAACAAAAATGCTTTCTTGCGTAGTATGATAGTGGGAATTTTTGTGGATTGGAACGCAAGCAGGACTCTCTGAGATTTATGATGATGGACAAGGGGGAGGACTGCACAGAGGTCAATTTGTGTTGCCTCCATATTTAAAAGCACCTTTAAGAGATCCTTGGCACCCCCCAGAGTTCTCCATCTTGGGTCCCCATTTTGTATAGTTAGGCTCACTTTCCTTGGTGTTAAGATCAAGGATTGATGACCTAATTGAAGGTTAAGGTTGTATTTAAATTTGTCAGTACGCTTGTTATTTAAGGACAAACTCCTCGTCCCCTTCCTCTCTTCAAGGGACTTAACACCGGCTGACGCTGGGGAAGTAGTAACTAGCTTTTGTTGGAGGCTGTGCAGCTGGGACGAAAGATCATCTAGTCTTTTGAATATACAGTGCAAGGTTTTGATTATTAAATGGGACTGTTCAAATGTCATATGATTGGCCGTGCCAAGGACCAGTTCCTCCTTCTGAGGAGAGACTACACTCTTACTGTTGGCCGCATCGCTTGTTGTTTGTGGAATTATTCGCTCTTCGTCTTTAAGTGCTGACGCGCAGTCAATCAGTGGGTTGAAACGGTTCTGCGTTTCTACCATGTAGGAACAATCCAGTAGATTACTCCCTTCTTTAAAGTGACATGGTTCGACCCTTATTTGCTTTGATCTCGGAAAGGGAGCGGGGACCATCTCCTCGGGATCTCTAAGACGTTTCCCATATCCCATGGTTCAGATATCGAGAAGAGGGGGGATAGTATTTCAACGTCAACTCAGGTGATAAATATTTCCTTCTAGCCAGCCAGCACTTGCAATGGGGGTATATTTCGCTGCCTGTTCATATGAAAGTCGGCGTCTTCACCCTCACCCTCATAGGCCGGCAATTTAGGTCTATTTAGATCTACAAGGAGACTACCAGTAAGCAACACAGACCATTCCTTTGAAGTCTGACTCCCACCAGGACTAAGACTAATATAAGATTCTTCTTCAAAGCTTATCGCAGGGCCCACCGCAGTTCGGTCTCAGATGAAAGGGAAACTCTCAGATGAAAGGGAAACTCACAAAGGCCTCACCTTGAACAGGGGAGTTTCTCGTCATGCAGCTTCGAGCTTGGTCTGGATTCCGAACTCGGCTGCAGTAGAAGTTCACAGCAGGTTTCCTTCAGCTGTTAATCTTCCTTATCACTTAAAACAATTAGAGTAGAGAGCGGCGACACACGAACGGGAGTTCCCATAGGGCTTTCCGAGCAGTTTTTCTTAATATGTCTTTGGCTTAACTCAGCCTGCCTGCCAGTGAAGTGTTTCCCAGCAGCTGCAGAGATCCTTTTTTTGTAAAAATAATAAAAATGCTGATGAAGATAATAAAAAAGCTGATAAAACTAGTAAAAACTAATATAAACTAATAAAAACCACACAACTAACACGGAGCTCAAATCAATGCTTCTTCTAACGACGCCATCTTGGGAGACTCGTATTAAATTTATCTTAATTAGTGGTTGAGAGATTATCAGAATCCTGAAATTTGGGAAATCACATTTCAGACTCCATTGCCATTTTCTTTGAAGATTTATTAAGCAGGGAAGCAGGTAAACGGAGAAGAGGAAACAGAGTTCTGTGGCGCAAACCTCAGTTGTCCTGAACGAATTACGAAGAAAAAGATATTCTGGTCACCCCAATGGTCAGTGGGGGGTAGAAACTGTTACGATATGGATGCAATGCAGCTGCAAAGTGCTAGCTTGAAAAGTAAACATGATGGGAATGTTGGGACTGTCCGTGGGAAACAGAGGGACAGTCAACTCACAGTGCGAAGCACCGGAATTAGCTCAGCGTGTAATATGAGCTCTTCCGTTTATTCCTGTCCTGGAAGTACAGGAAGTGTTTTGTCTCTACACAGCTATAGTTTGAAGACAGCAGTCATGTTTTTTGTAACGCTGCAAAGACAGAAATAAAGGCATGTAAATACGTTTCTGTCTATCTCTTTCCCCTGCCAGGGGGCAGGAAAGAGGGGGGGTGTTCTTCTCACGTTTGAGAAGAATCGCCGATCGAGACCTTGCCTGCGCCTGCTGGGGAATGCAGCCAGGGAGGTCAACAGGGAATCATGCCGGGTGCCTTGGAGAGTTGCCAGTTTCTCCTGATATGGGCTTGATTTCCCAACAGAAAGGACCCTGAAGAGGGATTCAAAGGCTGCATTCCAGAGATCCGTTTGAATTCATTCCATGAGTGCATCACATACCCACAAATACTCCTAACTGTTCCTCTTTGTTGCACCTTCCTCTTTGTTGCATCCTCCTCGTCTCCCTCCTGCTTTCCTTTTGGTCCTCCTTCCTCTTCATCGGGCGCCCAAGGAAAGAGACCTGCCTTCTCCGACAAACGGCCTTCAGCATCATCTTCTCAGTTGCTGTTTCTTCTGTCTTGGCAAAGACCATCACGGTGGTGCTGGCCTTCCTGGCCACAAAGCCCGGGAACAGGCTGAGGAGATGGCTGGGCCAGAGTCTGGCCAACTCCATTGTCATCTCCTGTTCTGGGGGGCAAGTTCTCCTCTGCACCATCTGGCTGGGCTCTTCTCCCCCATTCCCAGAGCCCGACATGCGCTCCCAGGTGGAAGAGATCATCCTGCAATGCAACGAAGGGTCTGTGGCCATGTTCTACGTTGCCCTCGGCTACCTGGGCTTCTTGGCTGCCACCTGCTTCACGGTGGCTTTCCTAGCCAGGAAGCTGCCTGGCTCCTTCAACGAAGCCAAGCTGATCACCTTCAGCATGCTGGTCTTCTGCAGTGTTTGGGTGTCTTTTGTGCCCACCTACCTGAGCACCAAGGGCAAGTACATGGTGGCCGTGCAGATCTTCTCTATGTTGGCCTCCAGCGCTGGGCTTCTGGGCTGCATCTTCCTTCCCAAGTGCTACATTATTGTGCTGAGGCCTGAGCTGAACACAAAGGAGCACCTGACAACAAGGAATTCAGGGGACATCTGATTCTTAAAATAGTCCATGTTCATGATGTCCAGAAGTGCCTAAAGGAAACACAGCTACTCACCCATGCTGTTTATTCTCCATCTCTGAAAGAGATTGTGTTCCTTCTTAGCCTGGATTTTAGGAAGTCCTGCTGACATGAAAAGTAAGATGGGAGGAAATGATTTGCTCCCTTGCTTTGCCAAGGACTACAATGAGTCCTGTTCTACTGCCCTTAGTTTGTAAACTATTATCTTTTAATAATTTTGTGTTTTGGAAACTTATATTTATCTCACAACAAGATAGTTTAGAGGGAGAGGAGTTAGGTTTTTGAGTCTGTTTGCTTTGTCATGACTACCTATTAACCATATCAATTCTGATATTCAACAATACTGTTTGGTTAAGCCAGTTCTATGTATTCAATTTTCTATGCGCCATTTCCCGCATTTATGCGCTATCATTCATAAGCTCACTTCACATCATTTCGTTCTCCTAAGCTTTGTATATCAATAAACTGAGAAATTAATTTAAGACATCTTCCGTAGTCTGTTGGTTTAATTTCTGTATTGTGTAAGCTCTGCTCCCTGTTCCAAAGAGTAGCAACTGACCTTAGCCAAGCCTTGACTGGGATCCAGTGAATTTTATTGCACTGACCAGGGTTAGGGATCGGGTTAGGGGCGGGCGAGGCAGGCGAGGCAGGCGCCAATCTGGGTGAGTCATTGTGAAAGGAGGCGGGGAGGGCGTTCCACAGGGCAGGCGCCACCACCGAGAAGCCCCTCTGCCTGCTTCCCAGTTTGTGGCACAGGTCGTCATCCGATGAATTTAGAGCTTCATTTATTTCTGTCTTTATATTTAAAGAAATTATGCATTTTTTGCAGAGTGCAAATCCCCCAGGGGCCGCTCTCTCTCCTGGGCTCACCTGGGGGCCCCGTCCCTGCCAGCCTCTCTGGCCTCTGAGGGTGTGCAGAGTGCAGATCCCCCAAGGGGCCCCTCTCTCTCTCTCCCGGGCTCACCTGGGGGCCCCCTCCCTGCCAGCCTCTCCGGCCTCTGAGGGCGTGCAGAGTGCAGATCCCCCCAGGGGCCCCTCTCTCTCCTGGGCTCACCTGGGGGCCCCGTCCCTGCCAGCCTCTCCGGCCTCTGAGGGCGTGCAGAGTGCAGATCCACCCAGTGGCCCCTCTCTCTCCCGGGCTCACCTGGGGGCCCCGTCCCTGCCAGCCTCTCCGGACTCTGAGGGCGTGCAGAGTGCAGGATCCACCCCCCAGGGGCCCCTCTCTCTCCCGGGCTCACCTGGGGGCCCCGTCCCTGCCAGCCTCTCCGGCCTCTGAGGGCGTGCACAGTGCAGATCCCCCCAGGGGCCCCCCTCTCTCTCTCCCGGGCTCACCTGGGGGCCCCGTCCCTGCCAGCCTCTCCGGCCTCTGAGGGCGTGCAGAGTGCAGATCCCCCCAGGGGCCCCTCTCTCTCTCTCCCGGGCTCACCTGGGGGCCCTGCCCCTGCCAGACTCTCCGGCCTCTGAGGGCGTGCAGAGTGCAGATCCCCCCAGGGGCCCCCTCTCTCTCTCCCGGGCTCACCTGGGGGCCCCGTCCCTACCAGCCTCTCTGGCCTCTGAGGGCGTGCAGAGTGCAGATCCCCCCAGAGGCCCCTCTCTCTCCCGGGCTCACCTGGGTCCCCGTCCCTGCCAGCCTCTACGGCCTCTGAGGGTGTGCAGAGTGCAGATCCCCCAGGGGCCCCTCTCTCTCCCGGGCTCACCTGGGGGCCCCGTCCCTGCCAGCCTCTCTGGCCTCTGAGGGCGTGCAGAGTCCAGATCCCCCCAGGGGCCCCTCTCTCTCCCGGGCTCACCTGAGGGCCCCGTCCCTGCCAGCCTCTCCAGACTCTGAGGGTGTGCAGAGTGCAGATCCCCCCAGGGGCCCCTCTCTCTCCCGGGCTCACCTGGGGGCCCCGTCCCTGCCAGCCTCTCTGGCCTCTGAGGGCGTGCAGAGTGCAGGATCCACCACCAGGGTCCCCTCTCTCTCCCGGGCTCACCTGAGGGCCCCGTCCCTGCCAGCCTCTCTGGCCTCTGAGGGCGTGCAGAGTGCAGATCCCCCCAGGGGCCCCTCTCTCCCCCGGGCTCACCTGAGGGCCCCATCCCTGCCAGCCTCTCCAGACTCTGAGGCTGTGCAGAGTGCAGATCCCCCCAGGGTCCCCTCTCTCTCCCGGGCTCACCTGGGGGCCACGTCCCTGCCAGCCTCTCTGGCCTCTGAGGGCGTGCAGAGTGCAGGATCCACCCCCCAGGGGCCCCTCTCTCTCCCGGTCTCACCTGGGGGCCCCGTCCCTGCCAGCCTCTCCGGCCTCTGAGGGCGTGCAGAGTGCAGGATCCACCCCCAGGGGCCCCCCTCTCTCCCGGGCTCACCTGAGGGCCCCGTCCCTGCCAGCCTCTCAGGCCTCTGAGGGCGTGCAGAGTGCAGATCCCCCCAGGGGCCCCTCTCTCTCCCGGGCTCACCTGAGGGCCCCGTCCCTGCCAGCCTCTCTGGCCTCTGAGGGTGTGCAGAGTGCAGGATCCAGCCCCCAGGGGCCCCTCTCTCTCCCGGGCTCACCTGGGGGCCCCGTCCCTGCCAGCCTCTCCGGCCTCTGAGGGCGTGCAGAGTGCAGATCCCCCCAGGGGCCCCTCTCTCTACAGGGCTCACCTGAGGGCCCCGTCCCTGCCAGCCTCTCCGGCCTCTGAGGGTGTGCAGAGTGCAGATCCCCCCAGGGGCCCCTCTCTCTCCCGGGCTCACCTGGGGGGCCCGTCCCTGCCAGCCTCTCCGGCCTCTGAGGGCGTGCAGCGTGCAGATCCCCCCAGGGGCCCCTCTCTCTCCCGGGCTCACCTGAGGGCCCCGTCCCTGCCAGCCTCTCCGGCCTCTGAGGGCGTGCAGAGTGCAGATCCCCCCAGGGGCCCCTCTCTCTCCCGGGCTCACCTGGGGGCCCTGCCCCTGCCAGACTCTCCGGCCTCTGAGGGCGTGCAGAGTGCAGATCCCCCCAGGGGCCCCTCTCTCTCCCGGGCTCACCTGGGGGCCCCGTCCCTGCCAGCCTCTCCAGACTCTGAGGGTGTGCAGAGTGCATATCCCCCCAGGGGCCCCTCTCTCTCCCGGGCTCACCTGGGGGCCCCGTCCCTGCCAGCCTCTCTGGCCTCTGAGGGCGTGCAGAGTGCAGGATCCAGCCCCCAGGGGCCCCTCTCTCTCCCGGGCTCACCTGGGGGCCCCGTCCCTGCCAGCCTCTGTGGCCTCTGAGGGCGTGCAGAGTGCAGATCCCCCCAGGGGCCCCTCTCTCTCCCGGGCTCACCTGGGGGCCCCGTCCCTGCCAGCCTCTCCGGCCTCTGAGGGCGTGCAGAGTGCAGGATCCACCCCTAGGGGCCCCTCTCTCTCCCGGGCTCACCTGGAGGCCCCGTCCCTGCCAGCCTCTCCGGCCTCTGAGGGTGTGCAGAGTGCAACCCCCCGAGGGGCCCCTCTCTTTCTCAGACTCACCTGGGGTCCCTGCCCCTCCCAGCCTCTCCGGCCTCTGAGGGCGTGCAGAGTACAAATCCCCCCAGGGGCCCCTCTCTCTCCCGGGCTCACCTGGGGCCGCGTCCCTGCCAGCCTCTCTGGCCTCTGAGGGCGTGCAGAGTGCAGGATCCACCCCCCAGGGGCCCCTCTCTCTCCCGGGCTCACCTGGGGCCCCGTCCCTGCCAGAATCTCCGGCCTCTGAGGGTGTGCAGAGTGCAGATCCCCCCAGGGGCCCCTCTCTCTCCCGGGCTCACCTGGGGGCCCCGTCCCTGCCAGCCTCTCCGGCCTCTGAGGGCGTGCAGAGTGCAGATCCCCCCAGGGGCCCCCTCTCTCTCTCCCGGGCTCACCTGGGGGCCCCGTCCCTGCCAGCCTCTCCGGCCTCTGAGGGCGTGCAGCGTGCAGATCCCCCCAGGGGCCCCTCTCTCTCTCTCCCGGGCTCACCTGAGGGCCCCATCCCTGCCAGCCTCTCTGGCCTCTGAGGGCGTGCAGAGTGCAGGATCCACCCCCCAGGGGCCCCTCTCTCTCCCGGGCTCACCTGGGGGGCCCGTCCCTGCCAGCCTCTCCGGCCTCTGAGGGCGTGCAGCGTGCAGATCCCCCCAGGGGCCCCTGTCTCTCCCGGGCTCACCTGGGGGCCCCGTCCCTGCCAGCCTCTCCGGCCTCTGAGGGCGTGCAGAGTGCAGATCCCCCCAGGGGCCCCTCTCTCTCTCTCCCGGGCTCACCTGAGGGCCCCGTCCCTGCCAGCCTCTCCGGCCTCTGAGGGCGTGCAGAGTGCAGATCCCCCCAGGGGCCCCTCTCTCTCTCTCTCTCCCGGGCTCACCTGGGGGCCCCGTCCCTGCCAGCCTCTCTGGCCTCTGAGGGTGTGCAGAGTGCAAATCCCCCCAGGGGCCCCTCTCTCTCCCGGGCTCACCTGCGGGCCCCGTCCCTGCCAGCCTTTCTGGCCTCTGAGGGTGTGCAGAGTGCAGATCCCCCCAGGGGCCCCTCTCTCTCTCTCCCGGGCTCACCTGGGGGCCCCGTCCCTGCCAGCCTCTCCGGCCTCTGAGGGTGTGCAGAGTGCAGATCCCCCCAGGGGCCCCTCTCTCTCTCTCCTGGGCTCACCTGGGGGCCCCGTCCCTGCCAGCCCCTCCGGCCTCTGAGGGTGTGCAGAGTGCAGATCCCCCCAGGGGCCCCTCTCTCTCTCTCTCCCGGGCTCACCTGAGGGCCCTCCCCCTGTCAGCCTCTCCGGCCTCTGAGGGTGTGCAGAGTGCAGATCCCCCCCGGGGCCCCCCTCTCTCTCTCCCGGGCTCACCTGGGGGCCCCGTCCCTGCCAGCCTCCCCGGCCTCTGAGGGCGTGCAGAGTGCAGATCCCCCCAGGGGTCCCTCTCTCTCTCTCCCGGGCTCACCTGGGGCCCCGTCCCTGCCAGCCTCTCCGGCCTCTGAGGGTGTGCAGAGTGCAGGATCCAACCCCCCGGGGCCCCTCTCTCTCTCTCCCGGGCTCACCTGGGGGCCCCGTCCCTGCCAGCCTCTCCAGCCTCTGAGGGTGTGCAGAGTGCAGATCCCCCCAGGGGCCCCTCTCTCTCTCTCCCAGGCTCACCTGGGGGCCCCGTCCCTGCCAGCCTCTCCGGCCTCTGAGGGCGTGCAGAGTGTAAATCCCCCCAGGGGCCCCTCTCTCTCTCTCCCGGGCTCACCTGAAACCTAGGTTTGGTTTCATTTCCCTCTGGTCCTTCTTCCCAGCATGCTTTGCTGCCCCTTCTTCTCACAAACAAGGATCCAGTTTCCTATAATTGAGATTTACCCATTTTCCAATGTTTAACTGAATAAATACATCTGAAAGTATCTTTCGTTAGGTTTCACATATTAGCTTTCTGGATAAATTACCCTTTATTAGGTTTCATTTCCCTCACATCCTTCTTCCCCGCATGCTTTGCTGCCCCTTCTTCTCCAAACAAGGATCCTGTTTCCTATAATTGAAATTTACCCATTTTCCAATGTATAACTGAATAAATACATCTGAAAGCGTCTTTCGTTAGGTTTCACTTAATAGCTTTATTGATAAATTAACCTCTATTAGGTTTCATTTCCCTCACGTCCTTCTTCCCAGCATGCTTTGCTACCCCTTCTTCTCACAAACATGGATCCAGCTTCCTATACTTGAAATTTCCCCATTTTCCAACGTATAACTGAATAAATAAATCCCAAGGTGTCTTTTGTTAGGTTTCACTTATTAGCTTTATTGGTAAATTATCCTTTGTTAGGTTTGATTTCATTTCCCTCATGTCCTTCTTCCCAGCATGCTTTGCTGCCCCTTCTTCTCACAAACATTAAAGTTATTAAAGTTTCAAAAAAGTTACAAGAATAAGAAAAAAATACAAAAAATACAAAATACGGAAAAGTAAAAACAATTAAAAACAAATCAACCTTTCCATATCTTGTCTTTCATTTACATTGGTGCCTCGCAAGACGAAATTAATCCGTTCCGTGATTTTCTTCGTCTAGCGGTTTTTTCGTCTTGCGAAGCAAGCCCATTGACAGCTTAGCGGATTAGCGCTATTAGCGGTCTAGCGGCTTTTAGCGATCAGCTGAGAAGCGGCTTATCAGCGGAACAGCTGATAAGCGGCTTAGCGCTTAGGGAAAGGGCGGAAAAAAGCAGGAAAAAAAGCGGGAACTCGCAAGATTTTTTCGTCTTGCGAAGCAACCCCATAGAGAAATTCGTTTGGCGAAGCGCCTCCAAAAACGGAAAACCCTTTCGTCTAGCGGGTTTTTCGTCTTGCGGGGCGTTCGTCTTGCGGGGCACCACTGTACTTGTTTCCCTGACCTCCTCACACCTCCCTTTTTTGTATTCTAGTTCAATTAGTTATTTCAGCAAATCCTTTCCATTTTTACTTTTATCTTAATAATTTATCTTAATATATTATAACTTTACATTCTCACCTATTAACAATCCATTTTTACATACCCCTTTGTAACATTACTGCTAAAGCCACATAACTTCATTCCAGCATCCTTCTAACATTCCTTAATTTTACAATGTTTCTGTAGATAGTCTTTAAATTTCTTCCAATCTTCTTCTACCAACTCTTCTCCCTGGTCTCGGATTCTGCCAGTCATTTCCGCCAGTTCCATATAGTCCATCACCTTCATCTGCCATTCTTCCCGGGTGGGTAGATCTTGTGTCTTCCAGTACTTTGCGATGAGTATTCTTGCTGCTGTTGTGGCATACATAAAAAAAGTTCTATCCTTCTTTGACACCAATTGGCCGACCAAGCCCAGGAGAAAGGCCTCTGGTTTCTTCAGGAAGTTATATTTAAATACCTTTTTCATTTCATTATAAATCATCTCCCAGAAAGTCTTAATCCTTGGGCACGTCCACCAAAGGTGAAAGAATGTACCTTCAGTCTCTTTACATTTCCAGCATTTATTATCAGGCAAATGATATATTTTTGCAAGCTTGACTGGTGTCATGTACCACCTGTATATCATTTTCATAATATTCTCTCTTAAGGCATTACATGCCGTGAACTTCATACCTGTGGTCCATAACTGTTCCCAGTCAGCCAGCATAATGTTGTGTCCCACATCTTGTGCCCATTTAATCATAGCAGGTTTCACCATTTCATCCTGAGTGTTCCATTTCAACAGCAAACTATACATTCTTGACAGAATCTTAGTTTTGGGATCTAAGAGTTCTGTTTCCAATTTTGATTTTTCCACCTGGAAGCCAATTTTCTTGTCCAAATTGTATGCCTCCATTATTTGATAATGAAGCCAATCTCGCACTTTGTCAAACCTCTCCATTCTTAAGGAAATCAGCCCTGAGTGCTCACTGGAAGGACAGATCGTGAAGCTGAGGCTCCAGTACTTTGGCCACCTCATGAGAAGAGAAGACTCCCTGGAGAAGACCCTGATGTTGGGAAAGGAGAAGGGGACGACAGAGGACGAGATGGTTGGACAGTGTTCTCGAAGCTACCAGCATGAGTTTGACCAAACTGCGGGAAGCAGTGGAAGACAGAGGTGCCTGGCGTGCTCTGGTCCATGGGGTCACGAAGAGTCGGACACAACTAAACGACTAAACAACAACAACAACAACAGTTTGAGTGATCCATTAGTCATTACAGGGGTCTTCAGAAGCTGTCACTGTCCTAAGCCTCTGGGAAGAGGTCTAGCTTAGTCACATGGTATTTGCTTATGCATGCAAAAGGTCCCAGCCAGGTGCAAACCCCACCTCCTCAGGTAGGGCTGGGAATTGCCCCCTGCCAGAAACCCTGGGAGCCTCTGCCAGTCAGTGCAGACAGTCCAGAACTAGATGGACCATTGGGCCATGGCATAAAGGCAGCTTCCTGGGCTTCCAGGTTTCAATCGGTTAGCATCACTTCTCTGCATCAGAAAACACAAAGCTTAACACTAAGCTGGTGACTCAATGGGTATGGTAAATCACCCATCTCCTACAACGCTTCTGAGAAAACCTCCACCCCACCCTCCCACTATATAGAAGGGTCTGGTGACTTCTGTTTCAGTGTATCTGAAGAAGTGTGCAGGCACACGAAAGCTTATACCAAGAACAAACTTAGTTGTTCTCTAAGGTGCTACTGGACAATTTTTTAATTTTTTTATATATTTTGACTGCATCAAACCAGCACAGCTACCTACCTGAACTAAGCTAGTAGCAAATTAAACTTCAGCAAGACCCATTTAAGTTGTTTTGGAGTACAAATAAGGAGCAGCAAACAGGCTAGGTCCCAAAATTATCTGGCCTGTTTTTAGGAAACAGGCTCTATAGGGTAGCAAGCAAAGGCTTCAGTTTTCATGGAGTTGTAGAGCTGGAAGTCTAATTTCCTGAAATGCAGGAATCACAGTTAAAGAAGCACTGGCAGTTGGCCATCCAACCTCTGCTTAAAATCATCTAAAGAAGGAGAGTCTACCACCTTCTGGGAGTCTGTTCCACTGCCAAACATCTTTTACCACCAGAAAGTTCTTCCTGTTTTCTTCTGCCACGTGATGGGACTGGTGTGACTTAAAAGAAAGAGAATTGTGGAGACTTCTGGGTTTAGCGCCATCGGTAATGGTGGAATTCCTCTGACCAAGGGGAATTTGCCTCGTGAAATCTGGGTTGGGACCGCCACGGCGAAGGTGGAGACCCGTTAAAAATCGCAGGCGCTGAAGCCTGTGAACATGGGGATTCAGCTGGCACCTTTTGCGCCTCCCCTACTCATGGGGGAACCCGATTTCGGGGATCCGGAGCGACGTGGGGTGAGCGACGCGGTGCTTTGAATCGACTGCTTTTTCCACGGAGCGAAGCCGCATAGCCGTTGCCGGAGAGTGCTGACCTTTTCCTGTGGTTATTCGGACACTAAAGCAACTACTCGTGAGTAGAACGAAGTAGGAGAATTGGATCTTTAAAAAGTATCAATTTGGCATCGAAAACGGGGGAGGTTCAACACAGGAAGTCCGCCTTCCCCCTTTTGTAAATAGACTGAAGCAAGGAGGCTGTAAGCTGAAGCCTTGGAAAGCCTATTTGTAAAGAGCTAAACTTTCATCGGGAAAAAAATATCAATATTGAACCCCCCTCGGATGCAAGAGAAGGGGGGGGGGAGTTTCGGACTGAATTTGCCTGCAGGAGAGAGTGGGAAGAGAGTTAAAAGCACTACCGCTCTGACCCTGGGAACGGGCTCCTATTGACGTGCTTTGGAACGTTCGTTGACAGCTAGATAAATAAGAAGAGATACATTGAGCTACATTCTTGCGACTGTTTCCGTCTGTGTTATAAGGACTAAAAGTTGAAAATTGAAACTAAGTTCACTTATTTGAGCTGTATTTGGATATTTGGAAACTACAGATTAATACAAAGAGAAACTGTTTCCCCCTAGAGGAAGCTGCTATTGTGACAGGAGCTGGGCTAGGGAATTTCCACTGTTATTGTTACAAGAGCTGGGCTAGGGAATTTCCACTGCAAGTTAAAATTGTCTGACTGTGGACTGACCTTGAATCCTTAAGTGTTATGGCAGATGGAAAGGAAAAAATAGGCCAGTCAACCTCTGAAAAAATATTAAGGTCTGGAAAGACTTTGCAGCAGCCAAGGAGAGTCTCAACATCAGGTCCTTCCTCCTCTGCTGCTGCTGCGCCAGCACATTCTAAATTGAAAGTGATGACAACAGAAGATGCTTTAGCGGTGGCACTAAGTAAGATAAGTGACTCTTTGGATCAGCTTAACAAGAAAGTTGATACGGCAACTACTAAAATTGACTTAAATAGAGAAAATATAAATTTAAATACAGAAAGTATAAACAAGTTGGGACAAAAAGTGAATACTAATAGAGAGGCTATTCAGAAATTGGTACAGGAGTCTACTTTGATACGGCAGACAGCGGAGGAAGCTAGGGAAAAAGCTGCCGCTGTGGAATGCAAAGTTACGCAATTAGAGAGTGAAAAAGTTCCAGATCTGCAGAGGCAACTTGAGGAACACAAATTGACCCTTTCTATGATTGAACTTAAAGAAAAACAGACGAACTTGAGGATCAGGGCTTTGCCTGAATTGGAGAAGGAAAGCTTGATAGACTTTCTTATGCAGGAATTTGCTGATTTTTGGGACGTGGATTTGGATCAAGAGGACTTTAAAATTGTGAGAGCTTTTAGACTTGGAAGAGGAGGGGAAAAAGAGAAAAATAGAATATGAGACTGTTTGATTACCCTCCGAAATAAAGAAGAGAGAGATAAAATTTTGGGTTGGCAGTATCGGAAGAACTTAGAAGTTCAACAGTCAAGAGTGGAAATTTTTAAAGACGTCCCAAAATATCTTCTGGATCTTAGGCTTGACTACGGAGATTTGGTTGTCCTGCTGAGAAAGAACGAAATTAAATTCAGGTGGGAGTTTCCCCAAGGTTTCAAAGGAAGGAAAATTAAAATAAGATCGGTAGAAGATAAGGTAAAGTTTTTGGATAAATACGAAGAAGACTTGCAGAAGGAAGTTGGAAAAGAGCCAAGAGCATCGAACAGGAAGTCGCCAGATAGAGGACTTGAGCAAAGAGCATTGGACAGAAGATCATCAAATAAAGGAATAGTGGAGATAGCAGCATTATCTTACGGATTGGACCCCCTAGTGAACCTGCCGTCAACACCACCAACAGAAGAAGAGCAAGCATTGGGGGCAGTTGGCGGAAAATTAGAGTAATTACATCATGGCATTGCAAATATTAAGTTGGAATATTAATGGGATGAACTCCCCCGAAAAAAGGCGCAGAGTCTTTCATTTATTAAAAAAAAGAACAATTGGACTTGATCTGCCTACAAGAAACACATGTGATAAGGCTACACAGGAAAATATTGATAAATAAAAGATTGGGACATGAATTTATCTCATCAGACAAAGTTAAAAAAAGAGGAGTAGTGCTCTATGCAAAAGAGAGCCTATCACCGAAATTCATATTTAAAGATGACCAAGGAAGATTTGTTGCAATTGAAATTCAATCACAAGGAGAGAAATTTTTGATAGTAGGCATCTATGCACCAAATGAAGGAAAATCGGAATTTTTCAAAACAAAATAAAAAAATTCCTTCCAGTAGCACCTTAAAGACCAACTAAGTTAGTTCTTGGTATGAGCTTTCGTGTGCATGCACACTTCTTCAGTAGATAAGGTGCTACTGGAAGGAATTTTTTAATTTTGTTTTGACTATGGCAGACCAACATGGCTACCTATCTGTAACTGGAATTTTTCAAGAAACTACATGAGACCCTGTTGGATTATATGGACTATAATATGATTTTGATGGGAGATATGAATGGAGTGGTGTCTACAAACATGGATAAGGCCTGGGCAGGTAGTCACCAAAGATGGTAGACTACCAAAAACCTTTTTTGACATGACCGAAAATATGGACTTAGCTGATATTTGGAGAATGAAGAACCCTCTGGGAAGAGAGGGAACTTTCTTCTCTGAGGCTAAAATGACTTGGACAAGAATTGACCAGATTTGGGTAACCAGAGGATTGGTTCCGAAGACCAGCAAAGTGGAGATTTGCCCCAAGACGTGCTCTGATCATAATGCAGTGAAGATGGAAATGAGATTGACGCCAATTGGTTCCTTTAGATGGAGGATGAATGATATTTTGTTTAGGAGCGAAGAAGTGATCAAGAAGGCCCAAAAAACCTTGAGAGACTACTTTGAGACAAATATGAGTACAACAGTGGAAAAAAGAGTAATTTGGGATGCAAGCAAGGCGGTCATGAGAGGATTTCTGATACAACAGAATGCAATTAAGAAGAGAACTCAAAATGAAAAAAAGGAAAAAAATGGAAAAAATAAAGGAAGGGGAGAAGAAGTTGAGAGCAAAGCCAAAATCACAGGAGATCCTGAAAGAGATTAAGTTATATCAAGTACAATATATGAAATTGACGAATCAGGAAATAGAATGGAAGACCAAACAGATGAGACAAAAGACATTTGAATCGGCAAATAAATGTGGGAAATTGCTGGCTTGGCAAATGAAAAAAAGACAAAAACTTAATACTATTACGAATTTGGAAGTGGAAGGAAAGAATATACAGAACCCAGCGGAGATTAGGAAGTGTTTCCAGAGGTATTTTAAACAACTTTATACACAGGAGAAGGAGAAGGAAATGGATATTGATCGATTTCTGAAAATAAATGGATTACATAAAATCTCTCAGGGAAACCAGTTAATGTTGAATTACAAAATAACAGATCAGGAAGTGGAAGGGGCCATCCAGAACATGCAATTGGGTAAATCTCCAGGACCGGATGGACTGACTTCAAGGTACTACAGGTCTCTGAAAGAATGGTTAATACAACCACTGAAGGAGGTTTGTAACGAAATATTGGAGGGGGAAAGGGTACCAGAGTCGTGGAAGGAAGCCTATATTACACTTATACCGAAAACAGAGACTGAAAAGACACAGCTTAAGAACTACCACTCCATATCGCTGCTTAATGTGGATTACAAAATTTTTGCAGATATTTTGGCTAAAAGATTTAAAAGGGTGTTAATAGAAGAAATTCATAAAGACCAAGCCGGCTTTCTCCCGGGCAGATATTTGTGTGATAATATGAGAAATATAATTAATATTTTAGAAAAATTACAAGTGAATATTAATACTAAGGCAGTTTTGATTTTTGTGGACGCAGAGAAGGCCTTTGACAATATCTCTTGGAGTTTTATGAAGAAGAATCTACAGGGGATGGGGGTAGGTCAAGGTTTTAAAAATGGTATAGGTGCAATTTACTCAGAGCAAAAGGCAAAATTAATTGTGAATAATGTAGTGACAGAAGAGTTTAAGATTGAGAAAGGAACATGACAAGGTTGCCCAATCTCCCCATTGCTTTTCATATCGGTCCTGGAGGTGTTGCTAAATATGATCAGAAAGGACCAATTGGTTAAAGGCATACAAGTGGGGGCTAAACAGTACAAATTGAAAGCATTTGCTGACGATTTAGTATGACTTTGCAGGAGCCAGAATCTAGTACCAAAAGGGTACTGGAATTGATTCAAGAATTTGGTCAGGTAGCAGGTTTTAAGTTGAACAAGACGAAAACTAAGGTTCTAGAGAAAAATTTAACTGTGAATGAGAGATAGAAGTTCCAGGAAGAGACAGGATTAACATTGGTTAAGAAAGTGAAATATTTAGGGGTTAATATGACTGCTAAGAATGTTAACTTGTTTAAAGATAACTATGAAAAATGTTGGACTGAGGTGAAAAAAGATTTAGAAATATGGTCAAATTTGAAGCTATCATTGCTAGGCCGAATTGCTGTGATAAAAATGAATGTATTGCCAAGGATGTTGTTTTTGTTTCAAACTTTGCAGATTTTGGATAAGATGGACTGTTTCAAGAAGTGGCAGAAAGATATTTCTATATTTGTTTGGCAGGGCAAGAAGCCTCGAATAAAATTTAAGATATTAACTGATGCTAAAGAAAGAGGTGGATTTGCCCTGCCAGACCTTAAACTATATTATGAATCAGCCGCATTTTGTTGGCTGAAGTAATGGCTGCTTCTGGAAAACACTGATGTATTGGACTTGGAAGGGTTCAACAATGTACCGTATTTTTCACCCTATAGGACGCACTTTTTCCCCTCCAAAAATGAAGGGGAAATGTGTGTGCGTCCTATGGGGCAAATGCAGGATTTTGCTGAAGCCTGGAGAGCGAGAGGGGTCGGTGCGCACCGACCCCTCTCGCTCTCCAGGTTTCAGGAGAGCCGCAGCGCCAGTCCCACAAGGTCGGGGGACAGCGGGGAGACGGAATGCCGCCATCCCGCTGTCTCCCGATGTGGTTTGGAGGCTGACGGCGGGGAGACGCGTGCTTCTCCTGGCCACCAGCCCCGCAAGCTCCGGGGACAGCTGGGAGGCACAGCGCGTCCTCCCGCTGTCCCCGGACCTGATCTGCAGGCGGGCGGCGGGGAGAAGAGCGCTTCTCCCCGCTGCCTGCCCCGCAAGCTCCGGGGACAGTTGGGAGGCGCAGCCCGTCCTCCCTCTGTCCCCGGACCTGATCTGCAGGCGGGCGGCGGGGAGAAGAGCACTTCTCCCCGCTGGCTGTCCCGCAAGCTCCGGGGACAGTGGGGAGGCGCAGCGCCTCCTCCCTCTGTCCCCGGACCTGATCTGCAGGCGGGCGGCGGGGAGAAGAGCACTTCTCCCCGCTGGCTGTCCCGCAAGCTCCGGGGACAGTGGGGAGGCGCAGCGCCTCCTCCCTCTGTCCCCGGACCTGATATGCAGGCGAGCGGTGGGGAGAAGAGCGCTTCTCCCTGTTGCCTGCCCTGCAAGCTCCGGGGACAGCTGGGAGGCGCAGCGCCTCCTCCCTCTGTCCCCGGACCTTATCTGCAGGCGGGCGGCAGGGAGAAGAGCGCTTCTCCCCGCTGCCTGCCCCGCAAGCTCCAGGGACAGCGGGGAGGCGCAGCGTCTCCTCCCTCTGTCCCCGGACCTGATCTGCAGGTGGGTGGTGGGGAGAAGAGCGCTTCTCTCCGCTGCCTGCCCCGCAAGCTCCAGGGACAGTTGGGAGGCGCAGCGCCTCCTCCCTCTGTCCCCGGACCTGGTCTGCAGGCGGGCTGCGGGGAGAAGAGCGCTTCTCCCTGCTGCCAGCCCCACAAGCGCCTGGGGGGGAAATAATTTTTTTTTCTTTATTTCCCCCCAAAAAAACTTGGTGCGTCCTATGGGCCGGTGCGTCCTATGGGGTGAAAAATACGGTATTTGCTTGGCACGCTTATCTGTGGTATGATAAGGTCAAAGCACATAAAGCATTTAAAAACCATATTGTTAGAAAAGCATTGTTTAATGTTTGGATAAGATATAAGGATTTGTTAGAAAACAAAACCCCAAGACGGTTGTCACCAATGGAAGCAAAGTCACAGAAAAAACTCATTATGGAGGCCAATTGGCCGAAATATATAAGTTGGAGACAGAATAAAACCGCAAAGCTTTGAGAAATTAAAAAATAAAGTGCGAGATTGGCTCCATTAATATCAAATAATGGAGGCATATAATTTGGATAAAAAAGTTGGCTTCCAGGTGGAAAAATCAAAATTGGAAACAGAATTTTTAGACCCTAGAATTAAGAATCTGTCAAGAATGTATAACTTGCTGTTGAAATGGAATACTCAGGACGAAACGGTGAAATCTGCTATGATTAAATGGGCACAAGATGTTGGACATAACATTATGATGGCTGACTGGGAACAGTTATGGACCACAGGTATGAAATTTACGGCATGTAATGCCTTAAGAGAGAATTTAATGAAAATGATATACAGGTGGTACATGACACCAGTCAAGCTTGCAAAAATTTACCATTTGCCCGATAATAAATGTTGGAAATGTAAAGAGACTGAAGGTACATTCTTTCACCTTTGGTGGACATGCCCAAGGATTAAGACTTTCTGGGAGATGATCTATAATGAAATGAAAAAGGTATTTAAATATACCTTTCTGAAGAAACCGGAGGCCTTTCTCCTGGGCATGGTTGGCCAATTGGTGCCAAAGAAGGATAGAACATTTTTTATGTATGCAACAACAGCAGCAAGATTACTCATCGCGAAGTATTGGAAGACACAAGATTTACCCACCCGGGAAGAATGGCAGATGAAGTTGATATGGAACTGGCGGAAATGACTGGCAGAATCCGAGACCAGGGAGAAGAGTCGGTGGAAGAAGACTTGAAAAAGTTTAAAGATTATCTACGGAAATATTGTAAAATTAATGAATGTTAGAAAAAAGGTGGAATGAAGCTATATGGCTTTGGCAGAAATGTTAGAAGGAACTAGGTATAGATAGATTGTTAATGAATTAAAAGGGGAAAAACTAGGTTACAATATGTTAAAATTAACTTTAAGATAGAAAATAGATGAAGATGGAAAGGACTTGCTGAAATAGTTAATTGAAGTGGAATACAAAAAGGGAGGCGTTGAGGAAGTCAATGAAACAAGTGTATGAAAGTTAAGATTTGAAAATATTGGAAGTGTTTTTAATTGTTTTTGTTTTGTTTTGTTAATTTAATGTTTTATGTAGTGTTTTTGTTTTTGTTTCTGTCTTTGTATGTTCAATTTTTCTTTTTCCTTTTTGTAATTTCCAAAATCTTAATAAATATTATTATTAAAAAAAAGAGAGAGAATTGTGAAATCTTAAGAGTAGTGATGTGAGGTGAGAATATTCTTCACAAACTGTAAACTAATGTAAGAACCAGTTTTACAACCCACATTAAAATTTGTAAATAAATAATAAGTCAAGCTGTGATATTGCCAGTGTACATAATGAATAATGATTTTTTTGATCCAGTTACATTGTGTCATTCACCATTGGCAGTTCTGAAATGTGAGCTACAGAAACATTATTTTTTTTTAGTTTAAAAATAACTAATTTAATTGGATGAACATAGGGA
Organism: Podarcis erhardii; assembly: GCF_964252035.2. Taxonomy (NCBI): domain Eukaryota; kingdom Metazoa; phylum Chordata; class Lepidosauria; order Squamata; family Lacertidae; genus Podarcis; species Podarcis erhardii. Next base: position 54,352,731 of record NC_138502.1, on the reverse strand, counting down.
CGTGATTGTATGTCCCTATCCAGTCATGCCTGTGTACATAAGTGTGTGTCTTTTTGGTAGTACAAATCTTCTTGCAAATGGGAGGTCATGGTGCTAAGATCCCTGTATTTCAGTGGGTTGGACTGGATGACCCCAGGGTCCCTTCCAACCATACAAATCGATGGCTATGTGGAAGAGTAGTTTAGTGGTGGATTGTATGTTGTGTGTAATGTGAAGGTGCTAGAGGTAATTAGAAGGAAGGATAAGGAATGTGTCTGCAAGCATTGGAGAGTGAAGTTATGGTGGGGTGGGGTGGGGGTAGGGTGGGGTGATGGGCTGAAATTCAGCCGAGCTTTGCTCTTTGGTATAGAAAGATGGAAGGATTGGTTTTCAGAGTTTGGAATAGATTTAAGAAGTGGGAGGTGAAAGTGGTGATGTTTTGAAGCAGAGCTGGTGATACCAAGCATTTGAGTGCGTATCTAGGGGTTTTCACCATTTTGTCTGTTATTTAAATCGGACTTCAAATATGCTAGAGTCCAGCCAAAGTTTAAAGCACATAAGGTAAAGGTAAAGGGATCCCTGACCATTAGGTCCAGTCACAGACGACTCTGGGGTTGTGGCGCTCATCTCGCTTTATTGGTCAAGGGAGCCGGCGTACAGCTTCCGGGTCATGTGGCCAGCATGACTAAGCTGCTTCTGGCGAACCAGAGCAGTGCACGGAAATGCCGTTTACCTTCCTGCCAGAGCAGTACCTATTCATCTACTTGCACTTTGACGTGCTTTTGAACTGCTAGGTTGGCAGGAGCAGGGACTGAGCAATGGGAGCTCACCCAGTTGCCGGGATTCAAACCGCTGACCTTCTGATCGGTAAGTCCTAGGCTCTGGTTTAACCCAGAGCACCACCCACGTCCCTCTTTAAAGCACATACAAATTCATAATTAGGTGAAATGAGCCTTGATCATTTTTTCCTGCAAATAAAGGGCAGAAAATTTGATCTGCTAATGGTAAGGCTGAAATGACTGAGAATATTAAAAATCTTATGAACCGTGACTGTCTGGCCATTTTCACTCAAACACAAGAGGGCGGTCGATTGTTCTGCTAATGATGGGGGGGGGGGTGATGACACAAAATAATAACAACCCACATTTGTGAAACATTTTTGAAAAGCGATCTGTACCCCTAACTCCTGTAGATAAAGAAGGCATGTAGCTCCCAATTTTCATTGCCTGGGGTACAGACATGTCTGTTTAATGCAGGAAACATCATCAATTAGTGGTGAGACTTGATTAGGAATTTAATTTGACCAAACTTTTATTATTGGCTTTCGGTGGAAAAGTTGAGTTGTTGGGTTGTCTGAATGGTGAAATTCTGATCTGTTTAAAGTTTAAGATTTATAAGCCTGCTTCCTAAGCAGCAAGAAACAGGAAAGCATATGTATCAGAAATGATTTAGGACATCAAACTGGGAAAATGGATTTTAAACTGACTGAACAAGTTTTTAGCCCTTGAGAATTTGGTCTCTTACATCTACCCCTTCCTCGAGTCCCTAGTAAGAAAAGCCAATCATGGCTTTATTCCAATGGTATAGTCAGGAGATGTAACACTTTAAATGGTATAATAGATTGCTGAATCATGAACCCTGTGCATGTACAGAGGCTATGTTAGTTGAAAAGAAAAGAAAAAGGAGGTTTAAACCAAGAGGTGACAAAGCTATGCCCTGCACATGGAACTTTATTCAAATTTCTTTAGGTAAAATTGGGAGCCATTTAGGAAACTGCAGTGAGAACTACCCCTTTGTGGGCTTTGTGTAAAAATGTAAGTTGCCCTAAATCTTTGCCCCAGGGGCTACTTACGAAGAAACAATATCTGTATCTGAAAAAGTGTGCATGCACACGAAAGCTCATACCAAGAACTAACTTAGTTGGTCTTTAAGGTGCTACTGGAAGGAATTTTTTTATTTTGTTTTGACTATGGCAGACCAACACGGCTACCTATCTGTAAGAAGAAACAATAGTTAAGTACAGAACCATTAACAGCTATCAACAATAGAAAAAAGGTTCCCAGATTTTAATCTAACCTGCAAATTTTCGTATGTATTTCAACTATATGTAATAGCCTTTTTTTCTATTTTGGTGTGACCTTATTCTTAGCAATTCTATACCCATGGCCACACAGTGATTTATTTATTTTTACAGAAAGTAGCTTTAATGCTTTACACTTAAAGTACCTAGGCCTATACAATTATGTTTAACAGTATGTGAGGTGGCCTTGATTTAAACAGTTGACATTTCTATATTTTTATTTAGTGCGAGTAACTGGTTTTTGCAGTGCTATTCAAAGGTACAAGGTGCCATTTACCAGAGATTGACATACTGAAATATATTATCATATAATGATAATGATTACTCCAACACCAAAATTATGGTATTTGGGAAGCGTAGTCCCAGATCCAAATGGAAAATGGATCAGCAGAATCTGGAGCAAACATGCTCCTTCAGATATCTGGGAGTTCTCTTCACTGAGATGCTGTCATGGAAGGGGCACGTTGAGGCTACGAAACTCAAAGTGCAGAAAGCTTGTGCGGCATTAATGAAATTCTATTTTACGGTGGGTGGCCAGTTACTAGAACCTGTGTTGAAAATCTTTGCCAGCGAAGTGGTTTCCCAGATGCTCTATGGAATAGCGATATGGGGCATGGACCCAAAGGCTAACAAAGCCTTAGAAATAGTGCAGAACAAATTCCTCAGGAAAGTGCTCTCGCTCCTCAACGGGATCCCAGTGAGATACAAGCCTCTCTTACTACACATTATGCACTGAATGAAAGGCTACTTTGCTTGCTCCATTTTCTCCAGACAGTAGGATAACTTCTACTGTGAGTTATCATGCACAGATGCATGTGCAAGCATTTTACACCATGAATGAAAAAGCTACTCAGAGTGGCTGGGGCAACCTAGTCAGATGGGCAGCCTATAAATGATGATGATGATCATAGAATCATAGAATCATAGAGTTGGAAGAGACCACAAGGGCCATAGAGTCCAACCCCCTGCCAAGCAGGAAACACCATCAGAGCACTCCTGACATATGGTTGTCAAGCCTTAAAGACCTCCAAAGGAGGAGGAGGAGGATGATGATGTGAAGAGTAGGGAACACCTGTTGATGTACTGGCTTCTCCATACATCACTGGGGAGTAGATTGAACTGTGCACACAGTTGTGTATGTGGGCAAGGTCCCTTTAACCAGAGAAATTGGTAAGGCTGCAAGTGCGAACTCCCCCTGTCTGTCCTAGCAAATGCACAAAACAGCATTAATGGAGAACAGCAGTCATGATCCAGCTTCCATGCTGAGCATGCAGAGTCACACACTCTGCCATGGAGACACATCCAAACCTTTGAACTTTCCTTTGCAAGCAAAGTGCAGCTCTGCCTCTTCATAGGTTCTTGGATTGTGGCTTTTTTGTGTATCTTAGCACAACCATTTCTTCAAGGAGTCAAGAGGTTGGAAGATGCAATGGAATAAGCTAGTTGAGGGTGTTCACACTGAAGAAAAATGCACACTTAAGTTTTTGTTGGTGCAGATGTGGTTTCGTTTTTTGTTTTACATACAAACTTGATTTTCCTGGTGTATATATTCTATACTTAACAAAGGGTTAATTTTGCCACTGTATTGTTTAACTGATTTGAACCTAAATGTCACTTTCAAAATGAGAATTCTGCCTCTGTCTCTTTCCCTTCATTGTGACTATGAGCCTGCAGCTGTAGTTCAGGTACTTCTGAGCTGGAAATGTAACTCCAATTGCTTCACTGTGCAGTAAAAAAAATTGTGGCTTCAAACAACAAATTCCTGACTATTGTGGTTCACATATTTTCTAGACTGATTGTGACGTAAAGGGCTTGGCCTTTTGCAATCCTTGCATCTTTCAAGGCAGTCACTGCTGTTTCTATTATTTGGGCAGCACAGGATCATGGCTGAGAGATAATGAGGTTCTGTCAGCCATGATATTGCCCAAATATTTTCAAGCATCCCTGCATGTTCCCCAAAATGGAACATATTATGTAGCAAATAATATGCTATTCAGATTATGCTGTATTAAAGCAGCCAGCTCAAGACATTTCTTTATGAAAGCTGCTTTGCAAGGGCTTATTAATGCATTATATTGCAAGCACAAGCAAACAAAGTGCTGAATGTGAAAGTGGCTTGTCTCTCTGGACCCAACTAAGTGCCACACTGCAGCAAAAGAGTGAAGGATCCACTGACTTGCTAAATGTCACAGAATGTCTACACCGCTTAAGGTGCCTCTGTTCTGGAGGGCCATCTGACATTGTAGGTTTAGCAGTGTGAAGCTACTCAAATGTCAGGCTTATTCCTGCAGACTTTTATCTGTCTGTGATAAGCACAGAGTGACTGAAGTGTGTCTTGTTCCCCTTCCTTTGGGGTTGCAAGAAGATGCAAGGATTAAACAAGGAATTAGGAGCATTGATTTTGGTTTAAACTTCGGGATAGACAAGAAAACTATTCTAAAGGGGGAGGTCTGTTATACTTACAGGTGCCTGCTGAGCAAGATAAGTTGCTTTTAAGCCTGCAGTGGTATTAAGAAGCAATATTCTATGAACAAAGGTTTAAATAAGGACCATCTTTTTCTAGGAAGCCTCTCATGTATTGCAGTCTCCTGCCTTTGAAGCTCTATAAAAGGGCAAGATCTGAATTACTAAAAGGGGTAAGCTAACATTCCTGCCAATTGGTGTGTTTTTACTTTGGCCATCAGCTCGACAACAGCAAGCTAACTTTCTGAGAGCTGCAAGAAGGGCTCTGGTGAGGAGATAATTTACATTATCTTGGACTCAATGGGCCACTGGCACAATGACACAGAGAGGACAGTCCGCTTGCCACAAATGTCCCAGAGCAAAAACAAGAAAAGGCTTCCTTGTAGCAAGAGGGCTGATTCCCAGTTACCTCCTTGCAAGCACTGAAAGAATCCACAATACCCATCAAGGCCCTCTTCAAAAGGATTCCTTTTATTTTCATGTGAAACTTAGCTGCATATTTCTGTCCTGGTTACAACGACAATCCCAGAGTTGTCCACCCACCCCCCGGCTTGCCCCATCACAGCACACCCAGAAACTGCAACTACCTTTCTTCTGGAGTGCTTTATAGAGATTCCCTTCCCTTCGGGGCCTTGAGACAGATTCAGTTAAGAGTGAAGATTAAATGAAGTCAGGCAGAACTTGCAACTGGTACATTTGGAGAGGCTGCCCTCCCCCCCAAGGGGAGGTGAGCAAAGATTAGCCCTGCAGCTGGTCCCACCTGAAAGCCCAGGGACGTGTCTGCCAACCAAGACAAGGCAGCCTTCCCCAGCCTGTGCCCTCCAATGTTTTGGATGACCCCCCCCCATTAGCCAAAGCATCCCACAGCTCTGCTGGCTAGCCCCCCACTCCCCACCCAGGAGTTGTACTATCAAATAGTTGGACGGCACCGCCTTGGCAAAGGCTGCTGCTCTGAGGGACTTCCTGTGCTGTGGCTTCACATTTGCTTCCCTCCTGCCAGTTTCTGAAACAACGTTTGAAGGAGGTGGAGCCAGCTCACCTCTTCGCTTGCTACCCAGCCCCTCTGTGCCTCTGGAGAGGGAGGAGGTGGTGGCACTGCTGCCTCGCCCTGACCCCCAGCCCCCTCCCCTGTGTTTATTGCTAGCTAAGGCCACATGGTCTGCAGGCAACAGAAAAACAGGCAAAATTTACTCCTATGCTGCTCCTATTCCCCATGGCACCTGCTTTAAGAATTGTACTAATCTTAAAACAGACAAAAAACACTTTCTAGAGGAAAGGGAGATAATATGCACTATAAGAAGGCAACATGAGTTTCCCTTTTGGTCAAGAGAACCTGCTTTACAGCAGTCCCTTTCTCCCTTTTAATATGGGGAATTGGGTACTGAGTTAAGTTTCCCTCAATTCCCATTTTTTCTTTTTTAAAAAAACCCAAACACTCCTATACACACAAAGACCCTTATAAAGCACTTGTGTGGGACAGAAGGTCTTGTGCCCACTGGAGTGGCAAACAGCTGGGGTTGAGATAGTGTTAAAGGCTGGAAGGAAATAGGGCATTATGCCTAGAGCATCCTTCCCCATACCTGGAGGGTGCCAGGTTAAGGTAAGGATGCTGATGGCACTGTCCCCAACAGACAGTGGCTGCTGTTCACTGGATTCAAAGACAACCTGGAGGACTTGCTGTGTCTTTGACCGGCAATGAGATGATGCTCACACAAACCTTCCTCAAACAGGGCAAGTTGCCTGCAGTGCTGGACACTAGCCAAAGTGCCCCCCCCCTTTTCAGAAAAAAGTTGAAGGCAGCCCAAGGAGTTCGTCTTTTAAGTCCAAAGTTCAGAGCACACAAAAGGAGAATGAGGCTTGAGAGGTGGGGACAGCTCCTGTAGATCTGCCGCAAATTGTCCCCACAAGGGACCTTTGTAGCCTGGCGCAAGGTGCAGCCAGCCCTGGGCAGCTGAGCCCATGTGCTTCTCAGCACTGAGAAAGGATTAGGCTCTTCCTTTTGCTTTGAGAGACAGAGAGAGGGTTGCGGGAGCTCCGCCCGCCTGCCTATTTGTCAAGGAGGGAGCGCTGGAGAGCTCGCTGCAGCTCTGCCTCCTCCTCCTCCTGCCGCCGCAGCTCCAGGTCCTGCTGCTCCCGAACGGAAAGCTCCATAGCCAGGCGCAGGTCCCGATCGAAACTGGAAGACTCCTGCAGAGAGGTGGAGGCTGGAGTAGCCAAGAAGCTTTCCTGCAAAGCCCTGGGGGAGAGGAAGAGAGATGGAGTGAAACACTTTTAACCAGCTGCCCAACACAGAGCCTGCTTTCCTAACACCCCCTGCTTTTCTGGGGCAAAGCCCCCCCTCCCCCCAAGGCATGGAGAGCAACGCTCCCGAGCAGAGGCATCAAGGACCTGCTGGAACAGCTGTGAGAGCTAGAGTCACAGCAAGGAAATGCCTGGGTCTTGCCAGGAAGCTGCTATGCCTCCACACCCCCTCCCAGGTCGTCAGTGTTTGCAGGGAACGTAACTGGACCAGCCGAATGATGCGCAGGTGCTTAGGATGTATATTCATCCTCCCCACCGCCCTTTGTGGGCGACTTTTGTGTTTCTCACTCTCACATACTCAATTTTCATGGAAGGAAAGGAGGCCGGAATGGCTTTAAACGAGGGTTAGACCAATGCATGAAGGAGAAGGCTATCGGCCGCCACTAGCCAGGATGGCTCTGCTCTGCCACCACGGCTGGAGGTGAGGCAGCTACACTTCTGAACACCACTTGCTGGAAGCCACAAGAGGGAGAGGTGCCCTGCTCTTTGGTTCAGGTCCTGCTTGCTGGTTTCCCGCAGGCATCTGGTTGGCCACCCTGAGGACAGGGTGCTGGACTAGATGGGTCCCCCTTGGCTTGATCCAGCAGGCGCTTCGGATGTTCATAAAAGTCTCCCACCCACAAACAGAAAAGGCAGAAGATGCTGCAGAAGCTACACAGAAAAGGAGTGACGACAGGCTCAGCCTGAACTAAGACCGTAATGCCCCCTCCTTTTACGTGGTCCCTCTGAGGCCTGGAAAGGGGGGGAATCAGCTAATGATGGGCAGATGGTGAATGAGAGAGAGAGAGAGAGAATGGGTGGGTGAATGAACCAGGGCTGTCGCACACACTTCTTGCTTTGGGTCCACTCAGGGTTGTTGATATGTGGCCTCTGATCACCTTCCCACAAGGGAATGTGGTCCCCAACTTCGAAAGGGCCACCCACCCCTGCTATGAGCAGCTGCAGCGGAGTTGGTGAAAAGCACTTAGCAGCCCTGCTCTACTCCTGCACTTTCCACGTATTCCATCCCTCTCCCACCAGAAACCCCTGGGAGATGGGAGCTCCTGCATGGGAAGGCCAGGCAAGGGAGCGTGAGATACTCCCTGTCACTAGCAACAGAGGCTGGGGAACACCTAGAGCTCTCCAGCTGTTGCTGGGAATCCAACTCCCATCAGATCCAGTCAGGAGGACGTGGTCAGGGATGATGGGAGCTGGAGTTTAAGAACAGATTCCTCTGGTTCCTCCTCCCTGCTCTACAGTAAACCCTGGATGGGGCTCAGCTTCCTAGCACCTGGTGGTGAGTAACTCCTCATGTTTAGCAAGAAGGAATATTACCTTTGATACTGAAGGTTGAGGTCCTGTGAGTAAGAGACAGCCCCATTCAAGTCTGGTCCCAAAGCCTCCTGAGAAAGACACCAGAGCAGTTAATACCAGTGACAATTTGAGACGCACACTCACACATCATGCAGAAGCGGCTGGTGCTGGGGGTTTAATACCATTGATATCTTTTCTAACCCACTTTTCTATTGGATGCATTAAAGTGACTTACAAAAACTCAGAACAAACCAATCTAAAAAACTAAACACGGCAAGATGTGATAATAGTAAAACACTAGCATTAAACTAGCATGTTAATTCAGAAGCCAAACAATCCTTAAAAGTAGCAACATTAAACATGAAAGCCTCAGTGGTTTTGCTGTGGGTTTTTTAAAGTCTCCAGTGGTTGCCAAAAAGCAAACACATGAAGGAGCTTGGTGGATCTCTCCTAAAATGGAGATCTAATACTGCCCTCAGCTCAGTGGCAGAGCACATATTTGACATGCAGAGGGTTCTGGGTTTTATCCCTGACATCGTAGACAGGGCTGGGGAAGGAGACCTGACTGAAACCAGAGCTGCTGCCAGTCAGTGTAGGCCAGTGATGAGGAACCTGTGGCCCACCAGAAACTGTTGAATGCCAGGTCCCATCATCCACCGCTAGCATGGCCAATGGGAGTGGTGGTCCTGCAACATCCAGAGGGCCACAGGCTCTCCATCTCCAGGAGAGACCAGTGGTCTCGGTATAAAGCAGCTTCTTGAGTTCTTTTTGACATGCATTGTTGCATTCCCAGGATGCAACAGACTCCCTCAGAAAGTGGTGGACTCTCCTTCCTTGGAGGTTGGGGAACATGGTTCACATGCATCGTCTGATCCCCTGGCCTTTCCTGTGCTCTGATTATTTCACACAAGAATTCTCCCACTATGCTGCTGTCCCAACTCCGCCTCCTCAGCGGCCCCTTCTGCAGCGTGAGAAAAGAGCAGGGGCAAAGCTCAGCAAGGCCGTCCAAGCTCATGAGAAGTTGGCCAGGGGTGTGAGGTAAGGGAATGGGAAAAGATCCCTGAGCAAGGGGGGCTCACTCTGTTCTGGCCAGACTCCATCAGGCTCTGCTGGATAGCAAACTGCATGATCTCGTTGTCTTCATCCTGCACCCGGACATTCCTGCCATCGTCCTGAATGTGATAGGATTTAGGGATCTCAAAGACGGACTGGTCGACCACAAAGGCAGAGGCTGGAGTAGCCATGTGGGGTGGAAAAAGGACACCAAGCATTAACCCCAGGGATTGGCAGAAAGCCCATAAAGCAGAAAGCAGAGGTGTAGCAGTATTATTTCATTTGGCTTGCTGGCTTAAGGATGTAATTCTCTCTTAGGGTGAAAAATGGGTTAGCCCAAGAGTGAAGATGCTGACGATGGGCCCACAGCTCAGGCGGAGCACCTGCTTGGCACAAAGGATGCCCCAGGGTCAGTCCTGGGTGTCCCCCATTAAAAGGATACAGACTAACACGCCACAGTCTTTGCTCCTCCTCCAACCCTGGATGGAATCAGCCTTGGTTGCCCTGGTGGATGGCCCATGTCAGGAGAGGGGCCGTTCCTTGATCTCTCAGCGACCTTCAATACCGCTGACTGCGGCATCTTCCTAGATAGCTTCTGTGGCATGGATATCAAGGGGAGTGGACGACGGCAGAAGGTGCAGAAACACTGGAGGAGTGCTCTTCAACTCCAAGGGGCACTATTTGGTACCCACTGCTATCCAGTATCTATATGAAGCTCCTGGGAATGGCCATTAGGAGTTTGGGAGCACGGCACCATCAGTATGCAAAGCTCCAGGGCTCTGGACATATCTTGAATGACAAATAGGGAAAGCAGGGAACACCTTTTCACCTCTATCATGGCAACCAGGTGAGCATACAATGTCCACTGCTCTATTTAACAGTAGTGCAGAATCAAATAATAGGGCCACTGAACTGGTCTATCCAGTGGTACACCCCATGAGAATTCAGAAAATAGGAGAGACTTCCACAACATGGTGGCTCTCCAGATGTTGCTGGATTCTTGCCATCTCTGACTGCTGGCCATATTGGCTGGGGCTGATGGAAGGTGGAGTTTGCAACCAGTTTGTGAAGGATGCGTTATTGCGTTGAGCATTTTAATTTGTTGTGCAGTGAACATAATAAGGGATCCATAAACACCTAGAGGACCACACATTGGGGAAGATGGCACTGTCTATCCCTCTGCTGCACAATGCTTTGGGAGATGATCTCAGGTGAAAAGTGGGTTTTAAATATATAAAAATGAAGGAGATATCTTGCATAATTCAGCCTGTGTGAAGGCGCAACCAGGAGCAAAGAGGTCCACACATTTTGTCCACTTAAATCTGACTGTCACAGAGTCTCCCAGAGGAATATCCCAATCTGGAAACCAAAGGGTTCCTCTTACTTGAGTTCCTCCCTCAAACCCTGGAGCAGCTCTCTCACCAGATGGCTGCTGTGCCCCATCTGAAGCCTGGGGAGACGCCTCTTCTGCTGTGCTGCAGCCGTTCACATTCCCAAAAGTAATGCGAGCATTGAGGATGTGGAACAATGGGATCTCTGCAGTTTGGGGGAAGGGAAGAGGGACAGGAGAGGTTGAGCAAGGTCACCAGTTATCCTCATCACCACAGTTTGCTTTGAAGGTGCCCCAAGACAAGAAACACCGTTCAAGGGGGGAGGGAGTTGATGTCTTGAACATGGTGGCAGGTAGGGGGCAGGAAGAGGGAAGCACCAGCACAAAAAGGGTCATACCGATTTTAACTGGAAATCCAGGAGGAAAGTCCAAGGTGATGAAGTCTTTGAGTTGAGCAAAATGTGCACTGGTTCTGGCCATCAAGTCCACAATGGGGGTGACCTGCTCCACAAGGGAGAGGGGAAACTGTTCGGACATCCACAAGTTGGCTTTAAACCTACCAGAGATGAAAGTGTCATAAACACATCTGCCCCAAGTAGAGAAATACAGCATGAGTCAGTAAGCAGTCCTCCTCCCCCTCTCTCTGACACAGAATGCAATGTTGATAAGGAGCTAGCAGAGAGTGGGAGGGTGAGGGACTTCTGGGTTAGCGCCATCGGCAATGGCGGAATTCCTCTGATCCAAAGGAACCCGCTCCGCGAAAATTGGGTCTTGCCACCGCGGCGAAGGCGGAGACCCTTTAAAAATCCCAGGCGGAGGAAGCCTGGGAACGTGGGATTGGCTGACACTAGGAGCGCCCCCCCCTACACACAAGGAAACCCCTTTTTCGGGGACCTGAAGCGACGTGGGGTGAGCGGCGCAGTGTTTTGAATCGACCGCTATTTTTACGGAGTGAAGCCGCACAGCCGTTGCCGGAGAGCACTGACTTTTTCCTGGGGACAATTGGACTCTAAACAAGTACCCGTGAGTAGAATGGAAAATTGGGCTAAGAAACACTTTAATGTGGCACTCAGCGGGAAGGTTCTAAACAGGAAGTCCGCCTTCCGCTTTTGTAAATAGTCTGAAGCAAAAATCGTGCAAGCCAAAGTCTGGAAAGTTGTACATAAAGGTTTTTAATTCCTCCTGTTTTGATCATCTAAACCCCTCTTGGAAGCAGGAGTAAAGAGGGGAAATTTGACTGTTCAAGCCTGCAGGAGAGAGAGTAAAGAAAGATAAATTTCCACTGTCTCAAACCTGGGAACGGGGTGTCAGAGACGGAGACTTTTGGTGAAGTTCATTGACTGTGAATGGAACATCTTTTGACAGTTAGTTGAAGAAGAGAAACAAATTGATTCCAATGTTGCCTTTTACATTTAAAAGAAACAAAAAATCCGAAAAATGAAAGTAATTTTTCTTTGTTGGATCTGCTTTTAAAAGATGGATACAAATAGAAATTGCCTCCTCTAGAGGGAGCTTGCTAAATTGTTGCTGGAGTCGTTCTGGGGATTTTACAGCTGTGGAGATTAGGATCGTGGGACCAGACTGTGACCTTGAACAAAAATGTGTTTGGAAGAAGTTTTGGTGCTTGCTTTTTGCAAGACAAGCGCTTTGTTGGAGCAGATGCATGAGAAGATGGATTTGATGACTGTTGCAGTCAGTAACTTTGGACAAACAGTGAATATATATACAGAAACCATCCAGGAGCCAACTCAGGAATCTGTTTTGATAGAGCAAGTGCAAACGCAGAAGATAATGGAGGAGGCTGCTGTTGAACCTCAAGTAACACAAATGGAGAGGCCCGAGGCCCTACAGGAGCATAAGCTATTGTTGTCGAAGGCTGAATTTGAAGTGGGCCAGGGGGGGTCTGGAGTTGTGGGGCCCCTTAAGTTTGGAGGGACTTTGAAACATGCTTTTAAATATTTTTTGGACTACACTGTTGACTGTGGAGAATGGGACTGTGGGGAATGGGCCGATCTGCTGAGGAGAGATGGAGATATTTTTGAGTTGGAACATCCCTGAGACCTACTCCTTAATGAGAAAGGAAAGAAATTAAGAAAGAGATCTACAAAAGACAAGGTAAAGTGCAAGTACAAACAAGAAGAAGAGCTGCAGAAGGGACATGGAAAAGACTTAAGAGCCTCGGATATAAGATTACCAGGTTGATGGACTAGATGGAATGGACAGTAAGGACTGACATAACCCGAGACCAGGAAGAATAGACGCTGGAGGAAGATTGGAAGAAAACTTTTAAAAATTTATTTTGGGAATTAGTGTAAAATTAATGAGTATTAGGAAAAATGTTGGAATGAAAATATTTGGCTTTAACTTCCGGTCGGCGCCAGCGTCTTAATGGCGGTCTTTGCCTCGAGCTCCGAGGCAGGACTGCTTCACGAGTTCGGGTCTGACCCGCTACGGCGAGCGGGGGACCCCTAAAATCACAGGCGCAGAAGCCTGTGGACAAGGAGATTCGGTGGGCACCTTTGCACCCCCCGGTATCGCAAAGGAGTCTTTTTAAAGGCTCCGGAGCGGCATCGGGAGTGAGTGCGGTGCTGAGGATCGCAACCCAGCTCGTGGAGTGAAGCCGCGTCGCCATTGACGGAGAGCGCCGATTCCTTCCTGAAATTACCGATTGGCAACAAACCTGTGAGTAGGAATTACAAAATATTAAAAACGGACTATTTTTAAGAAGATTTGGCCGAAAACGGGAAAGGCAAAAATTAAGGAAGTCAGCCTCCCGGAACTGCACGATTAACGCAGCAATGAAAAAAACTTGCTGTATTTAAAAGGAACGTCTTGTTTGAACTTTGCTAAACCCCGACATTGAAAGGACCTTCCCCCCACGAAGCGGGAGTAGGGGGGAAGGAAAAATTGGCTCAATTTAAACCGCTAGAAGAAGTAAATTGCGAACGGAAACTCTCTGCTGCCGATACCTTTGATCAGGCTGCCTGAACGGAGAGCGCTTGAAACGAACTGTCAAAAAGAGAGGACTGTGGATACAAAGTAAGAGTATATCTGGAACATAATAACGGGACCTTACTTAGTAGATCCAGATTTTTAAATTGCAACAAAGTAAGACTTTGGGTAGAATTTTATTTGCTTTGGGACATTGTATGGCTACTTGCTTCACTGTTTCTTTGTTATTCCGGCTTGGATACAATTTCCCCCTCTAGAGGACTAAAAGAGAGGCTGCAGCATTGAAGTAAAGAACTGGGATTTTCCACTTGTAACTTTCCTGTGAGAACGACCTTGAGTTATGAGCACGCCACTTGATGAAATATCAACAAGAAGTAAAACAAAGCAAGCTCAAAAGCAGGCTCAGAAAAGAACCTCTATATCAGGAGCAGCAGCTGGACAAGAGAGAGTAACAACAGCATCAATGGATTCTATGACACAGGCACTGCTCAAAATAAATCAATCTTTGGAAGTACTCACTAAGCAATCTACAGAAAACTCCAAGAAGTTGACAGAATTAACAACAAGACTCGACTTGAACACAACGACTATATCGTCTAACACAGAGTCTATAAATCGTTTGATACAAGAAAGTACCGAAACAAGGAAAATAGCTGAATCTGCTAAAATTACTGCCGAGGAAGTCAAGGGAAAATATGTACCTATTGCAAAGAAGGTACATGAACATGATGCAACCTTAGCTCTTATGGAACTGGAGAGGAAAGGCAAAAATCTGAAATTGAGATTGGTACCAGAGGAGGAAGAGGGCAACCTTGGGGAATTTCTCACAGATAAATTTCAGGAATTTTGGACTGATGAACTAGAAGGAGAAGAAGATGAATTCGTAATAACTACAGCCTTCCGGATTGGCAGAAAGCAAGGCAAGAAACCAAGGGATTGCCTAATCACCTTAAGATCCAAGGAAGAAAGAGATAAAATATTGAACCTACATTTCCAGAAGGCATTGATTATCAAGAATTCTCAAATACAGATCTATAAAGATATCCCTAAATATTTTTTGGAGGTGAGGACTCAATTTAAAGATTTAGTGGATTTGCTGAAAAAAAACAATACTCCATTCAGATGGGAGTTCCCACAAGGGTTGTCCTTTAACTTCAAAGGGAAGAAAATTAAAATAAAAACAATTCAAGACAAGGAACACTTTTTGGAGAGAAACTTCGAGGATTTTCAAAAAGGAACTGTGACTGAGGGAGAAATACCAGATATTGCAAATTTATCATTTGGACTGAACCCAGCACCGACTGATCAGGAACAAGAACTTGGAGCGGTTGGGGGAAAAGACACCCAGTAACAAAAATGTCTCTGCAACTCCTGAGTTGGAACTGCAACGGCCTGAACCATCCCCGAAAAAGGACCCAAGTCTTTCATATATTAAAGAAAGAGCAACTGGACATAATATGTCTGCAAGAAACTCACATTGCCAGAATACATAGAAAACTCTTGATAAATAAAAGATTAGGACTGGAATTTATTTCCTCAGATAAAGTTAAGAAAAGAGGAGTCGTGATCTATGTTAAGGAAAAATGGGAACCAAAAATGATTTTTAAAGATGAACAAGGAAGGTTTCTGGCAGTGGAAATTCAAATACAAGGAGAAAAAATTTTGATTGTAGGAATTTATGCACCTAATGAGGGGAAGGCTGAATTTTTCAAGAAGTTGCATGAGACATTAACGGACTTTATGGACCATAAAATAATAATGATGGGCGATATGAATGGAGTCGTCTCCACAAATATGGACAAAGCTCAAAGACAAGTAATCTCTAAGGATGGGAGACTACCAAAGACCTTTTTTGAACTGACTGACACAATGGACTTGATTGACATTTGGAGAACAAGGAACCCTCTGGAAAGGGAGGGGACCTTCTTCTCTGAAGCTAAAATGACATGGACCAGGATTGACCAAATATGGATCTCTAGCAATCTGGCACCAAGGGTTAAAAATACAGAAATCTGCCCAAAAACCTGCTCTGATCATAATGCAGTAAAGATGGAAATGAAATTGACAACAGCTGGAACTTTCAGATGGAGAATGAATGACACCCTTTTTAGAGATGAAGAAATTTTAAAAAAGGCCCAAAAAACTCTGAAAGACTACTTTGAAATAAACCTTAGAACAGATCTGGAAAGAAGAATAATATGGGACGCAAGTAAGGCTGTCATGCGTGGTTTTCTAATTCAACAAAATTCGATAAAAAGGAAACAACAAAATGAGAAGAAAGAAAAAATCTGGAATCAGATGAAAGAAGGAGAGAAGAAACTGAGGTCAAAACCAAAATCCCAGGAGATTTTAAGAGAAATAAAATATTACCAGACCCAATACATGGAACTGATGAACCAAGAAATAGAATGGAAAATAAAACAAATGAGGCAAAAAACTTTTGAATCAGCAGATAAATGTGGGAAATTGCTGTCATGGCAATTGAAAAAGAGGCAAAAGTTGAATACTGTGACGTCCCTTGAAGTAGAGGGGAAATTTGTAAATAAACCAAATGAAATCAGTAATTGTTTCCAAAGTTTCTTCAAGAAATTATACGCACAAGGGCCGAAAGACGAGCAAGAGATAGAAGAATTTATTAAAAAATATGGATTATCAAAGATCTCGGAAAAAAATAAAAGGACTTTAAATGAAAAAATCACGAACCAGGAAATTGAGGGTGCCATCCAGAATATGCAATTGGGAAAATCACCAGGGCCAGATGGACTGACGGCGAGATACTATAAAGCAATGAAGGAATGGTTAATACAACCATTGAAAGAAGTGTGTAACCAAATCTTGGAGGGGAAAAAGGCTCCCGAATCGTGGAAAGAAGCATTCATTTCACTTATACCGAAGACAGAAACTGAGAAACATCAAGTTAAGAACTACCGCCCTATATCACTCTTAAATGTGGATTATAAAATTTTTGCAGACATTTTAGCAAAAAGATTTAAAAAAGTGTTGGTAGAGGAGATTCAGAAAGACCAAACAGGCTTTCTCCCAGGGAGACATATGTCAGAGAATGTAAGGAATATTATAGACATTTTGGAACTATTGGAGACTGATTTAAATAGAAAAGCAGTATTGATTTTTGTGGACGCAGAGAAAGCCTTTGACAATATTTCTTGGAGTTTTATGAGGAAGAATCTCCATGGGATGGGGGTAGGCCAAAGTTTTGAAAACGGTATAGGTGCAATATATTCAGAGCAAAAAGCTAAATTAATTGTGAATGGTGTTGTTATGGATGAAATCTCAATAGAAAAAGGGACACGACAGGGTTGCCCAATATCCCCTCTATTATTCATATCGGTCCTGGAGGTGTTGTTGAATATGATTAGAAGGGATCAGCTGGTTGAAGGAATACACCTCGGAGCTAAACAATATAAGTTAAGAGCATTTGCAGACGACCTAGTTTTGACATTACAACAGCCAGAAGTCAGTACAAAAAGAGTTTTAGAATTAATTGAAATATTTGGTCAAGTGGCTGGTTTTAAACTAAATAAGCAAAAGACAAAGGTACTGGAAAAAAATCTAACGATGGGGGAAAAAGATAGCTTTCAAAGGGAAACTGGTTTGGAGATAACAAAAAAGGTGAAATATCTGGGGGTGAATTTAACATCCAAAAATATGAACCTGTTTAAAGACAATTATGAGAAATGTTGGTTAGAAGTGAAGAAAGATCTTGACACATGGTCTAGATTGAGATTATCCTTGTTAGGCCGAATTGCTGTTATTAAGATGAATGTATTGCCGAGATTGTTGTTTCTGTTCCAGACATTGCAAATTATAGACAAGATGGATTGTTTCAAGAAGTGGCAGAAAGATATATCTAAATTTGTCTGGCAGGGCAAAAAACCCAGAATAAAATTTAAGATTTTAACTGATGCAAAAGAAAGGGGGGGTTTTGCGCTGCCGGACTTAAGACTTTATTATGAAGCAGCAGCTTTTTGCTGGTTGAAGCAATGGCTACTTCTTGAAGACACAGATATTTTAGACTTGGAAGGGTATGATAACAATTTTGGCTGGCATGCATATCTATGGTATGACAAGGCAAAGATATACAAAGGTTTTAAAAATCATATTGTCAGGAAAGCTTTATATAATGTTTGGAATCGATATAAGGATTTGTTGGAAAATAAAACACCCAGATGGTTGTCACCAATGGAAGCTAGAGCGGTAAAAAAACTTAACATGGACTCTAATTGGCCAAAATATAGTGAAATTATAGAATATGATGGTGAAAAAGTTAAATTACAGAGCTTTGAGAAATTAAAATCCAAAGTTCGAGACTGGTTACATTACTATCAGATAAATGAAACTTTTAAGCAGGACAAGAAACTAGGATTTCAGAAAGAGAGGTCGAAATTGGAAACAGAACTGTTAGAGACCAATACTAAGAATTTGTCTAAAATGTATAACTTGTTGCTGAAATGGAATACACAGGATGAAACAGTTAAATCAGCAATGATTAAATGGGCACAAGACTTAGGTCATGATATTATGTTTGCTGACTGGGAACAGTTATGGACCACAGGACTTAAATTTACGGCATGTAGTGCCTTGAAAGAAAACATAATGAAAATGATCTATAGATGGTACATGACTCCAGTCAAGCTTGCAAAGATATATCATTTGCCCAGTAACAAATGCTGGAAATGTAATGAATGTGAAGGAACTTTTTATCATCTTTGGTGGACCTGCCCAAAGGTTAAAGCCTACTGGGAAATGATCTATAATGAAATTAAGAAAGTCCTTAAGTGGACATTTGTAAAAAAACCGGAGGCTTTTCTCTTGGGCATGGTCGGCCAATTGGTACCAAAAAAAGATAAGATCTTTTTTATGTATGCAACTACAGCAGCAAGAATACTCCTAGCAAAGTATTGGAAGATGCAAGAACTACCTACTCTGGAAGAATGGCAGACGAAGGTGACTGAATTTATGGGACTGGCAGAGATGACCGGCAGAATCCGTGATCAGAGGAAGGAGACGGTGGAAGAGGACTGGAAAAAATTTAAATCATATCTTAAGAACTGTTGCAAAATTTCGGACTGATAAAATGTCAAGGGTTAAGAATTAGAGAATTATAGTTGGAAATATTTAAGTTAAGAAAATCATGAAGGAAATCAAATTTTGAAAAGGAATGAAGGATTGCTAAAAATTTTGGACACAGGGGTGCAGGGAAGGGGAGGCATGGGGAAGTCATGTATTATTTGTTTGTTTGTTTAATTTTGTGTTTTCTGTTTTATGAAAATTAATAAAAATTATTTAAAAAAAAAAAGAAAATATTTGGCTTTAGCAGAAATGTTATAAGGAATTATGTATAAATAAATATTAAGTTTTAAGTCTTAAGGTATTTTTGGGAAGATAAGGTTAAAATAAACTAAGGTAAACTGAATGACAGAATATAGTGAAAGATGGAAAGGATTTGCTGAGTTAATTAATAGGTTAGACTGTTAAGACAAACTATTTAAAAAATTGAGAAGGATGGAAAGAATTTGCTGAAATAAATAACTAAACTAGAATACAAAAAGGGAGGTGTGAGGAGGTTGATGAAACAAGTTAATGAAAGATAAAGATATGGAATATTGTGTTTTTATTGTTATTGTTGTATTGATTTTTATGTTTTTTTCTTTCCCCCCCTTTTTAAGTATTGTTATATATGCTTTGAAAATTTTCTTTTGTTGTTGCTTTCTTCTTTTTTCTTTCTCTGTAATTTTGGAAACTTCTAATAAATATCATTTTATAAAAAAGAGAGTGGGAGGGTGAGAAGTCAGCTCGCTCAAGATGCGCAGGCCGTGTCGTACTACAGCTCCCAGATGGGCGCAGAGAATCAGTGCACGCCCTCATAGATTCGGAAACATCCACAGACTTGGACTTGGTGGAGAGGTTGGGGTTGGCCACACAGAGTTTGGACAAAAAGCAAGCATCGCTAATGCTTCTGCACCGGGGGAAATGACATCCTTACACAAAGCAAGCAAGATTTTGGGGAGATGTTGGGCTTCTAATGGAGGCCCCCCAGCTGCAGTTGGTGGAGGATTTCTAAAATAAAAGGTGCTGTGGCTTGAGTTATCCTGGAAAACTTCTCTGACTTCCAGGTTCCTGGGGACCATGCTGTGAAGGGCTCTCACTGAATGGGTGCTGGGGCTCAGTGCAGGCTCAAATCAAGTGCTGCGAGGTTGCTCCAGCAGCAACTCATGGTGCAGCAGGGAGTGGGCCTGACTTCTGCAGGGAGCATCTGTTCCTCCAGAGAGAAACAGAGTGCAGGATTTTCAAGCTGGGGCGCAAGAGAAAGGGAGGGGAAACTGAATCAAAGATAACAGGACGTTCAACAGAGTAGTAGCTTTACTTCTGAGTCCGGATGGTCACTTCTTTGGGTCTCCCGATATCTCTGTCTTTCAGGTCAAACTGAGGGTTGAAATATTCCTCAGGAGTGATGGCTGTAGGGTTGTTGGTTGTGGCGTATTCTGTCGTGAGGTCCTGGGGGAAAGAGAAGAGCACAAGGTGGGTGACCAGCAAGGCTTGGCAGAAACTCTGGGCTATCTGTCCAGGTTGCCTCAAAAGCCAATGGTGTTCCCAAAACAGAAGCCCAGGAGATCAGTCGCAGTGGGCCAAGGCTTCCCAACTCAGCAGGTCAGCTGCTCAGAGGGAGAGAGGGGGATTTGGCCTCAAAGTGAGTTGGCTCATCAGGCAAAAACAGAGGGCAGGATCGGCACAGGGAAACATGAAGGTATCTGAAGGAAGACAGTCAGTGGGGGTGCAGTGGACCGTGTTAGACTAGGACCTGGGAGACCAGGGTTCAAATCCTCAGACCGGTCACTCACCCTCAGCTTCACCTACCTCACAGGGTTGTTGTGAGGAGAAAATGAGGAGAACTATGTGCACATGTGCACCACCTTTAGCACCACGGGAGAAAGGTGGAATATAAATGAAATAAAGTGCTGGCCTTTCACCAGAGGACTTCCAACATTTATTTGCTTTACATTTACACGAATTTATATTTTGAGGAGTTGAAGGCAGAGCATCTTGGTCGGTCCCCTTGCTTGCTCTGATTAGTAAGGCGTGGGGCACCTCCAGCCCTGAGGCCAAATGAGGCCTGTCAGGCTTCTGCCTTCCGCCCTACATGGCTGGGCCAAAAGGGGTCTTTCAATGCAAAGCCCTCAGCTTCCAAGTTCAGGGCAGGCCTCTCAGCTGATCAGCATTACAGGGAGCCCATCTTCAAATGAGGCTTCTCCTTTGAAGTTTGGCAGGCACTAACAACCTAACGTAATTACATAATGATGTCATTATGACATCAGCTTATTGACATACAGGTGGTCCTGCCCACCTATCAAAGTTGCTCGGATCCCTTTCTCCACCCCTGGCCTAACCGTGAGAAAATAACACAAGCTGCTGGGAAGGAGCTCAGGCCAACTCCTGCTTTTAAGTCCATGTTTATTACCATATTTTTCGCTCTATAAGACGCACCAGACCACAAGACGCACCGAGTTTTTGGAGGAGGAAAACAAGAAGCCAGAATAGCAAGAGGGATTACTGCTTTCGCTGTGCAGCGATCCCTCTTGCTGTTCTGGCTTCTGGGATAGCTGTGCAGCCTGCATTCGCTCCATAAGACGCACACACATTTCCCCTTACTTTTTAGGAGGGAAAAAGTAAGTCTTATAGAGCAAAAAATACGGTATTTATTTTTAAACCAGCAACATACTGTGCTGTTTTATTCTTGCATTTTTTAATGCTAGCCAGTTGAGGAACCAGGAGGTTGAAATGTGGGACAGTGAGTAAATAATAGAGGAGTCCTCTTTTGCTGAAGAGATCAGCCTCAAAATACATTTTGCTCCTATCTCTGTGGTATAAAAACAGGAGTTCCTTGGCTGTTGCAGAAAAAATAACACTTCATGGTTCCAGAGGGGTAGAGGATCCAGAACACTTCTAGGCTGCCTAGAGGGACTTCCCCTCATGTTTCAAACCCAGATGCACAAACCTCTTCTCTTGGACGACATCATGAAATATAAAATTTTCTCATAAGAAATTTGTTTTGTATTAAATTTGCAGCATGAGCCCTACTTTGCTCCCTTACTTTTATTCATTTTCCTTTGTCTTTCTTTATGTATTTTCAATTGTACTGTTAGCAGTTTTCCAGTAAAAGATTTAAACCATCAAAATGTAAAAAAAGACAATGCATTTTGCTCACCTGTTGTGCTCCATACTCATGCTCGATGGTTCCCAAAAAGGATTCAAAGGGGTTTCTGTCAGCTGGAGGAAAGGGCGGGGGAGGAAGCACAATTGCAGTGTTATCTCTGTCAGCCCCCCATGTCATGCTAAAACCTTCCCACTGGGAAGCATGAACAAGGCTGGCCTTTCAAAAGGGACTCTCCCCACAGCCCCAATGCAAGAGCTGGAGACGCCCCCATTGGATCTCCTGGATCTACTCTTGGAGGGCAGGACTGGAAAATGGAGAGGAATCTCACATCCTTTCCAGTGTGCGAGGATCATGGGAAAATGACTCTCCCTCTGCCTTAAATATGCACAGTAAACTGGTTTGTGATGGAATCTAACATACATGGACTCTGTAACAAATGATTCTGTCACTTTAACACATGACTTGAGCTGAAGAGTCACTTCTTGTGGCAGCGCTGGCAGCTCAGAAATCTTGGGTGCAAAGTGGGTCTTGACGCAGTCCTTGTCAACCTGGTGCCCTCCACGCTTTTCGGATTATTATTGACAGCCATGCCAACTGGGGCTGGTGGAAGTTGTAGCCCCAAACAACTGGAGGGCTCTAGGTTGGCAAAGCCTGCCTTAAAGGATCCAAAATAAAATGTCAGGAAGTAATGGGCAAAATTGGCAGTTGCAATTCTGCAAAACAGCCAGCAACAGATTGCCTCCACCACTTGTGCGAGGCTGGTAAGAACATAAAAAAATACAAAGAGCTTGCTGGATCTGGCCAGTGGCTCACCTAGACAGGCGTCCTGTTCTCACAGGGGCCAACCAGATGCCTGTGGGAAACCAGCCACTAGGATTCAAGCACAAGAGCCTTCTCCCCTCTTGTGATTTCCAGCAACTGCTATGGAGAAGCATTGCAGCCTCCGACTATGGAGGCTGAGACAGCCATCATGACTGGTAGCCCTCACTAGCCCTCTCCTCCTCCATGAATTTGTCTAATCCTCTTTTACAGCTATCCAAGGTGACCATTGCTGCCTCCTGTGGGAGCGAGTCCCACAGTTTAACTATGCACTGTGTGAAGGAGGACTTTCTTTTCTCTGTCCTGAATCTTCCATCCTGAATCATTGACGTCCCCGAGTTCTAGTGTTAGGAGACAGGTAGAAATAAATTTCTCTATCCACTTTCTGCATGCCATGCATACTTTTATAAACTCTTGACTCGCCTTTTCTCTAAGCTAAGAAGTCCCAAATACTGCAGTCTTTCCTCACAGGGGAATTGCTCCATCCTCTTGATCATTTGGGTGGCCCTTTTCTAAACCGTTTACAACTCCAGATATCCTTAGAGGATACCCACACTGTTCTGACTCTAAGGATATCCTTAGAGGATACCCACACTGTTCTTTTTGTTTCAAACATTGCAAATTTTGGATAAAATGGAGTGTTTCAAGAAGTGGCAGAGATATATTTCTAGATTTGTCTGGCAGGGCAAGAAACCTTGAATAAAATTCAAGATATTAACTGATGCTAAAGAAAGAGGGGGATTTGCCCTGCCGGACTTAAAACTTTATTATGAATCAGCCGCATTTTGCTGGCTGAGAGAATGGATGCTTCTTGAGAACACTGACGTGTTGGATTTAGAAGGTTTTAACAATGTTTTTGGGTGGCATGCATATTTGTGGTATGATAAGGTCAAAGCACATAAAGCGTTTAAAAACCATATTGTCAGAAAAGCACTGTTTAATGTTTGGATAAGATATAAGGACTTGCTTGAAAATAAAACTCCAAGGTGGCTGTCACCAATGGAAGCAAAGGCTCAGAAAAAGCTCAGTATGGAGGCCAAATGGCCGAAATATTGGGAAATTTTGGAACAAGAGGGAGACAGACTAAAATTGCAGAGTTTTGAAAAACTAAAAAAATAGGGTGCGAGATTGGCTTCATTATTACCAGATAATGGAGGCATATAATTTGGACAAAAAAATTGGTTTCCGGGTGGAAAAATCAAAATTGGAAACAGAATTGCTAGATCCTAAAATTAAGAACTTGTCAAGAATGTATAACCTGCGGTTGAAATGGAATACTCAGGATGAAACGGTGAAATCTGTTATGATTAAATGGGCACAAGACGTTGGACATAATATTATGATGGCTGACTGGGAACAGTTATGGACCACAGGTATGAAGTTTACGGCATGTAATGCCTTAAGAGAGAATATAATGAAAATGATATACAGGTGGTACATGACACCAGTCAAGCTTGCAAAAATCTATCATCTGCCCGATAATAAATGTTGGAAATGTAACAAGACTGAAGGTACATTCTTTCACCTTTGGTGGACGTGCCCAAGGATTAAGACCTTCTGGGAGATGATCTATAATGAAATGAAAAAGGTATTTAAATATACCTTTCTGAAGAAACCAGAGGCCTTTCTCCTGGGCATGGTCGGCCAATTGGTGCCAAAGAAGGACAGAACTTTCTTTATGTATGCTACAACAGCAGCAAGAATACTTATTGAAAAGTATTGGAAGACACAAGATCTACCCACCCGGGAAGAATGGCAGATGAAGGTGATGGACTATATGGAATTGGCGGAAATGACTGGCAGAATCCGAGACCAGGGAGAAGAGTCGGTGGAGGAAGACTGGAGGAAATTTAAAGACTATCTACAGAAACATTGTAAAATTAATATTTGTTAGAAGGATGTTAGAATAATAATATATGATTTTAGCAGGAATGATATAAAGGATTTGGGAATTACTGACTGTTAATTGGTGAAAGGAGGAAAAGTAAAATTACATTATATTAAGACAATTTACAGGACAATAATTTTAAAAGAGGGAAAGGATTTGCTGAAATAGATAATCGACCTAGAATACAAAAAAGGGAGGTGTGAGGAGGTCAAGCAAACAAGCTAATGAAAGAATAGAAAGGAGATTTGATGCTTTTTCTTTTTTCTAATTTTGTTTTAGTTTAATGGGTTTTATTTTTCTGTTTTTCCCCCCTTTTTATATTGTGGTGTGTCGCTTGGTTTTTGTCTAACGTGGTATGTTCATTTTTTCTTTTTGTAATTCTTGAAACTTTAATAAATATCATTAAAAAAAAATGACTTCCAGCTCATCCCAAAGCCGCATGAAACAGCAGCAGGCCCTGCTTAAAACAGAGCCCCAAAACAGACCAGCTGTTCTTCCCACAGCCCTCCCAGCCTCCTGAATTATAGAGCAGCAGCAGCATGCCTGTGAACACATTGCATTTTGCAGGGGACTGAATTTTGGCCAAGCCGTCACCAAGGAATTGGGTCGTAATGTCTGGGCTCAGAATCAAAGATGCCTTGCCTGCAGGAGGGTGATCAACCTCGGCCCTCTCCTCCCACAGGACCAAATTACCTTTGTATCTCCTCTTCTCTTCTTCTGTCAAGTGCTCTGTTCTGATCTTGGTCACAACATTCACGTTGTTGGCCGTATAGACCTTGAGGGAAACAAGGAGGAGGAGGGAGAGATGCAGAGAGCCCAGCTAGTTCTGGAAACCCCCACAGAAGCGGCTATGGGGTAACTGACAAGGAGGGTCCCAACCCATCCTCATCCTACCCCAGTTCCCAACACAAAGGTGCCAAAGCACCATCTCTTGGCCAGCTAAAGCATCTCATTAGGGCTCCTCTTGTGGAAGGGTCTCCCCAGGGAGGCTCACCTGGCGCCTTCCTTACATAAAGCATTCCTCTTCCCTATCACCTTTGGCTTATTAAACTATCTGTGGCCGTTTAAACTCTGAGGGGGAGTACTGTTTTTGTTTGCTACTATAGGATGCATTTTTGTAAACTGCCCTGTGATCCACAGTATAGAAATTTTAATAATAACAACAACATCTCAATATATAATATGCACAGTAAGCTCTTTGGAGGGTGCAGCTAGCCTGTGTCATTTGGAGTGTCTGTAATTCTGGTAGGAAAAAAAAGGAAAATTGCATAAGAACCTCCACAGCCGTACCAAAGGCCCACTGCGTCCTTTGAAAGCAGCAGGCCAAAACACCTCTCATTAAGTTCTCAAGCAGAACTTCATAGTGTAAGAGGAACACTTGATGCCTCTCAGAGACATCCCATCATCAAAACCACCTAAGAGCATAACAGCCCTGCTGGGTCAGGCCAACCGGGGCCCACCCAGTGCAGCCTCCTGTTCTCACAGTGGTCAACCAGGCACCTCAAGGGGAAGCCCACAGCGCAGGACGCAAGCCATGAGCCCCCCCCCCCCCCGTGGCTTCCAGCAACTGGCATTCAGAAGCATTTACTGCCTCCAAATAAACAACGTCATGGATAGCCTTCTCCTTTGTGAACTTGTCCAATCTATTTAGAGCCTCTTGACATGGAGGCTGCATTTCTCTAGAATGTTGCCTAAAGCTGCCAATGGACATTTCTTCTTAAAGCCACTGAAACTGGTCCCAGAGAGTTCCAGAGGCTCATTTCACCCTGTCTTTTGCTTGTCATGAGCACACTGCCAATCCATGTTTTTGTCAGATAGCTGTACATGCTTACACTGTGAGACAATGAAGCCCATTATTTGGTGTTTGCTTTTCCCAGACCATCTGAGGCCTTGTGAACCTCATTCATGCCACTCTTCCGAATCAGAAGCAAAGGTTTTCAGGTTGCATGCACTTTTCATCAGGTGTCAAGTCCTCATGGCTGCAAATTAAAGCTCTGTGGAAGGGGGAGATTTGTGGGCAACGCCTGGAGAAATCTTAAAATGCTGAGCTGTCAGGGAAAAGGGACATCAGTACAAGAGCAACAACTGACCTTTGCATCATAATCGCTCACCAATTCACTCTTCTCAGTTCTCCAGACCCAGAAGCCAGACGTATTTCTGCAAGAGACAGGAGGCTATCAAAGAATCTGTGCTTCTGCCTTTACAAACTGGCTGTTGGAAGTGCAACAGCAAGGACCATTGGGTTTGTAACTCAAGAACTGACTCTGTTAGTGTTAACTAGCCAAGAGGGTGCCAGGTGGAGGTGTTGCATGATGTACATGGAGGTAGCATGTACATGGAGGAGAACCATGGACTTGAGCACCTTGGGAGAAAAAGCAGCATATAAATGTGAAAGACAGACAGACAGACAGACAGATAGACAGATATAAATACATACATACATACATACATACATACATACATACATACATACATACATTCACTACCCACCTCTTTAAGGAAAGAACCAGGAAGCAACTCAAACTCCCACTAGCCCCCCGTGCACCTAGGGGAGCCCATTACCACTCCATGGTGGCCTTGGCATAGTTTCTTATAAGGATGAGAGAGAGAGAGAGAGAGAGAGAGAGAGAGAGAGAGAGAGAAGAGGGGAAGGCTTCCTCCACCTCCTCAGAGGCTTTGGATATGGGGAGAGACAGGGGTTGGGGAGCTCTGGATGCCTCCTCTCCCTGTGCCAGACTCTGAAACTGGGGCTTTGTGAGATCTAGGGAGGGGTAGCCAACCAGGCAGCCTTACTTATGGGGGTGCCATTGCAGTTCAAAATGTCTGGAGGGCACCAGGCTGGGCAAGGCTGCTTGGGGAACAGCTGCTGGAGACCCAAACTTGAGCCTTGTCCCTCCCTCCCAAAGGGCAAAGGAGAGCCTGAGAGCTCTGGCCTCCTCCTCCTCCTCCTCACCTTTCAAAGGCAATGTTCCTCGTGTCCAGGGAAGTGCTGATGATGGGAGAGGTGAGCCGCCTCTCCACCTCCTTGGTCTTCGGGGTCATGGAGTCCAAGGTCAGGCGCTTGATTTGCTGGGTGATCTCAAAGCGCTCTGTGGCAACCACCTTCTCATCGTGGTTCACCTCGATCAGCTCTGCCCAGTTCCCAGTATCTGGAGAGAGGAGGAAGATGCTTTTCTGGGCTCCTGGCCAGCACATGCACACAAAGGCCCTTACTTGGGAGTAAGAGAGTGATCTTTATTTGGGCAAGTAACATGACAGGCTCAGCAAGAGACAGAGGGCTCAGGAGTCACAACTGAAGAGTTCAGGTGCAGAGCAAAAAGTTGAAGTTCCTGTGAGTTCCCTCGCCCACCTGACGAGCTTTTAGGGACAAGGCATGGCCTGCTCACTCACTCACCTTCTGGGGATATCAGGATTGATATCCATTGGGGGAAGAGCAGCTACTCCCAAGTGTGAAGGCAGCACCTGGTTTTTAAACTGATTGCTGGGTTTAAAATGGTATAAGGTTGATGTTTTCCTTTATACTTTTGGATTATTATTTTTTCAACAAAATAATATTACTGTGCATCACTTTGAGTGTGTCTTTTTTTTGGCAGAGAGCCAGTGTGGGATGGAGTTTGGAGTGTCTGACTAGGCCCTGGGACAAGCCAGGGTTCAAATTCCCACTCAGCCATGAAGCTCTCTACATGAACTTGGGCCATTCCTTGCCTCTCAGACTAATCTACCTTACAGGGTTGTTGTGGGGACTAAATGAGGAAGGGGAGAACCATGTACACCACCTTGAGCTCCTTGGAGGAAAAGGTGGCATATACCGTATTTTTCGCCCTATAGGACGCACTTTTTCCCCTCCAAAAATGAAGGGGAAATCTGGGTGCATCCTATGGGGCGAATGCAGGCTTTCGCTGAAGCTTGGAGAGCGAGAGGGGTCGATGCGCACCGACCCCTCTCGCTCTCCAGGCTTCAGGAAGACATCCGCAGCCTAGGAAGCCCTGTGGGAGTTCCCACAGGGCTGTCTAGGCTGCGGATAGTAGCCTGCTTCCTGGAACACTGGGCGCGCTGAAAGCAGAGCGCCCGGCGCTTCGGGAACACATCCGCAGCCTAGGCAGCCCTGTGGGAGTTCTTCGCAGGGCTCCCCACGCTGCGGATAGCAGCCTGCCGCCCAGCAGGCGGGGCACCCTGAAGCAGAGCGCCCCATGCGCCGGGCAGACATCCGCAGCGTGGGGAGCCCTGCAGGAGTTCCCCGCAGGGCTCCCCACGCTGCGGATAGCAGTCTGCCGACCCTCAGGCAGGGCGCCCTGAAGCAGAGCGCACCGTGCGCCGGGCAGACATCCGCAGCGTGGGGAGCCCTGCAGGAGTTCCCCGCAGGGCTCCCCATGCTGCGGATAGCAGCTTGCCGCCTGAGGCAGACATCAGCCAGCCCCACAAGCTCGGGGGACAGCAGGGAGGCGCAGCGCCGTTCCTCGACCTGGTTCGGTTTCCCCGACCTGCTTTTGGGGGGGAAATAAAGGAATTTTTTTTTCCTTTATTTCCCCCCCCCCCAAAAAAAACTAGGTGCGTCCTATGGGACGGAGCGTCCTATGGGACGAAAAATACGGTAAATGCAACAAATAAATGAATAAGTAAAAAACATTATGAACTGTTTAACCCAACAGCTTGGGGAAGCTGAAGCATTGCAAGGCACATTCTGCTTACTCCTCTGTAGACCAATAACAATAACCAAGGACAGTGATAGCCAAGAATGGGTGCCCAAAGGATAGTAAAGGCCTAATGTGGTCAGGTGACATTAATGGAGCCAACTCAGGTAGGTGAAGGGCTCTGCAAGTTTCTGAATTTTGCAGAGCCCTTCTTCAAGTGGAATGAAAACACCATTTCCTGGGCTTTGTAAACAAACAAAGGTTTTCAGTTAGGCCTTTTTGCTTTACTGAGCAAGAGGCATCACCTGGGTGTCAATCCAGAAATGCATGTTGCACTCTTAGCCTTTGGGGGGAAAACCCAAACATTATCACGGAGGCCATGTACTCCACCTCTACCTGCCCCACTGCAGAGAGACTGTCTTCCTGCACAACTCACAGCACAATCCTAACTATGTTTACTCAGGAGTAAGCCCTATTGAACTCAGTGGGGTTATTAGGATTGCAGCCTTACTTTCTGCCTCCAACAGACTGCTGGGTTCACTGCTGGTCGTGCCTCTGACTGATGGAAATGCCCCACCTCTTGCCCAGCCTGCAAGCCCTGTCGCCCTCTCTGCCTACCTTCTTCCCCCCTGAAGATCAGACTGCGCTTCCCTCGTTCCCAGCTCATGTTCTCAAATCCCAGCAGTGTGATGTCAACTCGCAGCTTTGCACCGCTCTTCCAGATGCGGCAAACATCGCTGGGGCAAACTCTGGAAACCAGCGGAACTGTTGGTAGTTGGAGAAAGGGAGAGAAAAGAAAAGTACCTTTTGCAAAAGAAGACACCAATGCCCAAGGTCCCCTGTGAGGTCAAACCCGTGGCCCAGAGTCTGGCCTTCTGCTTCCAGGACTGGCCTCCTGGAGAGTCCCAGGAATCCCACCTGCATCACAGCCCTGGGAGAGAGCAAGGCTTCAGGAAGATCATGACGAGCTGCTGCATGTCAAAACTTACCGCTATTCGCGTAACCCAGTAGCTAGCTGTCTCACAGCATCCAATTCCAAACAATAAATCTGCATTTTGCAGACTTTTCTCTCAGCTGTCCAGAATCTCCTCCCTATCAGTTTCATTAGAGGACCCCACCCCAAGTTCTAATATTACAAGGAAGGAAAATCTCTCAGCACCGCCCATGAACTCACAAACATCTGGCAGGCCCCTTTCCAATCACGCTTTTTCCTAAACTGGGTGGCGGCAGGCGGGCAGGAGAGGACCCTGCAGTCCCTCCAGATGCTGCTGGACTCCCAACTCCCACCACCAGCAGCCAGCCTTGGCAAGGGCCAGGAGAACAGGAGCTGTAGCCCAACAGGGTGTGCAGAGCAGCATGTTCCTCATCCCTGATATAGCCTTTCCTTGTAGGGAAGATGCTCTCACCTCTTGTGGTTCACTATCTAGCATGTGGTTTGTATATGTGCACTCAGGTTAAACACAGACCCTTTGGGGGCTCTTAGGGAGTTTTGGCAGGACAGACACATAGACATAGTGCAACATAACTGAAAACAAGCAAGTCCCAGTAAGAGTGAGCTGAACACAAAAGGAAATACACAGCCTCAAAGAAAAGAGAAGGAAATTTAATTTGAACGTACCCCAACTGGTGAATTCCCATTTCATTTCCACATAAAAATCTGGTGTCTGTTGGAGGAGGGAAAAGAGCACAGTTGTGATGTGTGATTCAGACTGGGGTAGGGCCTATAAAATCCAATGTGTTACTTTAAAATGAAATGAATGCAATATTGCACAAATGGCATGGAACTTGCAGCCTGCAGGCCTCATGATGATGAAGTGGCCACATCATTAAGTGGTTTCATAAAGAGAACTTGGTCAACACACAGATGAACAGCAGGCGATTGGCTGTTCTGGGTGCTCTTTAAGCTCTTACCACCCGCTGATCTTTGAGGCTTGCAAAAATCCCTGTCATTTGAAGCTTCAACAATCAGCCAATAGCTGAGGCTTCAAAGCGCTTTCACCAGCCATGATTTTATAAGACCCACAACCGATCTCATATATGGCAGCAGGTGGGTATGGCTTGGCCAAGTGGAGAGGTCAGGAGGGCCCAGTAAGGCCAGTGACCGAAGGTTCCCCGCTGCTGTTGCATGAAGACATTAGACAGAAGTATTAGGCATCTGCTGTTCTTTTCACTGTGTTCCTCCAATGACCGCAACACCCCACTTCATAACCTTGAGCACAATTTTATGTACATCTACTCAGAAGTCCCCTTCATGGATCACTGCCTTGCCATGGTGAAGGGGCTTGAATAACTCAGAGAAGCTATGAGCTATGCCGTGCAGGGCCACCCAAGATGGACAGGTCATAGTGGAGAGTTTTGACCAAACGTGATCCACCTGGAGCAGGAACCGGCAAGCCACTCCAGTATCCCTGCCAAGAAAACTCCATGGACAAAGGCAACAGGCATATAAAAGTTATGACACTGGAAGATGAGCCCCTCAGGTTGGAAGGCGTCCAACATGCTACTGAGGAAGAGCGGAGGACAAGTACAAGTAGATTCAGAGCTGATGAAGCGGCTGGGCCAAAGCCGAAAGGACGCTCAGTTGCGGTTATGCCTGGAAGCGAAAGGAAAGTCCAATGCTGTAAAGAAAAATATTGCATAGGAACCTGGAATGTAAGAACCATGAACCAAGGTAAGTTGGATGTGGTTAAAAATGAGATGGCAAGAATAAATATTGACATCCTGGGCATCAGTGAACTAAAATGGACGGGAATGGGCAAATTCAGTTCGAATGACCATCATATCTACTACTGTGGGCAAGAATCCCATAAAAGAAATGGAGTGGCCCTCATAGTCAACAAAAGAGTGGAGAAAGCTGTACTGGGATGCAATCTCAAAAATGACAGAATGATCTTGATACGAATCCAAGGCAGACCGTTTAACATCACAGTAATCCAAGTTTATGCACCAACCACTGGTGCTGAAGAAACTGAAATTGACCAATTCTATGAAGACTTACAACACCTTCTAGAAATGAGACCAAAGAAGGATGCTCTTCTCATTATAGGGGATTGTAGGGAGTCAAGAGATAAAAGGAACAACTGGGAAGTTTGGCCTTGGAGTTCAAAACGAAGCAGGGCAAAGGCTAATAGAGTTCTGCCAAGAGAACAAGCTGGTCATCACAAACACTCTTTTCCAACAACACAAGAGACAACTCTACACATGGACATCACCAGATGGGCAGGATCAAAATCAGATTGATTATATTCTCTGCAGCCAAAGATGGAGAAGCTCTATACAGTCAACAAAAACAAGACCTGGAGCTGACTGTGGCTCAGATCATCAGCTTCTTATAGCAAAATTCAAGCTTAAACTGAAGAAAGTAGGAAAAACCACTGGGCTGGTAAGATACAATATAAATCAAATCCCTTATGAAGACACAGTGGAAGTGAGGAACAGGTTTAAGGATTTAGATTTGGTGGACAGAGTGCCTGAAGAACTATGGATGGAGGCTCATAACATCATACAGGAGGCAGCAACGAAAACCATCCCAATGAAAAGGAAATTCAAGAAAGCAAAGTGGCTGTCCAACGAGGCCTTACAAATAGCAGGGGAGAGTAGGCAAGCAAAATGCGAGGGAGATAGTGAAAGATACAGGAAATTGAATGCAGATTTCCAGAAAATAGCAAGGAGAGACAAGAAGGCCTTCTTAAACAAGCAATGCAAAGAAATAGAGGAAAACAACAGAATGGGAAAAACTAGAGATCTGTTCAAGAAAATTGGAGATATGAAAGGAACATTTCGTACAAAGATAACGATAATAAAGGACAAAGGTGGTAAGGACCTAACAGAAGCAGAAGACATCAAGAAGAGGTGGCAAGAATATACAGAGGAATTATACCAAAAAGATATGGATGTCTCGTACACCCTAGGTAGTGTGGTTGCTAACCTTGAGCCAGACATCCTGGAGAGTGAAGTCAAATAGAAAGCACTGCTAATATCAAGGCCAGTGGAAGTGATGATGTTCCAGCTGAACTATTTAAAATTTTAAAAGATGATGCTGTTAAGGTGCTACACTCAATATGCCAGCAAATCTGGAAAACTCAGCAGTGGCCAGAGGATTGGAGAAGATCAGTCTACATCCCAATCCCAAAGAAGGGCAATGCCAAAGAATGCTCCAACTAAAGCACAATTGCACTCATTTCACACGCTAGCAAGGTTATGCTTAAAATTCTACAAGGAAGGCTCAAGCAGTATGTGGACTGAGAACTCCCAGAAGTGCAAGCTGGATTTTGAAGGGGCAGAGGAACCAGAGACGAAATTGCAAACATGCGCTGGATTATGGAGAAAGCTAGAGAATTCCAGAAAGACATCTACTTCTGCTTCATTGACTATGCAAAAGCCTTTGACTGTGTCGACCACAGCAAACTATGGCAAGTTCTTAAAGAAATGGGAGTGCCTGATCACCTCATCTGTCTCCTGAGAAATCTCTATGTGGGACAAGAAGCTACAGTTAGAACTGGATATGGAACAACTGATTGGTTCAAAATTGGGAAAGAAGTACGACAAGGCTGTATACTGTCTCCCTGCTTATTTAACTTATATGCAGAATTCATCATGCGAAAGGCTGGGCTGGATGAATCCCAAACCGGAATTAAGATTGCCAGAAGAAATATCAACAACCTCAGATATGCAGATTACACAACCTTGATGGCAGAAAGTGAGGAGGAATTAAAGAACCTTTTAATGAGGGTGAAAGAGGAGAGCACAAAATATGGTCTGAAGCTCAACATCAAAAAAAACCAAGATCATGGCCACTGGTCCCATCACCTTCTGGCAAATAGAAGGGGAAGAAATGGAGGCAGTGAGAGATTTTACTTTCTTGGGATCCATGATCACTGCAGATGGTGACAGCAGTCACGAAATTAAAAGAAGCCTGTTTCTTGGGATCAAAGCGATGATAAACCTAGACAGCATCTTAAAAAGCAGAGACATCACCTCGCCAACAAAGGTCCGTATAGTTAAAGCCATGGTTTTCCCAGTAGTGATGTATGGAAGTGAGAGCTGGACCATAAAGAAGGCTGATCGCCGAAGAATTGATGCTTTTGAATTCTGGTGCTGGAGGAGACTCTTGAGAGTCTCATGGACTGCAAGAAGATCAAACGCATCCATTCTTAAAGAAATCAACTCTGAGTGCTCACTGGATGGACAGATCATGAAGCTGAGGCCATGGTTTTCCCAGTAGTGATGTATGGAAGGGAGAGCTGGACCATAAAGAAGGCTGATCGCCGAAGAATTGATGCTTTTGAATTCTGGTGCTGGAGGAGACTCTTGAGAGTCTCATGGATTGCAAGAAGATCAAACGCATCCATTCTTAAGGAAATTAGCCCTGAGTGCTCACTGGAAGGACAGATCATGAAGCTGAGGCTCCAATACTTTGGCCACCTCACTAGAAGCGAAGACTCCCTGGAAAAGACCCTGATGTTGGGAAAGACAGAGGGCACAAGGAGAAGGGGACGACAGAGGACAAGATGGTTGGACAGTGTTCTCGAAGCTACCAGCATGAGTCTGACCAAACTGCGGGAGGCAGTGGAAGACAGGAGTGCCTGGCGTAGTCTGGTCCATGGGGTCACGAAGAGTCGGACACGACTAAATGACTAAACAACAACAACTCAGAAGTCAATCTCCCAGTCATCTGTATTAAGCAGCAATCTAAAACACTCATACCATTGAGGTTGCAACCCTGCATGCACTTATTGCGAGCATGCTCAACTAAAGAATGGGTAGCTTCCCCCCAGGGTTTTCTCAGAAATTTTACATCTTGTCTATAACTGAGCTGAGGCCTATCTATGGCTTTTAAAATGAAGGTTATGGAATTAAAAAGAACTGGCAAGCTAAATAGGCATCATTCATGCCTCTCTATTTACCTCATTAATTTTTTGGAGCAATTCTGGGACCCCACCAAGAGTGGTGGACGTCTGGTGGTAATCCCTATGTTGCAGGATCATGTGGACCATCTCAGGATCCCCTGTGCTGACAGCTTCATGCAAGACTGGAAAAAAGACAAAGAGAGGGAAGCTAAGAGAGAGGGAAAGGGATTCACATCATGCTGGATACTTGGCAACTAGTGAGCCAGTTTAAACAAGAACATGAACTTTCACTACTGTTTTTCTGGAACTTTCTTAGCTCCCTGGACAGCCATCCTCAGAAGTTCCAGGGCCTGCCTACACCTTCTGCTGAAAGCATAGAAACATCTAGGCCTAGAATAGGCATGCTTTAGCCTGGTCAGATCTACTTTTCCTTTTGTTACTGGAGTCCCCAAATTTATCAAACAGAGTCACGTGCAAAAGACGTAACACTAGAATGAAAGAGCAGAGCGCCTCTGAGCTGTTTTCAGTACCAGAACTGAACTGGAGCTCATAAACCTGTCCTACAAAAGTTCACGCCTGCTTAACCCAAGCTTTCTTTGTTTCAAAAGTCTAATTTAAAGGGTAGTGGGAACTGTGTTGTTGGTGCCCTATTTAAACAAGTGGGAATTGGAATTCCTTGCCCAGGAATCCAAGTCGGTGGTTCCTTGAAGCACCAAATCAACGAGTGATTGACTAGTAGACCAAGAGCTTTACCTTCTGCCCAACACTGGTCTAGGCCTTGACTGAAGTTCTTCCTCTGTTCTCCTCCCTTTTGCTGCAAACATGCCTTGCTGCAACCCCTTACCTGTCCATCCCTGTGCATTTTCTTTGGTGACATCTGCTTTATGCCGCAGGAGGACTCTGACAGACTCGATGTATCCCAAAGAAACAGCAAGATGCAATGAGGTCCGGCCACGGGGATCCCGCTGGTCCACATCCTGCTAAAAAGCCAATAGGCAGACCTCTTCTAAGGCCTCTGCTATAGTCAACACAAGTCTTCAAGGATGTACAGAGCTAAATATGAAAGCTGACAATGTTTCATGGAGTCTATGCTGACAGCTTCAATGCTGTTGGTGTTGCTTATAAGGACACATAGGCAGGCAAGCTTAAAATGAGACAGCAATCCCAAGAGAAATCAAACTGATCATCCTTTATATAGAGATAAGTAAAACACCCTATGCAATGAAATTATGAAGAGACATGGAAGAAATTCTGGTCTCAAACTGCAGCTCATGTGGGGCACCCCACCAGCGGTCTGTGAAACAGACAGATTTTGCCTCCTTCAATGTTTTGCAATTAAGCATAAAACATTTTTCTCTTGGTAGGTTCCACCAGCATCCAACTCAAGCAGCAATCTTATACTGAGTCAGATCATTGGTCCCTTTAACACAATATTGTTTACTTTCCCCAAACTTGTGCTCTCCAGATATTCTGGATACAACTCCCCTCTGCCTTAGGGCCATTTTGGACTGCAATTCCCATCAGCCACAGCAAGAATGGCAGGAGGCATCTGGGTAGTGACAGGCTGGGGAAGGCTGGTCTACCCAAGAGTGGTGGCAGCTCTCCCAGATGGCAACTGGCCTTCCTATGCGAGATCATTTGGCTAGAGATGCTGAGCACTGAACCTGGGGCATTTGGTGGGCAGAGTTCAACCCCTGAGCTAGGATCTCCCCTGCAATAATCACGAAAGCACTTGTGGGAAAAGGTTCCTCCTTTCTTTTTCAAACTGGAGCTCCACAAGAACTGTGTCAGCAAGTTCCTCCAGGCTCTTACAATTTCCCAGCTCTTTGTGAGTCTGTGGGTGGGCTTTGGGAGCGAACGGGGAAGCCTAGTCTGCTGGGACTTTATCTCACCATCGTGCCTCCCCTCTTCACCAGCCCAGATTTCTCCTACAGGAATCTGTTGCTGGGCTCCAACTCCTATTATCCCTGACCATGGATTGGCTATGCCAGCTGGGAGGTGGAAGTCCAACAACCCACAGGTAAGCAGCGTTCTTCAACCTTGGGTCCCCATATGCTGCTGAATGACAAAACCCACCATCCGCAGCCAGCTTAGCCTATGGTCAGGGATGGTAGGAGTTGCGGTCCAACAACATCTGGGGACCCAAGGCTGAAGAACACTGCAGGATCCTCTCCCACTGAGTATCCTGCAGGATGAGGCCTTCCTGCACAAGTGTTGGCCCAATAGGGTGAAGCCATTTTCTCTCCAGCACTTGCAAATGGAGACACTCACATTCTTCTGTGAATGTCCTAAGAGGCCTGGGACTGAGAGGGACTTCTGTGTACAAAGTCTATGTCCTCCCACTGTGTTATTCCCCCTCTTGTCCGTCCCCCCCGAAAGCTGAAAAGAAGATTTTGCCCCCCCCCCCCGAAAAGAAGAATCTGGCCTCTGATTTTCTGTACCAGGAATTGCTGTCATCCTATTCAGCTACGAGAGGATGCTATGGCAAAATGCCTGCTGATGCATATACCAGGCAATAACCTTTACAAAGCAAACTTTGTAAAATGACTGGTGATATTATGGAAACAGATGGTCACTGGGATTGGACCCCCACTTGGGGGACGGACACGGACACACACACACGACAATGAGCGCTCTTGACAGACCACTACAAAATGCAAACCACACAAGGCAGAGAAAGAGCCACTAGCATGCAAACAGCAACACACACTTGTGCCTTACCTAGGTCTTTCACTACTAGCTTTAGAAATCTGAAACAGAAGAGCATCTATAACTAAGGGGGGAAAGTAAAAATCAACAGTGAGCCAAAGAGGAAAGGTCATGATCATTTTCAGTACTGCTGGTGGGAGTTCTATTGTGTAATCAGTGCTGTACACAGCACTGCTTAGGGCAGCTTTCCCTAACCTGATGCCCTCCAGAGCGGTCCCAGCCAGCCATGTTCCCAACACACCACACATCAGTTTGTGCTGGTTGAGGCTGATGGGAGTCGTAGTCTGAATTTTCTGGAGACACTAGGTTGGCAATAGTGAGTTTAGGGCCGCGTGGGCCAACACACACAAACACACAAGTTACACTGAAGTTGTAAAGTTAGGCCCAACAACAGATAACCAGGTTTTTCACTGGCCAATGTCCCGCATTTCGGATGATTTAGCAATTAAGATTCAACCTATCTGCAGATTACCAAAACCTCACCAGCAATAAAATTGTATGTCTGCTGACTGCAGATGGGCTAACCTCTGTGTGAAGATGCATAAGGCTGCAGGGAAGATATCAAAGGATCCTGAGTTCGATTCTGGCCATATGAAGATTATTTAAGCTTAACTGATAAACAAATCTTTAAATCACAGGTTCAGGCACAATCCCTATGCACACTTTCGTGGGATTAATTTAGTGAAATTTAGTTCCACAGTAAAAGAACTGCTAGTCCTTGTAAGAAGGAAAGACCGTATGTGATATTTTCCTTACCATTCAGAATTTCAGCTACACACCAGGACCTCTAAGTGACAATTGGCACCTGCTGCCAATTGCAAGTTGTAAGTTCCTTGGGGAAGGGGCCTGAGGTTTTGGGTGTATGTATGTGTACGGAGACACACAATAACCACAACTGCGATAACAGATACATTTAAAACCAAGTTTAGCATTATGGGCCTAAGGGGTTATGGGGCAGGTTGGTCTATCTGAACACAGCAGTCCGCAAATTCCCAACTCAGCTCTAAGCCTGCGGGAAGCTCCCCCTGCCTTCAGAACTTGCCTAACACTGCACACAAATCACTCCTTCTGACTGGGCAGAGAAGGCAGTGAACAAATTGACCAACTTCTCCAAAAAGAAATCAGGTTTTTGGAGGGGTGGAGAAGAACAATTCTCTGCTTTACCAACAACAGTAAAGAGTGGTTCAGCTTAGCAAAGTCCCAGGTTTCCTTGTGGTCTCCTTCCATCTAGGCTAGCAAGCATGCTCATCCTCCTAGTGGCCTTGCTTCTTGGCCCCACTTGGACAGTTTCCAACATTTCTCAGACACCAACAACACTGTTTGTGGACCACCTGTAAGCTTCAGTTAGAAGCCAGCTGGTCTTAAGAAAACCAGGCTGTTGTACAGTTGCTTTGGAGAACAGCCAGCATAGCAAGAAAAGAACGGGTGGCAAAGATGGAACAGGGGGAACATAACCAGAGAGCTCTGGGTTCAAATCCCCCCCTCATGATGCTCACCAGGTGACCTTGGAACAGTCACTCAGCCCAGCCTCTCTCATAGGGGATGGATGCTCCTTAGAGGAAATGCAGAAAAACACACTTCCTGCTGTGATGCCCAAGTGAAAGAGAAAAACAAGGAAGATGCTCCCTTTAGAAAACCCCCTTTTGCCTCAATGTATCAGCTACAGAGCCCTAGACATCAAATGCATCATTGCACTGCAGAAAAATTCATAACAGGTTCTGAAGCACAAGCTCAGTTGACCAGGACACTGACCTGGCGTGTAGATCACCTGAGCAAGCCGAGATGGTGCTAGAGCTTCCTAGAAGGGTTGCAACTGCCATTTCCACTCTCTCAGTTTGAAACCATTTGCTAGAGTGGGCAGGATTCTACCAGTGGCATGGTGGGCTGCAAGCTCAAATAGTGGCCATTTCTGTGTTCTTTTGTGTCTGCCAAATGAAGGGACCCCTACTACTTCCTTTGCCCCTTCTCATAACTCATTCTTTCCTATGAAGCTTTAGCTGCTGATGGCTTCTCTCATCCCTTTTCCTTTTATATATCTACCTATAGGCCTGAACAGAGGCAGAGATTCTATTTGGCCTCTCTGCTCTTATTTTGCATATCACAGGGATTAACTCTTCCAAATCAGATTCATTCACCCTAAAACTCATTTAGGGAGCCCTCAGCAGCACAGCCTGAGAATAAAGCATACTTTGTGCAGGTTTTTAATTGCTCCTGCTTTTTCACAGATCTCAGGTTGGCCTGACAAATCTGGTTTCTCTTTCCCGTAACTCCACATTTTTTTTAAAAAAAGGAAACAGCCAGCAGTACCTAAAAATAGTATGTAATTGCTATAAGGCTTTTAGAAAATCTGCAAGCCCAGAAATAACCAGGACAACCTTCACCAACCTGGTGCCCACCAGATGTTTTGGACAACTCCCATCATCCCCAACCGGCAAGTGGTAGTCCAAAAGGGATGGAGGGCACCAGGTTAGAGAAGAATGAATTAGGATATGGAGGAGTCCACTGTAGGACCCCCGTTCTCCACCACCCTAAAAGCTTTGCTCTACTGAAAACATGGGTACACCCCCTGCCATGATGAAGGTGTCCATCAACCCCTCTTGAGCCCCTCCAGCCCTGAGCCAACAGACAGAGCCCTGGCTCCAGAGAAGACAGCGGCAGGAGCACTTGAGACTGGGGGCCACTTGCCCTCTCGCGGACCCTCTCTCAGCCTAGCCTCCCTCACAGGGTTGTCATGAGGATGTTCTCATGCACATCCTACTGAAGCTCTTGGGAAGAAAGGAAAGACACGAAGGGGATCCACAGGTGCAACTGCTCAGAATCCACACAAACACCTGTGGAAGTCTCAAGAGCCCAGGTGTACCCTCCAGCGCCACATGCCCCCCTTCCTCTTTTTTACCTTGTTCTTCAGCGCTTCTTCCAGCTTCTGGAAGTCATTATTCCAGACTAAGCCGTGCAAAGGGAACTTGCTGTCGGCGTCCCTCGAAGAGCTCATCCTGGGCCGATGGGCCCTTCTCCCCCCACGTCAGGGCCCGGAGGGGGCACAACGCCGCGACACCGGCAGCCCACGCCTCTCAGGTCATGCCCTCCGCTGGCCCAGTGCAGGCTGGGGAGCACCTCTCCGCCCCCCACGGTCGGGGCTGCCTCCCTCACCCCTCTGGGAATCTGTGGGAGGTCCTCGTCAGCCCCCCGCTTATGGGCTCCCCCTCACCTTTCACCTTTCACCCCCACCCCACCGCTCCTACGCTGCTCCTCCTTCCTCGCCCCCCGCCAGGCCGACCCGCCCGGCCCCGCGCCCGCCTGTGGGGACCAGGAAGGAGGCCCCGGGAGCGGGAGGAGGAGGGAGAACCGCGGCCCCCTCCCCTCGCGGGCGGGACGGCCTTTGGAGGCGGTGCCGGGAGGGGGGATCGCTCAGGGCAACCACCCGCCTTCCCTCGCCCGCTCCCTTGAAGCCGCGGGCGCCATGCTGCGTGCGGGCAAAAGCGTCAGCCCCGCCCCCGACACCCCCCCGCTTCCTGCGCTGCCCGCCCGGAGGTCTGAGGGCGGCCAAAAGTCTCCTGGTACTCCGGCGGCCATCTTGGAAGAAGGCAACTGGCATTGTCTCTCTCTGCTTCGCTCGCGCTTCCCTCCGACCACCATAGTGACTAAGGGCGCCGTTGCCGCCGACGTAGATCAGGCGGCCATGTTTGGAGAGGGCGACGTATTAGCTTATCATAGAACCATAGAACTGTGGAATTGGAAGGGACCCCTGAGGGCCGTCTAGTCCAGCTACGGCATCCTTGACAGATGGGCACCTGACTTCTGTTTAAATACTTCCAGTGAAGGAGAGTCCACCACCTTCCCAGGGCGTCCATTCCACTGCCAAACGGCTCTTGCCGTCAGAAAGCTTTTTGTGAGGTTTAATCAGAATTTCCTTTCTTAGCATTTGAATCTACTGGTTTGGGTCCTACCCTCCGAAGCAGGAGAAACAAAAGCTCACTCCACCCTCTGGATGACAGCCCCCCTACCCTGTACGTCTGGCCATCCTGTCCCTCGCAGTCTCTTCTTTGCAGGCTCAACATCCCTAACTCCTTCGACTAGACCTTGGCTGCCCTCCTCTGCACACCTTCCAGCTTGTCAATATCCGGTCTTAAACTGTGGCACCCAGAACTGGACATCCCAGGTGGGATCTGACCAAGTCAGAACAAGCAAAGCCCAACCCAAATGCCTGGCCAAAGGCTGGTTGCTTTGGGTTCCCCGCTTCCCTCAGGGAAAGCCCAAGCCAGTGCCTCAGCCATGAGACCTGGAACAGACGCAGGACCTCAGAGGGAGCCTAGCTAAGTTGAGGTGCCACTTCTGGTGGGCTCAGCCATGGCTTAATTTCTAGCCAAGAGAGGTGCCATGGCCTCCCATTCTTCCTGGAAGGCTCCAAATCCCTCCTAAATTGGGGGGGGGGGTACTTTTATTCAGGCAAATGGGAAGTGTACTGGTCCAAGGCAGAACCATAGCCGTTTGCCACTGTTTTTCAAAATTAACCTCCAAGGGAGAAGCAGTTCATCTCTTCTATCCCAACGGTTCATTAGAAGAACTGTGACTTTAAGAACACCTGCCTGAGCTTGTTGTTTTCCTCCTCCCTCCCAATCTCTTTTTCCTTGTGGGTTGTGTATTTTAGATTGCGGAGCTAAGGGCAAAACTGTCTACTAGTTTTTGTAAGCTGCTTCGCCGCAGGGGTGAGTGTGGCTGAATAGCGAGACAGAAATGTTTTAGAATGATAGATGAAGGGGGAAGGCACGCCCGGGCACAGCCGGGGAAACTTGGAAGCGGGGGGGGGGGGCCTTTTACATACAAACCTGAAAAGCAGCTGCCTGGTCTCCCCAGTTCCCCTTCAGACGGGGGACTCATTGGCATTCAAGATGCATCCGCTTGTCTGTCTGGGAGCAGAAAATAGCAAATTTTCTTGGAACATCATTCATCACAGCCAGTGACATGCCAGGGGGGTTCAGCTTAAATAGCCACCCAAGGTGCCTCTTGGACAGGCTGTGCCAGCAAAGAGGACAGAGGGGAACTTGGCCTCTCCTTCGCTGGTTTGGAGGCTGCAGGACTACAGAGCAGGGAGGGGCTCAAAAGAGGATCACCAGATTGAGGAAGTGCTTTCATTGGGCAAGTAATATTTGCATGGGGTGCAGATGGAACCCTGGTTAACTCTGCTATCAGCACATGACTGGGGTGGCATGGTGGCTTAGGCCTGCCTAGAGCTGTACAATCCCAAATAGATAGATACCTAGTTGGCCACTGAGAATAGAAGGATGGACAAGATGGGTCCCCTTTGGTCATCCATTAGGCTCCACTTACCGTATGTCCTATTCTGATTTCACTGATTTCACAATGGGGCAAGGTCAGTAATTGCAGCACTGTGGAGAGCTCCAGGTGAGCTTTTATGAGGGCTTTATAGATAGATCACCTTCAAGGCTCTGCCCCTTCCTTGGATCAAAGGGTTTAAAGAGGCAGGTCTCTGGCTTGGGACTGAATCACAGAATCATAGAATTGTAGAGTTGGAAGGGACCCCAAGGCTCATCTACTCCAACGTCCTAAAATGCAGGAAACTCAAGTAAAGCATCCATGACAGATGGGCATCCAACCTCAGCTTAAAAACCTCCAAGGAAGGAGAGTCCACAACCTCTGGAGGGAGACCTTCCACTGTCGAATGGCTCTTACTGTTAGAAAGTTTTTTCTGATGTTTAGTCAGAATCTCCTTTCTTGTAACTTGAAGCCATGGGTTTGAGTCCTACTCTCCAGAGCAGGAGAAAACAAGCTTGCTTCATCTTCCATGGGACAGCCCTTCAGATATTTTAAGAGGGCTATCATATTAATTTTCTTCCCTAATTTTTCCTGGAGTGTCAATTTTATAAAAACAGTAGCACTAATAATGGACCACCTTTGCCCGCAACAAATATGGTCGCCGCATGCCTCGCCTTTCCCGGCGGCAAGATGGCCGCCCGAGGCCCCGCCCCAGCGTCTCTCGTCACGGACCCTCCGCGCGGCCATGGTGAGGTGCGCACTTGGCG
The DNA here is from genome assembly GCF_964252035.2 of Podarcis erhardii. NCBI lineage: Eukaryota > Metazoa > Chordata > Lepidosauria > Squamata > Lacertidae > Podarcis > Podarcis erhardii. The sequence continues at coordinate 54,309,170 of NC_138502.1, read as the reverse complement.
CAAGCGGCTTGGCGAATGGCTCGGCTCGCGCGAGGAGGTGCGCTGGTGGCGCGCGCACGCGCAGGACGCCTTCCCCGTGACTGGCGGGGCTGAGAGGGACCCGTTAGCGGGAGCGGCGGCCCCCCGAGCGGCTCCGCCCGGCCCGGCTAGGCCATGTCCAAGCGGCTGCGGAGCAGCGACGTGTGCGCCGATTGCAGCGCTCCCGGTAAGCGCCGCGGGAGACCAGGGGCGGGCGGGCGGGGGGCCACCGCGGAGCTCGAAGGACCCAGGCGTCCGAGGGACCCAGGCACCCCAGGGCTGCCTCCCTCGTCACGGGGCTGCCGCGGGAGAGGCCGCCGGGGAAAGGGAGGGCTGCGATCCTGCGGAGGGGAGGCCCGCCTGGGGGTGTGCAGGGGGCCTCTGGGCATGTGCAGAGGGCCTCCCCTCGCAAGCGGGTGGGGGAAGGAGCAGGGGCCGAGGGGGGAGCCCCGCACCTCTCCGCTCTGGGCTTGGGGTGTCTGTGAAAGAGGGAGGAAGGGAGGGGTTGAAAGAGGGGGCCCCCGTTTCCCCCTTGCAAATGGGTTTCCCTCGCCCGCCTGGGAACAAGAGGCTTTGCTGGATGGGCCCCACTAGCCTCCTGCAGGCTCTGCTCGGGTCCTTGCCAGGCGGGCTTCCCAAAGGCTTCCCCCGGCCCCGTGGGATGCAGGATGCTAGGCTAGAAAGGCCTTGGGCCTGATCCATCCACAGGTGGTTATGTTTTTCAAAATCACCAGCGCCCAGCTTGGGGGCAGTTTGTGGGACACACCCTCTTCCCCCAGGGCCTTTGATGGAGATGACATTCTGGGCCCCAAACAGGAAACCAGCTGCGGAAATTGCGCGTCCTGCCTTGAGTTAATTGCAGGTGGCAAGAGAAAGCAGCAGCCAGTTCTCAGAAACCCAGCCGGCTCTGCTTGTGGTGGCACAAGGGGTCTGAGCCCTTCCCCTGTACCTTGGATGAACGAGCCAGAATTGCCCCTGCCATCAGAGCCTTGTGTGGCTACCAATAGTTGCCCCGTGGGCTGTTGTTGTGGATCTTCCTGCCACAGCGAATCTCAGGTCTGCCTCGTGGTCTGGGCACAATTCAAGGTACCGGCTCTGGATGATTTCTTCCTCCCCATTGCACCATCACGAAAGCACTACTTCAGCTCTGCCATTTGTGGGCTGAGTTCACACAGCCGAGGGCACTTGGGCATACACCACAACTGTGGCAGTCACTTCCCCCAGATCAGACAGAGGCAACTTTGGTAATCTGTGCCCCCAACTCAAAAACCCATGAGTTGTCCTTCTGTAAGTAAGTTGCCAACTTGTACTAGTTGGGGAGCCTGCCTAGCATCAAGTACAAAATATGTATACTGGCATACTGCACATAAATCCCAAATGAGAGCTCTGAGGTTAAGCGTAGATGCTCTTCTTTCTTGCAGCTTGCAATTCCACTTTGCTGCATTGTAAGTAAGTAGTTTTTAGGGTGGAGGCTGAGTTGCTGTGCTCTTGAAATGCACAGGGGACCCTAATAATTTATGTGGAAATGGGAATTGCTGGCTGTTTCAGCAGCCTTTGCCCCATATCTTCCTCCACACTTAAACAAGTATGCAAGCATTTCTTCATTGTGTACATTCTTCAGCTCTTTCAGGGAGAACTGACAATTTCCCTCTCCTGTTCTTACAACTTCTCTAATAATGATGCACCTTTGCAGTAAAGACAGTAGTGCAACAGATGTTCTATTCAGCTTCAGTTCAAGAGATCTCATGCTTTGCCAGGCACCTTCCCATTCTGCTCTGGTTCACCAGACAGCTTGGCTTGTGACTCAAGGCCAAATCTGGCTTGATGCTTGTCATGCTTCCTGTTTTGCATGACCCTGGCATGTTCTTTGCAGCTTGTTTTAGCTCATGCCCTGGGTGCCTTCTCTGAGCTCAGTACAAATCCAGATTTCCTTCCTTGTTTGGTGATGCACAAAGTAGAGTTGTTTTTAAAATATAAAAACTGGACCTGAGAAACCCAAGCACTACCTGTGGCTGAAGTGGACGGTAGTGGAATTTCTTTGCAACCAAACTCCTGCCTCTCTCTCTCTTCCTATGCTAAATGTGCCACTGTTTTTCTTTCAGACCCATGTTGGGCATCAGTTAACAGAGGAGTTCTGATTTGTGATGAATGCTGCAGTGTTCATAGGAGCCTGGGCCGGCACATCTCCCAAGTCAGGCACCTGAAACACACACCGTGGCCCACAACGCTGCTTCAGGTAACACACACTGGGCTCATCATGCCATTGAGCCTCGCTGCTGCCCATGCAAATGACCACCCCTCCTGCCTAACAGCTTCCCATAGTAGTCGTGTGTGGCCCAAAGGTGGACGGGGCAGAGGAAGAGAAGAGCTTGCTTGTGTAAAGCTTCCTTGTCTTGTCCTGCGAGGCTAAGGCTTACTTGTCAGGGACAGCCAAACAAGTGGCTGTGTAAGCACTTAAATTATAGTTTGGTGCTGTGTTTGGACCAATTTGTAAAGTGGATCTGAGTTGTGCTTTTCTCTTCTGTTCCTGATTCCACTTGCTTGCAAGTAAACCTGTTTGGTTCAAATGGAGCTTAAACATCCAATTGATATGTTGCAGGTCCAGAGGACTATCCAGTCTTAGAGTCCTCTTTTTCTTTTTATGCACTTGTATGGGTGTGTTCCAGGGTTTTCTCTTCATATTTGTGTGTCAAAACTGCTTTATTGCAGAGAGTGCCTTGTTCTTCATAAGCCTCCACCTTTCCTCCAGTAAACTTCCTTGCTGTTGAAGCAACTCTTTTATCTGTGAGCCTGTTCAGTGGCAACACCCTCCTGCATTCCTCCTGCTTCTGGGACTCCTATGGGGGTAGCAAGTTGGCCACTGGGAAGACAGGATGCTGGGCTAGATGAGCTCTCTTTGATCTGGTCCAGTAGCCAGGCTCTTATAGGAAGAGCTGGAAAACACTGACCTATGGAATGCATATCACAACCAAATGCTTTCTCCCAATTTAATGATTCTGTTTGTCAACATTCCCTAACCTTTTGCTTTTGGTGCTTTTTAATGTTTTATAATGTAACTGCAGTTGTATGGGGGGGAGTGGGGAGGGGATGCCTGCAAGAAAGGCTGTTTTCCCCCTTCCACAGCTGGCAATATAAAATCAGAAGGCTTGTGGTTGTTTCTTTAAAAAGCATCCTGCCAAGTGTTTTGGGGCCACATAAAACAGTAGCTAATTAGACATAGGTTCCTTTACTGAAAATAGTTTAGCAGGCAAAGGAGGAAAAAACTCCAGGAAACGTCTTGAGCTTATCGGTTATTTCATTTATGGTTTGATTGATTCTGGTGTTGTGTGTTAAAACAGCTCTGGGTTTAGTTTTTTTAAACAATCAAGCATTATGTAAATTTTAATAAATAAAATAAATTTTTGAAGAAGTAATGAAATGAGACACAAATGGCAAAAAGACAGAATATTGTGGATCAATGCACATTGCTGAATGTGTCCAGAGATTGACTATGCAGCAGACTTCAAAACTGGTCTGGGGCCTTTTGAAATGGTGAAGTGGATGTTTTTTGCGCATTAAACCCAATACTCTAACCCTTAACTTTATTCTAAAGGTCAACAAAACTTTGAGCAGAGCCTTGAGAAGGGCTGTTTCTGTAATAAATGCTGGTGCATTATAGAACATTTGCAGAGTACAGCTACAGAGCTCCATGCCAGCAACAGGACAACTGTCACCTAGCGTCTAAGTTGCTCTGGACAAGAGGAAGACACCAACTCCATGCTTTGTATTCTGCTTTGTTTTTTGCAGATGTTGGAAACCTTGTACAGTAATGGGGCTAACTCCATCTGGGAACATTCATTGCTGGATCCTGCATCTGTCATGAGCGGAAGGCGCAAAGCAAACCCCCAGGACAAAGTTCAGTAAGTTGGATCGGGGGGGGGGGAGCAATGCCTCTATCTTCCCTAGAGGGCCAAAGGGGCAAACCCATGGCAACCTCCAACAAATCATGGCCAGGGCTGGAGCCGATGTGAGCCAATCCTGATCGTGCCTCCCACATTGCCCAAGCAGAGGAAAACACTCTTGGTGGCAGATGTGACTAAAATGGAGAAAGCCTCTTGATTCAGAGAGCTATTTGGGGGTGGGCGTTGGAGGAGCACACCGGATCAAAATGTCAGAAGTGTGGCTGAGTCCATGGCCTCCTGCTGCTGGAGGAGCACGATTGGGATGCTTGTTTCAAATCAGCATGTGAAATTCAGACCACCTCTGTGGTCTCCTGGGCCATGGCATCTTTTGCATGGCATGCTCCCTCTCCCCATCAAATGCAATTTTTTCTCGCCATCCTTCGCCAATGGGGACATTGAGAATTTTTATAGAAAGTGAATTATTTTTAAAATATTATTGCAATGTTGTTGTTGTTGTATCTCACCCATCTGACGGGTTTCCCTAGCCACTCTGGGCAGCTTCCAGCATATATAAAAACATAATAAAACATTACACATTAAAAGGCTTCCCTATTCAGGGCTGCCTTCAAATGTCTTCTAAAGGTTATATAGTTACTCATCTTCTTGACATCTGATGGGAGGGCATTCCACAAGGTGGGTGCTACTACTGAGAAGGCCCTCTGCAAGTGTTCATCTTACCCACAGGATTACGGCCTTAGTTTCAAGCTAAAGGTGCTTAATTAGGGATCACAGGTGCAACTACTGAGTAAAAGGCATTGGGAGCAAGACTTTGTCAAAAGCCTTACTGAAATCAAAATACATTACATCCACAGCATTCCCCTGTTCCACCAAGCTTGTAACTATCCAAAAGTAGATCTCACTCATGAGACGTTTTAATGCTCTTCTGTGGTGTAGTTCCTTTTCCTTTTGACTCACTTGTAGCCCCAATAAAGCGGAATTCATCAGAGCAAAGTATCAGATGCTGGCCTTTGTTCATCGCTTACCATGTCGGGATGATGACAGTGTGACTGCCAAAGACCTTAGTAAGGTAAGATTCCCTCATATGAAGACCTCTGAGTTTGGATCAGGCTGAAGGCCCATCTAGTCCAGCATTCTGTACTCACTAGATGCCCACTTTATGGGTAGGTAGCTGATCAGGATGTGTTCCATCCACAATATTTAGCTGCCACCCTGACACTTTGTGGGGAAAGGTATGATTGAGTCCTAAATGCTTCAGAGGCCACTCTGTGTTAAAATCCAAATTCTGATTCAGAAAAAAGAAACTTAATATTTCCTTTTTTTACTAATGAGGAATTGAAAAAATAACTTCATTTTTTACAGAATTGGATGAAATTTACAGGCATAGTAGCCCCTCCTGATTGGATAAAGGACAACCAAATTAGACACAAAAAGGTTTAGGATTCCCCCCTCCCCCACTGGGCTCATCTGTAAAATTCATCCCTTCTACCCCCCAAAAGGGAACCATCAATACTTAAAAAAAGAAAAAAGAAAATATTTCTGCAGAAATGGACTAACTTTTCAGGCAGGGTAGCCCCTTTTGTGTGTTTGGGGGTAGTTAAAAATGATTCATTTAATTGTTTTATAAACAACTTGTATGAAAAAAAAGGGTACATCAAAGGTGAGAAATTTGCCAAATAACAGACAAATCAGCCCAGGGATTTTAGTGCTTGGTGTCTTTGAAGTTGATTTTGAGCAGGGGGAGAACTAGAAAGGATTTGCTTCCTTCCCTGTGATATATTGTGGGCAACAGTTCCATTATGAAATCTTAGAGGTGTCCCTCGGAAAATAACCTGCAAAATTTTGGAAGGTAAGATGTAGGGGCCAGAGGGTTACAATGAATGAAAACTAAGAAACACAGCTTCAGGTTTGTATTCTGCTCAGTGACATCAGTTAAATCTTAAGTGTGAAGCTGATCTGAGTGGATGTTTTTATGAGAGACAGAGAAACATCTGTCACTCCCTCCACACCAGCCTTCCCCAGCAGAGAGCCCTCCAGGTGTTTTGGGCTGCAGCTGGGATGGACGGGTGTTGGGGGCCCCAGGTCACCTGGAGAGCTGCAGGTCAGGGGAGGTTGCTCCACTCCGCCTGCCATTTGATAAACCTTTTTCATGTCTCCACACCTTATTTGTCGGTTGTAGCTGGCAGGTGGCTAGAGGCCAGCCTCGGCGTCCCCCAAAGCAAGCCCCTCTGGGAATCCCTGGAAGGAGTTTCTGGGACTGTCAGCACAGGTTTCTCAGCTGCGGTGAGGCAAGAGAAAATTCTCTGCTGACCTCTCTCTCTCCCTTTCAGCAACTCCACTCGAGCGTCAGGACGGGGAACCTGGAGACCTGTTTGCGGCTTCTCTCTCTGGGTGCCCAGGCCAACTTCTTCCATCCAGTAAGAGAAGGCCTTTCCATGAGCTTGGCCATCATTGCTTTGGGCTGGTCTGAAGCAGCTTCTCAGCAAATGCCTGTTAACTCCCCTTTGCAGGAGAAAGGGAACACCCCGCTGCACGTAGCTGCCAAGACGGGTCAGATTTTACAAGCGGAGTTGTTGGCGGTGTATGGGGCTGATCCTGGCACACAGGACTCCAGTGGGAAGACGCCTATTGACTATGCAAAGTGAGCCATTTCAAGCTTGGGGTGGGGGTATTGTTGGCAGGAAAAAAACCTAAGAGCAAGTTCCCAAATCCCTTTTGGAGTGGGTGGGAGATGGACCAAACCTCCTTACTATTGAATTTTGCTGTTTAGTGACATGAAAAACTTTCTCACCGTATCCCTTCCTCTGTTTCTGAGGCAACGGAGGATCTCTGCAGCTAGGTTAGAAGGAGGAGCTCTATGTGCTGTGGGATGCTTTCACCCAGTTAAAATAAGGCATGGTGGTTTTCAGTGCCTTGTTTTAGATAGCAACCCTGTGCAGTACAGCGGTACCTTGGGTTAAGAACTTAATTCATTCCGGAGGTCCGTTCTTAACCTGAAACTGTTCTTTTAACGTGAAGCACCACTTTAGCTAATGGGCCTCCTGCTGCTGCTGTGCTGCCGTCATGCGATTTCTGTTCTCACCCTGAAGCAAAGTTCTTAACCCAAGGTACTATTTCTGGGTTAGCAGAGTCTGTAACCTGAAGCGTCTGTAACCCGAGGTACTACTGTAGTGTATTTCACTCACTCTGTGAGTAGGATTGCAGCCTCAGAAGTCACCTGCAACAGATTTTTATTTTTGTTCTTACTGATGTTTTCAACTCAACAGTAGTGATTTCTGAATGAATCTCCCACCCACCTTTTGCCCAATAGGCAAGGAGGGCACCATGAGCTGGCAGAACGCCTTGCGGAAATCCAGTACGAGCTCACGGACAGGCTGGCATTCTATCTTTGTGGCAGAAAACCTGGTAAGGGTCTGACTAGGTTTATTTCATGTTATTGTGGTTATTTCATTTCCCCCCATAAAATTTGTATATCGGTTGATTGCTAAAAATAAACAAACTTCAGAGTAGTGTCTCATACCCTCCAACTTTTCTCTGATGAAAATAGGGATGTCCCATTCCATAAATAGGGAAAATAGGGATTTCCCATTCCATATTGGTGGGCAAAAAAAATGAGAGGCACAAATACAAGATGGGTGACACCTGGCTTGAGAGCAGTACATGTGAAAAGGATCTAGGAGTCTTGGTTGACCACAAACTTGACATGAGCCAACAGTGTGACGCGGCAGCTAAAAAAGCCAATGCAATTCTGGGCTGCATCAATAGGAGTATAGCATCTAGATCAAGGGAAGTAATAGTGCCACTGTATTCTGCTCTGGTCAGACCTCACCTGGAGTACTGTGTCCAGTTCTGGGCACCACAGTTCAAGAAGGACACTGACAAACTGTAACGTGTCCAGAGGAGGGCAACCAAAATGGTCAAAGGCCTGGAAACGATGCCTTATGAGGAACGGCTAAGGGCGCTGGGCATGTTTAGCCTGGAGAAGAGGAGGTTAAGGGGTGATATGATAGCCATGTTCAAATATATAAAAGGATGTCACATAGAGGAGGGAGAAAGGTTGTTTTCTGCTGCTCCAGAGAAGCGGACACGGAGCAATGGTTCCAAACTACAAGAAAGAAGATTCCACCTAAACATTAGGAAGAACTTCCTGACAGTAAGAGCTGTTTGACAGTGGAATTTGCTGCCAAGGAGTGTGGTGGAGTCTCCTTCTTTGGAGGTCTTTAAGCAGAGGCTTGACAACCATGTCAGGAGTGCTCTGATGGTGTTTCCTGCTTGGCAGGGGGTTGGACTCGATGGCCCTTGTGGTCTCTTCCAACTCTATGATTCTATGATTCTAGAAAGCAAGTGGGAGTGTGGATGAACCCATAGTCTCAACCGCAGCTAAGAGATTAGGAGCGGCTTGTAAAAATCCCATACTCCTTTTTTCTCTCTCTTACAGGCTCCCATACGCTCATCCACAGTTGAAGAGTACATGTGCACCAAGTCTTAATCATGTTTAGCACTAATCAGGTTCCCCTCTTAACCAGGGTCTGCAAGCTCACTTCAGTCCCCGGTTATTTTCTCTGCTACATTCTTATGGAGAAGAGCTAAATGCAGGCACCTGGCTAGCCACTGTGGGAAGGAGGTTGCTGGATTAGATGGGCGCTTGGCCGGATCCAGCAGGGCTCTTCCTACATTCTTTACTGCAACTGGAGAGCCAGTGTGGCTGGCGTGCTGGACGAGGACCTGGGCTATCAGGGTTCAAATCCCTCCTTGCCCATGAGGCTCACTGGGTGTGACCTTGTGCCAGTCACTGAATCACTGCCTCTCTGCCTCACCTACTTCACTGGATAGGTAAAGGAGGGTTGTTTGGGGGAATAAATGTGAAGAGGGAGAACATATGGCACCCTGGAGCACCATGGAGGAAAAGATGGGATAAAAATGCTGTTTGTAGAATAAGAGTAAGAGTAAAAAAGAAAAAGACAATAAAATTATCAGTAAAAACAGTTCAAAAAAGCTGTTAAAACATCCAAAAACTTAAAAGTCAGTGATAAGCTAAAAATGGATTAAAACCCATGTCAACATTCTCCATATCTGAGAAGGCTTGTCAAAGCCAAAATGTTTTTAGCAGGTGCCAAAAAGAGTGCAGTGGAAGTGCCTGCCTGATGTCAACAGGCAGGGAGTTCCAAAGTGTAGGTGCTGCCACACTAAAAGATTTCTTGCTAAGGCAGAACAATAAATAGGTGGCCCCTGTAACTGTGCTGGTTTTGTCATAGAATCATAGAATCATAGAACTGTAGAGTTGGAAGGAACCCTGAGGATCATCTAGTCCAACCCCCTGCAATGCAGGAATATGCAGCTGGTCCATACAGGGATCGAACCTGCAACCTTGGTGTTATCAGCACCATGGTCTAACCAACTGAGCTATCGATGGAATCAGTTGAGGGGCAGATCTGGGGTCACTTTATGTACTGTTAGTAACACCTTGAAGATGGCTCACTAGCAAGTGGGCAGCTTCTGCAAGTCCCTGAGCAGAGGTAGTCTTATGTTCTATCCTGCTTTGCTTCTAGAGAGCTCAGAGTGGAGTCCATGGCTCATGCATCCCCCCGCATCTACTTGTTTGAGAAGTGGTCCAGCAGGAATGGGGGGGGGCACATATGTTCATCCTGGGTCGCCATTATCTTTTAACCCCACATGGACTGACATGACTTCTGTAGTTCAAGGGAGGAGAGACTTTAGACTTGCAGGAACTACTTGACTTTTTCCTAGAACTGCAGTCTGGTATAAAATATGTATTCTGATCCCAGGAATTTGTTTGGAGTACCAGAACTGAGGTGAGCTCACATTCCTTTCACACAGAAATCCACACCTGGTGACACCCATGCTTCATTCACTTCTGCAGTCTAGTTTGGGTGTGGGAGGGGTCATTCTGTTGCTGCCATAAGCAGATGGGAGTCAGAAACCCTTACCGATCTACTGCAGGAGATCCAGATCTGCTTCTGCCTGTCCTAGCCCTGCCAGAATGCCGCCCTCAGACCTCTCCAGTTCATGCAGGCACTGAAAAGGCTGCTCGGCTGAATCAAGTTGTGGCTTGTGGAGAACTGTGGGTTGAGATAATGACATGATCCTTTCTCGCACCTAATGCTCTTTTGAAACTTCATTTTCAGATCACAAAAGTGGACAACATTTTATTATACCTCAAATGGCAGACAGGTAAGAATGCAGACTAAGCACTAATAATATGTGGTAATAGTATTGTTGGCCAAATCAAATGACAGTCGTAGATTCGTTTGATTGTCAAGAGTGATGTGCGCTCAAGCTTTGCTTTTTGTCTTCCTTCTCCTTGCAACCTCTCCTTGTCTTCTGTTAATTGATTAAGGTGCCTAAAGTCTTTTCTGATTGGTGGGGCAGATGTTGATAAAAAAGGCAATAACATTAATAAATTTAATTGATATTTTTTCTCCTGCTGCGGTCCCTTGGGGATTAAGACGGCTGTAAGTAGTTCAGTAGTTTAATTTACCAATTAACTCTGCTATGTGAGGGTTGAAAATTAGGTACTTATCACAAAACACACTGATAACTCAGCTGTGCACTAGAAAGTGTGGACAATAAGTGTGGGTTGGTTGTTTCATTTCTGCATATTATGTGACCTATTTTTGCAGAAGTTGTTAAACTGAGGGTCTGTGTTCTGGCCAGCGCACCCTTTTGAGATAAGCCTTTCATCTCAGAAAGATTTATCTCAAAAGATTACTCAGGACAGGGCTTTGAGTGTGGCTGCCCCTGTTCTGTGGAATAACATCCTGCCCCTTATCTGGACCCTCCAGAAAGAGTTGAATACATTTTTGTTCCAACATACCTTCCTAGCTGGACAATTGGGTCTTTGCCATGTCTAGTCTGTATGGTTTTAGGTTTGTTTTAAGTGTATCTGGGTGTTTTTGGTTTGGGGAGGTTGTGTGTGTGTGTGTTTAAATTGTTTTTTCCTGCTCCCCTGAGAGCCAGTGTAGGTCACCTTGATGTACACCTTTATTGTACATCACCTTGAGATGATTCTGTTGAAGGCGATCAATACATTTAGATGGTGACTGATAATATATTCAGTGCTTTGGGGGGGCGCAGGGGTACACATACCCCTAAACCTTTTGTGAATCTTTGTACTTTTGTCCATTTACTGTATTTATTTTCCCTGATTTGAACTATGGAAGCTAAAGCGTTAAAAAAACTTAATATGGAGACCAAATGGCCTAAGTATTGGGAAATTTTGGAAGAGGAAGGTGACAAATTGAAACTGCAGAGTTATGAGAAACTTAAAGATAAGGTGCGAGACTGGTTACATTATTTTCAAATAAGAGAAGTATATAACCAGGATAAGAAAGTGGGCTTCCAGGTGGAAAAATCAAAGTTAGAGACAGAATTGTTAGAACCCAATGCTAAGGTATTGTCAAAAATGTATAACTTGCTGTTGAAATGGAATACGGAGGAAGAAACGGTAAAATCAGCTATGATAAAATGGGCACAAGATATAGGATACAATATTATGTTTGCTGACTGGGAGAAGTTATGGACCACCGGGATTAAATTTACGGCATGTAATGCCTTAAGAGAAAATATTATGAAAATGATGTATAGGTGGTACATGACCCCAGTCAAGCTTGCAAAAATTTATCATTTGCCCGATAATAAATGTTGGAAATGTAAAGAAACTGAAGGTACATTCTTTCACCTTTGGTGGACGTGCCCAAGGATTAAGGCTTTCTGGGAGATGATATATAATGAACTAAAAAAGGTACTTAAGTACACTTTCCCTAAGAAACCAGAGGCTTTTCTCCTGGGCATAGTCAAAGAAGGATTGGTGTCAAAGAAGGATAGAACTTTCTTTATGTACGCAACAGCAGCAGCAAGAATTCTCATCGCAAAGCATTGGAAGACACAAGATCTACCCACTCTGGAAGATTGGCAGATGCAACTGATGGAGTACATGGAGATGGCGGAAATGACTGGCAGAATCCGAGATCAGGGAGAAGAGTCGGTGGAAGAAGACTGGCAGAAATTTAAAATCTAAACATTTTTTTAGGGGGGAAAGCCCTGAATATACCTTTAGGTTATCTCTCAGGGCGTGTGTAATTAAGTTTATATCAGTCTATAGGCTGACATTCTAGCAGAAACTGTCCACAAGCCTGCCTGCTATGAGAAGCAGATAGATAGATTAGATTAGATTAGATTAGATTAGATTAGATTAGATTAGATAGATAGATAGATAGATGATATAAAAGCATCAAGCAGCACTGTAGGAATATGGAAAAAACAACCATATTCCTACACAGCACTTCACACAAGCTTTCTCTGGATCCCTTTTAGAATTCGGTTAATCACTTAAATAACATACATGTTACTGTGATTAACAAAACAGGTTTTATATTTATGTGGCAAACCATTTCCCCTTCCTTCTTCATTAGCTGCTGTGATAAAAAATGAAATGATGCAGTATAAAGCAAGAGGACTAAACTACAACTGTGTCTGCATTCTTGGTCAAGGAATGACAGGCGCGTAACTTTAATTTTCACCCCTCTTTGTTTATTCCTTGCCTAGTGGTGCTTCCAAGGTTCAGGTGTCAATAAATACAGTGATCACTTCTTTCTTTCATAGCAGTTTAGATTTGTCAGAACTGGCCAAAGCAGCCAAGAGGAAGCTTCAGTCGGTGAGTAACATTTTCTCTCTGCTTCCCCGCCCTCAGCTTTGGCTTTTCAGGGAGGAGGATTGGAGCCTGGGTGGGACTGGGGAGGGTGCAGAGGGTGGTTTGGATACAGAGGGAGTACAGCTTACCAGGAGTCTTGAGTGCGGAAAGCAACAGGGACGAAGGAACAAGCCTTAGGGGCTTTTTTAGATTTTTAGATTTTTATATCCTTCACTTTAAAGAGTGCGTTGCTGGTGTTAAACTCCTGGGAGCCAGCAGCAACTCGAGGAGCATTTGGCCCTTGCTGAGGTGCCAATGGATTGACTGCTGGAAGTCGGCAGCCCTTGCTGGCTGAGTGCAGATTGTGCCACATTGAGTTTGTACCACATTGTCCCTCATCTGCCCCCCCCCTGCCCGTTTGCATGCTCTAAAGAGCCACCATCCTGCCACGGACTTGATGTCAATAGAATTGCCCCAGACACCCATTGGCTTCCCCTTGTTTGAGTGGGGCAGGGCTTCCCCATTCCACCCCAGAGCCCACCAAGCCCAGCTTTGAAGGGGCTGGTGGCAGAAGAGCAGAATGTGTGTTTCAGTGCTCGGGGGGGGGGGGCGGCAATGGTGGGGAAATGCTGTGGGCTTCATGAGGAGGGTTTCCTGGTGGGGCATCTGGTGGCTGCTGTGAGAAGCCTGGCTAGATAGATGGAATTTAAGCTGATCCACCGGCCGGCAGGCAAGCAGGGGCCCCTTCTGAATGTCGGGAAAATAAAAAGCACACCTTTGCCTCTCACTCCCCGGAGGGGGCTTTGCCATAGAGAGTCGTGCTTAACTTTCCCTCCCCTCCTCTCCAGCTGAGCAATCACTTGTTTGAAGAGCTCGCCATGGATGTCTATGACGAGGTGGACAGGCGGGAGACAGACGCAGGTGACCTTCTGTTGCGGGACTTTTGGGTGCTGGAGGGCGGCTGGGTGGGTGGGTGGGTGCCATGCCGCAGCACAGGGGCCCTGCCTGAGGCCAGAATGAGCCTCCTCAGCAAAACGCTGCGCTGGAAGGTGCCAAGTCCTCTCTACTCTTCTGGCCCCGTACTGCAATTTCCCCTCCTGAGTAGCTCTACGTCACAGGGATGTGATGGCCTGGGGTGTCAGCCTTGGCAGCTGCTGTGGGCCTTCCCTAGTCTGGGGAGTTGTAGTCCAAGGGCTGGACAAGGCTGATTATAGCCCACAACCCAAGCCTTGGTTTTTGCTTTAGAGTGAAATTGTGTTTGACCCGGAAACTACAACTAATCCAGAATGCAGCAGCTAGACTGGTGACTGGGAGCGGCCGCCGAGACCATATAACACCAGTCTTGAAAGACCTACACTGGCTCTCAGTACGTTTCCGAGCACAATTCAATGTGTTGGTGCTGACCTTTAAAGCCCTTGGTCCAGTATACCTGAAGGAGCGTCTCCACCTCCATCGTTCTACCCGGACACTGAGGTCCAGCGCCGAGGGCCTTCTGGCGGTTCCCTTGCTGCAAGAAGCCAAGTTACAGGGAACCAGGCAGAGGGCATTCTTGGTAGTGGCGCCCGCCCTGTGGAATGCCCTCCCACCAGACGTCAAAGAGAAAAATAACTACCAAACTTTTAAATGACATCTGAAGGCAGCCCTGTTTAGGGAAGCTTTTAATGTTTAATAGGTTATTGTATTTTAGTGTTTTGTTGGAAGCCACCCAGAGTGGCTGGGGAAACACAGCCAGATGGGCGGGGTATAAATAATAAATATGATGATGATGATGATGATGATGATGATGATGATGATGATTATTATTGAAATTTGTGTGTCTTATTATGGGGGGAAAGCTCATTTGCCCAGAGGGCTTCATTTGGGACAAGGACCGGGCTCTAGGACATGTGTCCAGTGCTTTGACTTCAGGTGTGGGAGGTTTATGAGGGAGGGAGCCCCCATTGTCTGCCACTGATTCCCAGCCAATGCCCAAGCATGGAGAGACTGTGGGCCTCAGGATGTTGTTGAGCTTCAACTCTCAGCAATCTGCATGGCTGGCAGTCCGGGATTATGGGGCTGGAGGCCAGCAATACCTGGAGAGCCACAACAAGTCACTCATCTTTTATGTAGAAACCTAAGCAAAGCTAACCCTGGCTTTCCTCTCTCTGTCCCTTGAAATAGTGTGGCTTGCCACTCAGAACCACAGCACGCTCGTCACCGAGACAACGGTGGTCCCTTTTCTCCCTGTCAATCCCGAGTACTCCTCAACAAGGAACCAGGTATGTTACTCATGCCATTTCTCTGTCATCTGGGGAGGAAACTTATTCCCAAGCCCTAAACACAGGCAGAGGATTTTCCATCTATCCAATTTCTACCTTTGTGGACAAATTCAGAAGTGGATTGCTGGAATTCACCGTATGTGGAAGCTTTCTGGGATCTGGTTTGGAATCTCCTGCTGGTGCAGAATGCGATTAGCAAACTGCTGAACAGGGAGCTTCCGGTCAAGAACATGGAGCACCAGGGTTAAAGCAGCTTCACTGGCAGCCCATCTGCTTCCGAGCCAGGTTCAAGGTTCTTGCACTGATTTGCAAAGCCCCATACAACTTTGGCCCAGGAAACCTCAGGGATGGCCTGAACCCTTGTATCCCAGCTTAGTCACTGAAATCCTCTGCAGCAGCAGATGTTGATTGTTCCCTGAGTTGATGAGGCTCATTTGACAACAGTGAGAAAATGAGCCTGAGGAACCCTCTGCCACTAGAGATTCACCAGGTGCCTTCTGTGCCAACTTTTAAATGCCTGCTGAAAATTGTTTTGTTCTGACAGGACTATGCAGGCAGTTAACTATACATCCTTCCACAATGGTTAACTGTTGTCTGGTTTGGGGTTTTTTGTAAATAATTTTTATTCATTTTCCAATTAAAAAACATTCATATTAGTAACAAATCAAACCAAATCTTTCCACATTCAAAAACAAAAAGCAATATAGCCAATTATATAATCTAAATTAATTAATTTCAATGGGACTTCCCGTGTTCTGGATTTCAAAAGCCAAATATCCATCCTTTATCTTTCAGCTATCTTCTCTATTATTTCACAGTTTTCCAATCCTGATATTAACAATCTCCTCTCTCTCTCAGTCAGTTGCTGGTATAACTCACTGTCTTGTTCTATTTGACCATTCATTATTTCTGTAATCACGCAGGGGGCTTTTCCCACATTGTTCTTAGTTTTAATATTTTGAAGCACAGTCCACTTTGATGGGCCCTTCTTTTTCTGCTGATTGTTGTTCTAATAGGCTCTGGGCTTCCATCCAAGGTTGAAATTAATTAGCGACTTCTCACTGTCTTTGATCTTTGATGTTTCAAATGTACTGTAGAGATGTACTTGGCAATCAGTAAGTCACACAAAGATTGTTTTGGTTTCCTCATAAAAGCACCCGCCAGCTCTCTGGGGCCCTTGGACAGCTGGCAGGCATCCAGAGTTCACCGCCACTCTTTTCTCAAACTGTAATGTTCCATGCAAGCAAATGTGTCCTCTGTAAAGTACACCCCTTTTGCAATTCCAATAAAAAAAATCTCCAATCTCCCGCCATTGAAGGAGGTTTTTTCTGATCATATCCTTTTACTTACTGCATCAGAGCTTTTACCATTGCCATCTTCCTCCTTAGCCCAAGCTGTTCTGATCATATCTGATCTTGCTCTGCCAATTTTGATCAGGGCTCTCTGCCAAGGACTGCGATGAGTCAATAAGTCCAATTATTTTACTACTCCTGCGTTTCCTTTGGGTAATTAATTATTTCTTGGTGGGGTTCGCCAAATCATGAAATAGTAAATATAACAAATACAAAAGTACGGCAGCCACTCACCTCATTCATCAAAACGACAAGAAAGGAGTCTTTTTGAAGTCCAAAACTTGACCTCCAACAACTGTGTAGTTTAGCAGATTTTTCTTTTAACTCTTTCCATCTAGAACATGCCTGTTTTTTTGCCAAATCTTTTAATTGTTAGGAAACAGGAACTCCCAGCTGACGAGACTGACTTTGGAGAGTTGCCAAATTCGTGCCTCGGACATCACCCAGGGTCCCTGCCTCCACATCTTGTTGCGGAGCGCAGATAACGGACTGCAGGTGGCACAGCTCCCCCCTTACCTGGGGGGGGGGTGGCCAGGGTTAATTACCCTCATTTAACCCCGAATTACTGACACGACTGGCTGTCCGATCTCTTGGGAGGCCACCATATCTGTTTTTAACCTTTTAAAGGTTTTTCTTACATGATTTTATTGCTGTAAGCCATGTATGTGTTGTGTGTGTGTTTTGTGTGTGTGTGTGTGTGTGTGTATGTATGTGTGCCCATGCCCACACATATCTGTGATACAGCTGTATACAAATATCTGTATGAATAAATAAACAAACTGTGCATCTTGGTTCTGAATATTGAACCTGTTGCTGATATTATCTTGGGAACAAGGAGATGCCGAGAGCTCTGAGCTTTCCTTCTGCTGGAAATGGATTTTTCCAGAAAGCCTGGGAAGGCATGAATCTGTATAGGAGGCGAAGAATCTGCTTTCTGTTCCTGCTTCTCTGGCTGCTTTCTTCTATTGCCTTGCAAGCTCCTCCAGCTCCTCTGAGGCCTTGTCTTTCCTCTTGTCTTTCAGGGAAGGCAAAAGCTGGCTCGCTTTAACGCCCATGAATTTGCAACACTTGTCATAGACATTCTTGGGGATGCCAAGCGAAGGCAGCAAGGGAACCCTGTCCCAAGTTCCAGAGGTGAGTCCCTGTTTGGACGACTGGCTGACTTGAGTTTTCAGGACAGATAAAGGGACGTCCTTCTTCATGCAGCACTATGGGACTCGCTTCCACAGGAGGCAGTGATGGCCTCCAGCTTGGATGGCTTTTAAAAAGGGTTGGACAAACTCCTGGAGGAGATAAGGGCTATTGATGGCTACTAACCCTAATGCCTCTGCTCTGCCGCCACAGTCAGAGGCAGCAGTGCTTCTGAATACCAGTTGATGAAGCCACAGGAGGGAGGAGGGCTCTTGTGCTCAGATACCACTTGTGGGTTTTCCGTAGGCATCTGTTTGACCAAACAGGATGCTGGACTAGATGGGCCATTGGCCTGATTCAAGACCGTAGTGCAGGCAAAAGTACAAAGGGATCCTGGTGAAGGCTTCAGCTGACTCCATCCTGCTGCCTGTTTCCCTTTCGTTCTGGTTCATGGAGCTGCATTCTCTAGGCTGGTCATTTTGAGGAATGCCACATTCTGCACACATTCCCTAAACATCAGGCATTTGGTTGCTGCTTTTGCAGAAAATGTAGAGCTGATCCTGAAGTCTGTCAACAGCCAGCACAGTACAGAGTGTCAGGATAATGACCAGCCTGACTACGACAGCGTTGCCTCTGACGAAGAAGTGGATCTGGAAACAAGCTCAGTCAAGGCACCCCGGCAGAAGGTGAGCCTGTGCAGGATATCTAGAGGGCGGCAGCATGTTGGAAGGGGCTGTGCAAAAAGGCTGCTCCTCACGAAGCGCTCGCCTCAGGCCCATCACTGCTGCTAAAAGGTGAACAGTCCTTTGCAGAGTGAGCCTTGTCTCTGCTTATTTGAGCAGCTGGGCCTCCATCCCCAGCACTCTTGGTTCATTTGAAAAGAGATTTGTAAGGCTGCTTGGTTCCCCTTCCAGGTGTGGAAGGAGACTTACGGCCTCGCCTGACTTTAAAGGAGAGAGAGAGAGATGGTACTTCAAAATCCTTGAGGTGTTTGGGGACACCTGCCTTTGGACCAGCATAAACCCTTTGATGCTAATTTTGAGAGCCTATCTCACTTTTGACTTCTGAGTTGAAAACTTCTAGTTATATTGATTCATTTATGAATTGCCTTTGGAGCTGTTTGTTTTATGTTTGTTTCTGATGTGCAGTATATAAGTGGCACTGAATTCTGCATCATGCCATAGTATTCTCAGAGGCTTCATTGTTTATTATTTAACATGTCCCTTTTGACTTTGGTCCTCAAAGTGAGAGGAAACAGCTGTGTCTAAATGAGTAACACATCGTTGTGTGTTGCGTTTTGCAGAGCCTGGATTCAGACTTGTCGGATGGACCCATCACAACCCAGGAATATCTGCAGGTTAAAAACGCCCTGGTGGCTTCGGAGATGAAAATCCAGCAGTTAATGAAGGTGAACGTCAACTTGAGCGATGAGCTGAGGATCATGCAGAAGAAGGTAGCATGAGAGTGAACGAGAGAGGGTTTAGTTTAGTGCGCCTTGAGTAAAAACCCCACATGCATGAAAAGGGCAGAATGTTGAAAGCTCAAAAAAAGGACTGCAGAGCCTTCTGCAACCTGAGACCCTCCCACTGGCTGTTGGGTTCCAACTCCCATCATCCCTTACCACTCTGGTCAGTGGCCAGGGATCATGGGAGTTGGAGTCCTGCAGGGTAGCAGGTTGGTGAAGCATGGTCTAGCATCAACTTCCTGATTGATGGTGCTCAACCGTACTCAGCCGGGGCTCAAAGGGAGGGGAGCCACTTGGCTCCCCACCCCCATGAGCCGCAGGGTGTCCAATCCTGCACGAAGTTGTCCCTCACTGTTCACTGTGAAAGAAAAGGAAATGGAACCCTTCTGTTCCTGTTAATTCCTCTTGGGATTGCTCAGGCTTGGACCCCCATAGATCAAATATTCATCACTTGCATCCCTAGACCACAGCCCTGGTCACCTTAATTCATAGTTTTCCCCTCCCCCCACCCGCTGATCTTAGTCACCCCATTAAGGAAAGGCATGACTGCAAATGGTTTACGGTGGGTCTGTACAGCTATTTATGGATTCTCCCATGTGGTGAGATTTTAAATCCATGAATTTCTTGAGTGGTCAAGGGCAATGCTTTGTCTACGCTGTGTCAGTAAAGTGAAAGAGTTTGCCTTTATTTTATATTTTTCTGTGCTGTCTTCTCCATAGCATGAAAAAGGAGAATGATAAACAAAATTATCCTGTTCTTTCTTTGAGAAGCTCAGGATGGGATACACTGCGTGGGCCTCTTGTCTTCACTGCAGCCCTGTGGGGTAGGCTAAGCCGAGGGAGACCGAGGAGCCCAAAGCCCTCCCAGTCAGCTTCATGGCAAATCAGGGATTTAAGCCCCGGTCTCCCTCAAACCACAGCACTACCTGTTCTCAGCTCACAGTTTCCACCATGGCCGTGATCTACTGTGTGAGAGCAAACCCAGTGATCATAGCAAAATGTTTTGCAAAATATGAGCAATGGGGATCATAGAATCCTAGAATTGTAGAGTTGGAAGGGGCCACAGGAGTCATCTAGTCCAACCTCTGACAATGCAGGAATCTTTTGCTCAACGTGGCTTGAACCCACGAACCTGAGATGAAGAGTCTCATGCTCCACCAACTGAGCCCTTTCAGTTCTCAGTTCAATGTCACTAGACTTGTGAGCCTTGCTAAAATTATAATGGGCTTCTGGGAATGTGTGTAGGACTTTGAGTGCAAATTGTAAATCCCCCCACCTACTTCTTCATCTCCCCCAAAGATTTTCAGCAAGGAGCAGCAGCTGACCACAAAGCCCCTCTTGGACGTGTTTTGTGTTTTAGATGGGTGGCCAGGGCTACTGCAGGCAGTGGGGAGGTGGTTTGAGAAATGTGTTGCAGCTTAGAGTAAGAAGGAAGAGGAGGGGCTGAGGAAGGGTATCCACAGGCCTTCAGGGGTGGGAGAGAGAACTAACTTCCAAAGACAGCGAAAGGGTTTTTTCTTTCTCTTTTCAAGATCTCTCTGACCCAACACTGCAATTGCATGGCTTAGCGTCTCAGTGCTATGTAAAGTTCCTCCCCCTCCCCTTTATGATGGATGTAGCAATTCATGAGCCGCCAGTGGGTGTGGGCAACTTCCTCCTTTTATATCTATTTGCGGGGCGGGGGGGGAGAAAACAGGAGCGCCAGCTGCTTTAAACTGCGCAGAAAACTGCAGAAGGCCCACCAGAGGTTTTATGGCTCTTCCTCCTGATTAATTGTGCCCTTAGCTGACTTGAGGACATTGTTGGGAATCTCTTGTGATGGGGCTCCTGTTCTGATCCCCTTGTTGTGTTTCCATTCCAGTGGCCTTGCCCCTCTCTTGTGTGCAAATAGGTTTGAGTCTCGTTTCGTCTTCCACTTCCTGCAGTGACATTGCCATTTCCCCAGTTCCCTCTTTTCTCTGATTTGACGGTTGGGCGCTTGGCCTGAGTCAGCCGCTTTTAAAGAATGTTGCTAAAGCCGATGTCCGCGTTGCTCAGAAACTTGGCCTAGCTTGGGTTCACGTTGCTAGATGTTGGAGCTCCTCTTGACACACACAACCGCACCTGAAATTTTGGGGCTCCCAAAGCTTTGAGAATGTAACTGATTTGGCAGACATTTCCTATAAAAGGAAAAGACTGCCTTTAAAAACAGAAATACAAGCAAAACCTGGCTAGCTGGTGGCAGTTTTCAAGCATGAGGATGCACCGACTGTGCTGCCCCCCTCCCCCAATTCTTGCTGTGCTGTGCTGTGCTGTGGGGACATCCAAGCCCCCACTCTGAAATGTTTTATTCCAGCTTCAGACGCTACAGAGTGAGAACACGAGTCTCCGGCGGCAGGCCACAACAAACGCCTCCCTGACTCCTGCTGGCTCTGAGTACCCAGACGCCGGCAGCCACTCTTCCTTGATCTGGCGGCCCTCTGTGCGCAGCAGCCGGCCCATGTCCATGTACGAGACAGGATCAGCCCAGAAGCCCTACTTGCCTTTGGCCGAGGTCTCCTACCCAGAGGAGCACATCACGTCACGGCTGCAGCCGTTCCCTCCCCACGTAAGTAAGACCACCAACCTGCTGCCTCTTTGGGGGGGGGGGGCTGCTTGGGCTTGCCTCACTCAGCCTGCCCCCAATCTGGGGCTCCCCAGATGTTGTGCAAGGCTGTCCATGTCCCTGGGAGAAGTGCCTCTCTCTGCGGACAGAGCATCTTTGCCTAGCTGTCTGGGGCTGTAGCATTTCACCTTTCGCCAACCTGGTACCCATCATATGAGGACGGGCTGCTGTTGCTCAGTGGGGAGAGAAAGCTGCTCTGTGCATGCTCAAGGAACCTTAAGCATACACTACGACTGCTTGTCAGTTTCTCTGATGAAGAGGGGCGATCAAATATGAAAGAGGGGTGGTGGTCAGTTAGCACCTTGAAAGATGTGGGACCCCAGGAAGGGGGGGGCAGGGTATCCGCAGGGGGCTTCTTCCCATGGGCTCCTCCATTACTTCAAAGCCAGAGTTTGCTCACGCCAACGTCCAAGCACCCTGAGCTCCTTGCAGTGGTGTGTCTTTGTCTTTCCTCACTCAGTTCTTTTGCACCTTTGACTTGCTGATGCTGATGCTTGCCTCTTTGTGTCTTGCTGGATTTCAGAGATGTTGCTCTTGCACCCATTACCCACTCTTGGGGCATTCTATTGTGGGTTTATTGATCTAAATCAAATCCCTTATGAATAGACAGTGGAAGTGAGGAACAGGTTTAAGGATTTAGATTGGCTGGACAGAGTGCCAGAAGAACTGTGGATGGAGGCTCGCAACATTATACAGGAGGCAGCTGGATGATATTCCAGCTGAACTATTTAAAATTTTAAAAGATGGTGCTGTTAAGGTGCTACACTCAATATGCCAGCAAATTTGGAAAACTCAGCAGTGGCCAGAGGATTGGAGAAGATCAGTCTACATCACAATCCCAAAGAAGGGCAGTGCCAAAGAATGCTCCAACTAAAGCACAATTGCACTCATTTCACACGCTAGCAAGGTTATGCTTAAAATTCTACAAGGAAGGCTCAAGCTGTATGTGGACTGAGAACTCCCAGAAGTGCAAGCTGGATTTTGAAGGGGCAGAGGAACCAGAGACCAAATTGCAAACATGCGCTGGATTATGGAAAAAGCTAGAGAGTTCCAGAAAGACATCTACTTCTGCTTCATTGACTATGCAAAAGCCTTTGACTGTGTCGACCACAGCAAACTATGGCAAGTTCTTAAAGAAATGGGAGTGCCTGATCACCTCATCTGTCTCCTGAGAAATCTCTATGTGGGACAAGAAGCTACAGTTAGAACTGGATATGGAACAACTGATTGGTTCAAAATTGGAAAAGGAGTACGACAAGGCTGTATATTGTCTCCCTGCTTATTTAACTTATATGCAGAATTCATCATGCGAAAGGCTGGGCTAGATGAATCCCTAGCCAGAATTAAGATTACCGGAAGAAATATCAACAACCTCAGATATGCAGATGACACAACCTTGATGGCAGAAAGTGAGGAGGAATTAAATAACCTTTTATTGAGGGTGAAAGAGGAGAGCACAAAATATGGTTTGAAGCTCAACATCAAAAAAACAAAGATCATAGCCACTGGTCCCCTCACCTCCTGGCAAATAGAAGGGAAAGAAATGGAGGCAGTGAGAGATTTTACTTTCTTGGGCTCCATGATCCCTGCAGATGGTGACAGCAGTCATGAAATTAAAAGACGCCTGCTTCTTGGGAGAAAAGCAATGACAAACCTAGACAGCATCTTAAAAAGCATAAAGCCATGGTTTTCTCAGTAGTGATGTATGGAAGTGAGAGCTGGACCATAAAGAAGGCTGATCGCTGAAGAATTGATGCTTTTGAATTCTGGTGCTGGAGGAGACTCTTGAGAGTCCCATGGACTGCAAGAAGATCAAACCTATCCATTCTGAAGGAAATCAGCCCTGAGTGCTCACTGGAAGGACAGATCGTGAAGCTGAGGCTCCAAGACTTTGGCCACCTCATGAGAAGAGAAGACTCCCTGGAAAAGACCCTGATGTTGGGAAAGATTGAGGGCACAAGGAGAAGGGGACGACAGAGGACGAGATGGTTGGACAGTGTTCTTGAAGCTACCAGCATGAGTCTGACCAAACTGCGGGAGGCAGTGGAAGACAGGAGGGCCTGGCATGCTCTGGTCCATGGGGTCACAAAGAGTCGGAAATGACTAAACGACTAAACAACAACATTGTGGGTTTCTTTTTTTATAAGAACCTGCTTTTATACTGTGCACATGTGCCTGCGCGCGCATGTGTGTATCTTTCTGTCCCTTATTTTTAGGCAGGGAGGAATGGGCTGGTGACCAGCTATTCTTTCTCCATGCCTTTTTTCTCCATTCTCTCCTGGTTGGGATACAGAAACACACAAAGGGTTGTGTACAGTACATCTTCCCTGGAAAAGCCCCCACTTCTGCTAGCAGAGCTGTTCCTTCTCCTTCTTCTACAGGAGGGTCACTTCTTATCCACCCCTCAGACTTTACCATGCCTGAGCTTCTGGCACTGTGGATCCACCATGCCTGTGCCTCCCCCCGCCTCCCCTTATTTCTATCTCAGCTGCTTGAAGTGCGAAGCTGCCTGGCAGATCAAGCTGGAGTGCTGGCTGAGACTGAGAGGTGGCCACAGCCGCCTGAGAAGGTTTAACTGTTCTGCGTTGGGGGAGGGGCTGCTGTGCCAGCTGGACCAGAAATTGGGGGAGGCTGTAATGCTTGCAAGGCAGACCCCAGAATCTCTTGCTCAATCTGCTGGTGGTTTTGCTGGCCACCTGGGCAAAGAAGCCCTGGAGGGCATGGCAAGCCGAGTGGGAGAAGGGCAGCTGGGCAGGGGCCTGTGGTGACAGCTGGGAGGTGGGCGCAGCTGAGAAGGCCAAAGTCACAGCAAGGAATAAAGCTCTTGGGGTGTGTTCCAGCTTAAGGAGCAACGTAGTAAAGCCAGGGGGAGGGGAGTCCAGAAGAGGAGCCAAGCAGGATGGGAGGGGGGGCAGACCACAGATGGATTTGCACAGGATGCAGTCGACAAGAATCACAAGATCATCAAGTTGGAAGGGACCCTGAGGGTCACCTAGTCCAACCCCCTGCAATGTAGAAATCACAACTAAAGCATCCAAGACAGATGGCCATCCACCTCTGTTTAGGGTGTGAGCAGAGATACGGCAAGTTTTAAGAGTGGGGACTCCTGGCTTCCAGCAGACGTGCCCTTTCAGTGATATCAGAGCAGCTCAGCCAATGGCAGCCAGAGAATCGCCTGTCATTAAAGTGGCACCGCAGGGTCAGAGTTTAGCTTGTGCCACCAAGAGGGATGAAGCAAGAAAGGAAAGGAGAAGGGGGGAGGCAGTTGGAGGGCGGAGAAGGCAATGGGGGAGATCCGTCCTCTTCCTAGGGGTTCTTTCTCCTGGTGATGCAGAACCATGGAAAAGCAAGATGACAAAAGTGTGCTTTTGATACCATCTGTGCAAGGAGATGCCTGCTCCTTATATTTCTGTCCTTTAGCCTTCCAGAATTTAATTTCTGGATCTGATATTCTATTTATTCTGGTCTCCCTGGATTTTGCTCTGCTCTTAAATTGCCCTCAAAGTGTTCTGTAGGTATTGGAGAAACGGGTGTTGGGTCTTCGCATCCACCCACATGTAAACCCCTCCCTTAAGGAGCTGATACCCAGATCACTTTTACTCCATGGTGTGCTGTCCACTTCATAGGTAGTTACAGATAGGTAGCCGTGTTGGTCTGCCATGGTCAAAACAAAATAAAAAAATTCCTTCCAGTAGCACCTTAAAGACCAACTGAGTTAGTTCTAGGTATGAGCTTTCGTGTGCATGCACACTTCTTCAGATACACAGGTGTATCTGAAGAAGTGTGCATGCACACGAAAGCTCATACCTAGAACTAACTCAGTTGGTCTTTAAGGTGCTACTGGAAGGAATTTTTTTATTTTGTTTTGACCACTTCATAGGTAATTAGTTCAGAAATCCTTCAGGCAGAGGGCAAAACAGGGAAGAGGGTAATTGCAGCTTTGTAGGGGTGGAGCTCCCCAAACAAGAAATTTCCCAGCACTTTAAAGCATCAGCAGTGGCCAAAATCCAGCAGGGTTTTGCAGTTACCATGATTCTATTAAACAGAGCACAACAACAAACATAAGACAAGCGCTGCAGGATCAGGCCAAAGACCATCACGTCCAATCTCCTGTTCTCTTTTTTTTAAAATAATATTTATAAAAGTTTCAAAAATTACAGAAAGAAAAAGTAAAAATACCACATTAAACAAAAACAAAACAACACATCGCAATATAAAAAAAGAAAAAAAACAGAAAAATAAAACCCATTAAACAAAAACAAAAACACAAAGAACAAACAAACAATAAACACAAAGAAAAATACATCAGATCTCCTCATTACTAATCTTTCATTAGCTTATTTCCTTGACCTCCTCACACCTCCCTTTTTTGTATTCTAGGTCAATTATCCATTTCAGCGAATCCTTCCCCTCTTTTAAAATTTTTGTCCTGTAAATTGTCTTAATATAATGTAACTTTACTTTTCCTCCTTTCACCAGTTAACAGTCAGTTATTCCAAACTCCTTTATATCATTCTTGCTAAAATCATATAATATTATTCCAACATCCTTCTAACAGATATTAATTTTACAATGTTTCTGTCAATAGTCTTTAAATTTCCTCCAATCTTCCTCCACCGACTCTTCTCCCTGGTCTCGGATTCTGCCAGTCATTTCCGCCAGTTCCATATAGTCCATCACCTTCATCTGCCACTCTTCCCGGGTGGGTAAATCTTGTGTCTTCCAATACTTTGCAATAAGTATTCTTGCTGCTGTTGTAGCATACATAAAGAAAGTTCTGTCCTTCTTTGGCACCAATTGGCCGACCATGCCCAGGAGAAAGGCCTCTGGTTTCTTCAGAAAGGTATATTTAAATACCTTTTTCATTTCATTATAGATCATCTCCCAGAAGGTCTTAATCCTTGGGCACGTCCACCAAAGGTGAAAGAATGTACCTTCAGTCTCTTTACATTTCCAACATTTATTATCAGGCAGATGATAGATTTTTGCAAGCTTGACTGGTGTCATGTACCACCTGTATATCATTTTCATTATATTCTCTCTTAAGGCATTACATGCCGTGAATTTCATACCTGTGGTCCATAACTGTTCCCAGTCAGCCATCATAAGATTATGTCCAACGTCTTGTGCCCATTTAATCATAACAGATTTCACCATTTCATCCTGAGTATTCCATTTCAACAGCGGGTTATACATTCTTGACAAGTTCTTAATTTTAGGATCTAGCAGTTCTATTTCCAATTTTGATTTTTCCACCTGGAAGCCATTTTTTTTGTCCAAATTATATGCCTCCATTATCTGGTAATAGTGAAGCCAATCTCGCACTCTATTTTTTAATTTTCCAAAACTCTGCAATTTTAGTCTGTCTCCATCTTGTTCCAAAATTTCCCAATATTTTAGCCAATTGGCCTCCATATTGAGCTTTTTCTGAGCCTTCGCTTCCATTGGTGACAGCCACCTTGGGGTTTTATTTTCAAGCAAGTCCTTATATCTTATCCAAACATTAAACAGTGCTTTTCTGACAATACGGTTTTTAAACGCTTTATGTGCTTTGACCTTGTCATACCACAAATATGCATGCCACCCAAAACATTGTTAAAACCTTCTAAATCCAACACGTCAGTGTTCTCAAGAAGCATCCATTCTCTCAGCCAGCAAAATGCGGCTGATTCATAATAAAGTTTTAAGTCCGGCAGGGCAAATCCACCTCTTTCTTTAGCATCAGTTAATATGTTAAATTTTATTTGAGGCTTCTTGCCCTGGCAGACAAATCTAGAAATATCTCTCTGCCACTTCTTGAAACATTCCATTTTATCCAAAATTTGCAATGTTTGAAACCAAAGAACAACATCCTTGGCAATACATTCATCTTTATCGCAGCAATTTGGCCTAGCAATGATAGCTTCAGGTTTGACCATATTTCTAAATCCTTTTTCACTTCCATCCAACATTTTTCATAATTATCCTTAAATAGGTTCACATTCTTAGCAGTCATATTAACCCCTAGGTATTTCACTTTCTTAACCAGTGTTAATCCTGTCTCCTTCTGAAACCTCTCTCTCTCAGTCACTGTTAGATTTTTCTCTAAAACCTTAGTTTTCAACTTATTCAACTTAAAACCCGCTACCTGGCCAAATTCTTGAATTAGTTCCAGTACTCTTTTAGTACTGGATTCTGGCTCCTGTAATGTCAATACCAAATCATCAGCAAATGCTTTCAATTTGTACTGTTTGGCTCCAACTTGTATACCTTTAACTGTTTGGTCCCTTCTAATCATATTTAAAAGCACCTCCAGGACCGATATAAAAAGCAATGGAGAGATTGGGCAGCCTTGTCATGTTCCTTTCTCTATCTTAAATTCTTCCGTCACCACATTGTTCACAATTAATTTAGCCTTTTGTTCTGAATAAATTGCACCTATACCATTTTCGAACCCTTGACCGACCCCCATCCCCTGTAAGTTTTTCTTCATAAAACTCCAAGAAATATTGTCAAAGGCTTTCTCCGCGTCCACAAATATCAAAACTGCTTTAGTGTTGATATTCACTTGTAACTTTTCTAAAATGTTAATTATGTTCCTCGTGTTATCAGACAAATGTCTGCCCGGGAGAAAGCCCGCTTGATCTTTATGAATTTCTTCTACTAGTACCTTTTTTAGTCTTTTGGCCATAATATCTGCAAAAATTTTATAATCCACATTAAGCAAAGATACGGGGCGGTAGTTCTTAAGCTGTGTCTTCCCAGACTCGGTATAAGTGTAATATAAGCTTCCTTCCACGACTCTGGTGCCCTTTTCCCTTCCAATATTTCATTACACACTTCCTTTAATGGCTGTATTATCGATTCTTTCAATGATCTATAATATCTTGAAGTCAAAGCGTTGGGTCCTGGAGATTTACCCAATTGCATATTCTGAATGGCCCCTTCTATCTCTTGCTCCGTTATTTTGTAATTCAACATTAGTTTATTTTCTTGAGAGATTTTTTGTAATCCATTTATTTTCAAAAAACGATCAATGTCCATTTGTTTCTGGGTTTCCTGTGTATATAGTTGTTTAAAATACCTCTGAAAGCACTTTCTAATCTCCACTGGATCCTGTATATTTTTTCCTTCTACTTCCAAATTTGTGATAGTGTTGAGTTTCTGTCTTTTTTTCATTTGCCAAGCCAGCAGTTTTCCACATTTATTTGCCAATTCGAATGTCTTTTGTCTCATCTGACTTCCACAGCAGCCACTTTTCCCTTAGTTTCCTCTGCAATCTGATGAGTCGAAGCAGATTCCTGTATCAATTTCTGTATAGCTTCTATGTTGGTATTCACCTTTTGTCCCAGACTATTTATACTTTCTGTATTTATATCAATTTTAATATTTGCAGCGTCCACCTTCGCATTTGATGCATCCACTTTTACATTTGTCGCTTCTACCTTCCTGCTAAGATTTTCCAAAGCTTCATTTATCTTACCTAATGCGATCGCTAAAGCTTCTTCTGATGTCATTCCTCTTGGTTTAGGTTGTGTTGGTACAACTGCAGGGGGGGCAGAAGGACCAGATGCTGACGCTCTTCGCTGCCAAGACTTCCCAGATCTTGTTTTTTCTGGGAGTGACGAGTCTATTTTTTCTTTCCCATCTGCCATAACTCATAAAATCCAATGTCAGTCCCACAGTCAAGCAGTTTTATTTTTCTAATGGAAAATTCCCCTGATCCAACTCTTATAACAGTTTCCTTTTTTATATATATATAATATTTATTGGTGTTTCAAAAAGTTACAATAAAAAAGAAAGAAAAAGAAAAACAGAAAATACAAAATACAGAAAAAAATAAAAATAAAAATAAAAACAATTAAAAACAAATCCATTTTTCCATATCTTATCTATCATTTGCTTGTTTCCTTGACCTCCTCGCACCTCCCTTTTTTGTATTCTAGTTCATTAGTTGTTTCAGCAAATCCTTTCCTTCTTTGTTTTTATATTACTAATTTATCTTAATATATTGTAACTTTACATTCTGACCTGTTAACAATCCATTTTTACTTAATCCTTTATAACATTACTGCTAAAACCACATAGCTTCATTCCAGCATCCTTCTAACATTCCTTAATTTTACAATGTTTCTGTAGATAGACTTTAAATTTCTTTCAGTCTTCTTCTACCGACTCTTCTCCCTGGTCTCGGATTCTGCCAGTCATTTCCGCCAGTTCCATGTAATCCATCACCTTCATCTGCCATTCTTCCCGGGTGGGTAAATCTTGTGTCTTCCAATACTTTGCAATAAGTATCCTTGCTGCTGTTGTAGCATACATAAAGAAAGTTCTGTCCTTCTTATAACAGTTTCCAAACCTTCCTCTAGGGGGAAACCGTTACAATCCATACTTATATTGATCCAAAATAACTCATTTTAAAACATAACTTAAGCAGGAAATTTAGTTTCAATTTTTAGTTACTTTCTTTCTCCCTTCAGAGTCAGAGGGGGACAGTTAGAAACAGTTAAATACAATGTATCTCTCTTTGACAGCTAACAGTCAGAGCGCGCTTCAGACACAGCAGCCTTATTGTTCTATTTGCAGTCCGTTCCCAGGTTCTGAGCAATGGAATTTTAGCTTCCTTCCCTCTCTCTCGCAGGTATAAATAGTCCAAAACTTTCCCCCCCTCTTCTCCTGCTTCCAGGGGGGATTTACTATTTTTGGAGGTTGAAGTTTATCCTTTCCAATCGGCTTTCCAAGACTCTAGCTTGCAGCCTCTTTATCATAGAATCATAGAATCCTAGAGTTGGAAGAGACCACAAGGGCCATCGAGTCCAACCCCCTGCCAAGCAGGAAACACCATCAGAGCACTCCTGACATATGGTTGTCAAGCCTCTGCTTAAAGACCTCCAAAGAAGGAGACTCCACCACACTCCTTGGCAGCAAATTCCACTGTCAAACAGCTCTTACTGTCAGGAGGTTCTTCCTAATGTTTAGGTGGAATCTTCTTTCTTGTAGTTTGGAACCATTGCTCCATGTCCGCTTCTCTGGAGCAGCAGAAAACAACCTTTCTCCCTCCTCTATGTGACATCCTTTTATATATTTGAACATGGCTATCATATCACCCCTTAACCTCCTCTTCTCCAGGCTAAACATGCCCAGCTCCCTTAGCCATTCCTCATAAGGCATCGTTTCCAGGCCTTTGACCATTTTGGTTGCAAAAGCGGAAGGCGGACTTCCTGTTTATGCCTCCCCGCTACAATTCCGAATTAAGTCTTTCTTCTTTTAAAAGTTTCCAATTTGTTCTACTCACGGGTAGTGTCTTTTAGAATCCAATTGTTCACAGGAAAAAGTTAGCGCTCTCCGGCAACAGCTACGCGGCTTCACTCCATGGAAAAAGCAGTCAATTCACAGCACCGCGCTACTCACCCCACTTCGCTCCGGAGACCCGAAAAAGGCTTTCCCTGCGAGTAGGGGAGGCGCAAAGCGTGCCCACCGAATCCCACGTTCACAGGCTTCACCTGCCTGTGATTTCTGAAGGGTCTCCGCCTTCGCCGTAACGGCAAGACCCGATTTTCACGGAGTAAATTCCTCCTAGTCAGAGGAATTCCGCCATTACCGATGGCGCTAACCCGGAAGTCCCAATCTCCTGTTCTCACAGCAGCCAACTAGACACCTCAATGGGAAACCTGCAAGCTGGACCCAAACGCAAGAATCATAGAATCATAGAATCATAGAGTTGGAAGAGACCACAAGGGCCATCGAGTCCAACCCCCTGCCAAGCAGGAAACACCATCAGAGCACTCCTGACATATGGTTGTCAAGCCTCTGCTTAAAGACCTCCAAAGAAGGAGACCACCACACTCCTTGGCAGCAACACTCTCCCCACTTGCGATTCCTGGCAACAGTTATTTGTAGGAGCAGCTGCTTCTGACGGAGGTGGAACATAGCCTGGGGGGCTAGTTGCCATCCATAGCCCTCTCCTCCAGGAATTTGCCCAATCCTCTTTTAGAGCCAGCTAGGTTGGCACCTCCCTGCCTCTTGTGGGAGAGAGTTCCATAGTTTTAACTGTGCAGGGTGCAAAGAAGGACTTTCTTTTGTCTGTCCATTGGCTGACCCCAGTGCATTCAAGTCGGAGGGTGAATGTATCACTTTGTCCATGCTGTACACGGAAGCCCAGAGGGCTGGCATAGCCTTATGCTGAGAAACGCTGGTGTTTTTGGAATGAGGACAGTGGTTATCCTCTCCAGTTAAAAGGTTTGGACAGCAGTAGCAGTGGGGGCAACGGACCCTCTGCTTGAGAGCAGTGAGAGTAAGTAGCCCTGGGTTAGGCAGAGCAAAGGTCTGGCTATAAGAGCATCTTGTCTGGCTGTATCTATGAATCTGGTGGCACTCATCTTGCTTCCTGCCCTTTCTCTTCCAGGCATCCAAACTGGAAAAGCAGAGCAGCCTGCCTGAAGGGGATTATGACAATGCTGTTCCTGCGCTGGAGCCCGACGAGACAGGGTAGGCATCAGGAGAGCATGGGCTGTGTATGAGTATTACTGTTGATTAGTATTTATTACCCACACTTCACCGTAAGGGCCCAGAGCAGGTTGCAGCATTAAAACACCATATGAAAAGTAAATTTAAGCAACTTACAAGCATAAAAGTAAGGTGGGCTCTACAAACTTTGTCTCAGGTGACAAAGGCCAGGGTCAAGAGGAGCCTTTTCAGCCTTTGCTGGAGGCTGTATAATGCAGGCTCCAGGTGCCTCTGTGAGGGGGGAGGTCCCTAGGTCAGAACCCAAGAAGGTCTTTCCTGTGTTTGAGGTGTATATGTGGGTTGGAGCTTTGGACACCCAATGTTCTCACCTTGAATTGGGCCAGGTAAGGAGCTGGCAACCAGTGTGGCTGTTTTAAAACAGGGCTTATATGAAATCTAAATGGGTGGGAAACCCATGAAGACTTCCAGAGGTTTCTGGACTCCAGCCTCCCGTCATCCCTGAGCATTGCCCATGCTGGCTGCAGGGGCTACTGGGAGTTGGAGTCCTGCGACCTCTGGAGGGTCCCCCACAAGCAGTGTTGTCCCTGTCCTCCTGGTTTGTAGCTGGGCTCACACACAGCCTCCTCTGCCAGCTGGAGGCCCTCCACCTCTTGCAGGACTCCAACTCCCAGCAGCCAGGGATTGTGGGATCTGAAGTCCAGCAGCGGCCAAAAGTCCACAGATAACACAGGGTCTCTTCAGTTCCTTTCAAAGCGCAACATGGCAACCCTCAAGACTGGGCAGGAAGTTTTGCTGAGCACATGCCTCATGTGACTCCTGTCATCGAGCCAGGCTGCATTTTCACAAGCGAGTGAAGAAAAGCCCCCCCCCCCGCCTCCCCGGTTCTCTCCCCAAATGGCCCTGGGTAAAGCTGTAGGCAGTGAGCCAGAGCCTCCAGGAAGCAGATCTTTTCTGGGCCTTGTTCATGACTGCCTACAAGTGGAGGATGCATCTTGGGGTGAAGGAGGTTGCCTTTTCTGTACCTGACAGCCAAGCCCAGCTGGCTAGGGACTTGGGGTGGAGAGCAAAGAGCACCATTGGCAGCCTTGCAGGTGTCCCCCCCCCGCCCCCCCGCCCCCAGTTTCTTTAGTGGCTTTTTCATATCAGTCTTCAAAGGGAGAGGAAAACAGTTATCCTCTGGAAATTCTCTCTTGGCCACTTGGCAGAGATTCTGATTTGCCAGAGACAGTCAGGCAAGTGGCCCTCTGAAACGCTTCCGTGTGTGTGTGTGTGTGTGTGTGTGTGTGTGTTGGCAGAATCAGCAGGAAGGCCAGGCAGCGAAGCACCTTCCGACAGGGAGAAGGGCCCACCTCCGAGGCCAAGGACCCAGATGCCAGCCCCAGCCTCCCCAGCACAGAGGACGTAATTCGGAAAACAGAGCAGATCACCAAGAACATCCAGGAGCTTCTGCGGGCAGCTCAGGAGAACAAACACGACAGGTGAGGAGGCCAGGAAGTCAGAGCAGAGGTGCCTGGAAGAAGCGCTTGAGTATCCTGGTCTGCGTTGAGCAAAAGTGCTCTTCCCCCCTCAGGAGGGATCCTGGAATCAATTAGATGAGGCAGCATGCAGAGCGATGATGATGCGTGTGTGTCTTGCAAGTGTGGGTTGACATCCTTCTTTCTTTAAAGAAAGAGAGGCCCAAATTCTTGTACACCTGGCTGGCTTTGCTACCTTTTCCATCCAAGGCAACTGGCAGCTTTTATTTTCATCCTTCTGGACCTCCTAACAGGCCAGGATCTGGTGCTTAAAATCATGCCTTCCTCCTCTTTAGCTGGGAAAGGGTGTGTCTACAAGAGGAGTCCTGAGCTACACAAGTATCTGATGGTGTCCTGGATTTTCCCACGCCCCTTCCTGCTCGCCCCATTCGGGGTTGGAGGGGTGTCAAGAGGCAGAAGTGACCCTGGGAGTTTGGGAGGGGGGAAGCTTGAGTCACATGTGTGTCCTCTTGAGCAAAAGTGTAGGTTATGACAGCTTTATGCGCTCCTTGATTCTGCAAGCGCTCCATTGGGCTGTGAGGCGCTCCTGTGCTGAAAAACCTCTCTCTCTCCTCTCTCTGGTTTTCCTCCTTGGGGTGCCCAGGCCATTCAGGCACAGCAGCGCCCCCAAGCTTAGGCACAGCCTGGGCTGTTTCAGTCCCCTGGTTCCATGGGCCGAGCGAGCTTCTCTGCAGCCTCTGACCCTCCGGCAGCCTGACCCTCCCACCACCTGGTATTCTGGCCTCTGTCCCTGCCTCCCAGGCACAGTGTCCTTTTTCTTTCTTTGGGGTCCTCCCCTCCCCTCCCAAGCATGGGGTGTTTAGCGGTTATGCAAGAAAGGCTGCCGAACACCCTGGCCCAGCCTGCTCAGCACCATTTGGGAGAGGAGCTGGTGTTTGATGGGAGTGCAGTTTGGGGCCAGCAAGCGGGGGGAGGGTTCCTTCATCCAGCCTGGCATTTTTTGTCCGTCCCTGGTACCCTAATGTGCAGCAGTGAAAGGGGAAACCTTCTTTGACCATCCACAGGGGTGTCACCTGCTCAGCTGGCACCCTGTGTTTCATCACAGGTTGTACTTGCCTCGTGGGACTTTCTGAGCTCACTTGAGGGCAGAAAAGAGAAGCGCAGGCAGCTGATGTCTGAAAGAGAGACCTAAATCCAGATGAAGAATCCTGTACCTCTGAGAAGCCCCACAAGAGCTAAAGGAAAAGGTTGAGGCCCTGGCATTTGGTGATGGGACACCCCCTCCTCCACCATGGAGAAAGATGGCCTGGGAACAGGATGAGTGCTAAGAGGCAGGGAGTGGGAGGGTGCAAGGGAGCGGCTTCATCTTTGAGCTTTAGGAAGGTCCTGGCTGCTCTTGGAGCACAGCAGGAGCTCTGCTGATCCTAGGTGGGCTTGCTGAAATGGGCTTTTCATTTTCTTGTTCAGGTGAGGGACGTTTGTCCCTCCCACACACAGTTGAACTCCAACTCCCAGCATAGTCCTATAGTCCAATGGCATCTAGAGGGCTGCACAAGTTGTTAAACTGGAACTCACTGCCACAGGAGGCAGGGATGGCCACTGGCTTGGATGGCTTTAAAAGGGCATTGGACAAATACAGGGAGGAGAATAAGGCTCTTAGCCGTGATGACTCTGCTCCCTGGGTCCCATCACCATCCTCCTGGGGTCTGGCGGCAACTGTTTGGGCTCCACATCTGTCTCCACCTCTGATGGGCTTTAGATGAGACCTTCCTTGCCTCAAGCAACTTTCCTGCATAATCGTCCATGACTGACCCAGCTCCCCATCTCACCTGCCTGCCTGTCTTTCTGTGGCTTGAGTTTGGGGGGGAGCATGGAGGCTGGGCATGCAGCTGGTAGCAAGGAGGTGTGTGTGTGTGTGTGTGTGTGTTGACTGGGGGACTAATGCACACATGGCTGGGCCACAATTCCTGGCTAACAGTTCTGCGCGCACCAGTTGGATCTCGTGGGCTGTGTGGGTCTTGGCACTTCAGGCACACAGGCTCCAATCCCTGCTTGCCTGTAACTCCATCACGTCACTTTTTGGGGAGCAATTTTGGACATTATGATAAGCATTTTGCCCCTCCTCCCTGCTGCCTCCTCTCCACGATGGCTCTGCTCTGCCTCTACAGTTGGGGGAAGCAGTGCTTCTGAATCCCAGTTGCTGGAAACTGCAAGAGGGGAGAGGGCTCTGGTGCTTGGATCCCGCTTGCGGGTTTCTAACAGGCATCTCGTTGGCCCCTGTAAGTACAGAAAACTGGACTCGGTGGGCCCTTGGCTTGATCCAGCAGCCTCTTCTTAAGTTCTTAGGACCATTGCTCTCTGAAAGGGACAGTTTGCATCTCCTCTGCTCTCTCCCAGCACAATGAGACTCTTTTCTACGAGACAACTTAAAGCTTTTCTTCTGGCTACTATTTTTATTTTAAAGTCTCCACATCAAGCATTTGGACTTCCCAGCTGTACTTCTTGTGTTGCCACTTGCCAAGGTGCATGAGGTGGGCCTGGATGTGTGGGCACCCTTGTTTTTAATGGCTTTGCGCCTGCAGCAACTAATGTCACCTTTTGTAGCCTTGGGGGTGGGGGAACTTGCTTCCCTTAGAATGACCTGCCCCCCTCTCTCCCCTTGCAGCTACATCCCCTGCTCAGAAAGGATCCACGTGGCAGTGACGGAGATGGCTGCCCTCTTTCCAAAAGTGAGTAGCCCTGCAGAGGTCAGAGGGGGGCTCTGAATGCAGCAGGGACTCCCTTGTGGTGGCCAGCCTGTGGAAAGGACCAGAGGACTTATTTCATTTCACCTTTATTTCCAAGGAGCTCAAGGGAGCGTGCATGGTTCTTCCCACTCCTCATTTAATCCCCACAACAGCTGTGTGAGGTAGGTTAGGCTGAGAGAGGCAGTGACTAGACCAAGGTCACACCCAGTGAGCTTCCTGCCCAAGTGGGGATTTGAACCCTGGCCTCTCTGAGGTCTTAGCCCGGCACTCTAACCAGGACACCCCGCTGGCTCTCTTGGGAGAACTCTTACCAGC
Organism: Podarcis erhardii; assembly: GCF_964252035.2. Classification (NCBI taxonomy): domain Eukaryota; kingdom Metazoa; phylum Chordata; class Lepidosauria; order Squamata; family Lacertidae; genus Podarcis; species Podarcis erhardii. The sequence goes on along the minus strand of NC_138502.1, from coordinate 54,272,771 downwards.
CACAGGAAGTGGTCTTAGGCCAGACATACCAGGGGTCCCTCTAGCTCGGCACTGGCAGTCTCCATGGATGGGTGGCAGATCTGTAGGGTTTTGGACAAAGGGTCTGCATGCAGAGTGGGCTCCTTTGCCAGCCGTGAAGCTCTCTATTCCCATCCCATCCTTATTAGTTTCTTTAAATGCAATATTTCATTGTGAGTTTTGTAAATAATAAAATATATTATAGTTATGTAAATCATCTTAATGTGCAGAGACTAGTAACATCTAACCAGATCTAAAGAGAAAGGGAATTCTGACACAATCATATTGTATACAGAGATGTAAAACCTTATGCCATACATTCCGCTGCTCACACCTGAATCTCTGGCTGAGCGAGACAGGGAGAAATAATCCAGGTTTGCCCACACTGAGTGAATAGTCAAAGGACAAGAAGGAGAGTCTGACTAAACAGCAGGAAAAGTTATCTGACAGTAAGGGAGTCTCTCAGAAGGTGGTGGGCTCCCTTTCACTGGAGGTTTTCAAACAAAGGTTGTATGGCTGCCTGTCAGGGATTCTTTAGCTGTGATTCCTGCATTGCAGTGGGTTGAACCAGATGACCCCTGGGGGTCCCTTCCAGTGCTACAGTTCTGATTCTAGGACACTGGAGCCAGTCTCAGCTCCCTGGATGAAGCCTTTCTCCAGGCCTAACCGTAAATCCTCTTAGGTCAGCGGTGGCGAACCTATGGCACGTGTGCCAGAGTGGGCACGCAGAGGAGCCCTCACTGCTGGCACACATGCCATCGGCCCATCCGCGCTGTTGTTTTGTTGTTTTTTCCATTTGTGCTCCACCTCCTCCCCATGCTGCTGCGTACATCCGCTGCTTAAACCCAGAACTTTTCTTTTTCTTTTTTGCTGGTAGCTGGCGATTGTGTTCAGCGATTGGTCTGTTTTTCAATTGGCTACAGCAGTGGCTGTTTCTGATTGGACATAACAGTGTTCGTTATTTGACCCTCGTGATTTTTTTTCTGCACTTTTTCCGGTGCTGGGTGGTAGTTCCCAGCTCCCCCCTCCAAGCCAGGCCTCGCCCATTCCCTTCTGCGCCCCCCTACTCCAATCCTCCGCAGGCTCCTCGTCTCCCTTGAGCTTGACCTGCCTGGGCTAGGAGGGCACCTGTGCCCACCACCTACCTGCGTGCCTGGCCCAACCCAGCCTCACCCCTTTGCCGTTGCCAGAGGGAAGGAGGGAGGGAGGAAGATGGGGAAGACCACACCGGGGTGGCAGGCAGGCAGGCAGGCAGGCAGGCATCTGGTGGGAGGGGGGAAGACGGAGGGAGATGGTGAGAACCGCGGCAATTTTTCTGTTCTGTCTCTCCCCCAGAAAGCTCAAAAACTTTGGGCACTTTGCAATAAATAAGTGGGTTTTGGTTTGCAGTTGAAGCAACTGCTGATACATTTTTGCAGTGGAAAGAAAATATTTGGCCCTTTAACCTATCTTCCTCTCTGCATGCTCCTTTAGCCCCCTGCCTCTGATGTTCATGCAGAAGTGCTGCTCTAGCCGGGTGGTGCCTGCCCCCCTGTGTCATGCTTTCCCCCGTTTTCCTCTGTCCTCCCCAGAAGCCCAAGTCTGAGCTGGTGCGCACCTCTCTGCGGCTGCTGACCTCCAGTGCCTTCCGACTGCATTCCGAGTGCACAAAGGCCCTTCCGCCAGAGTCCTGCCCCCTGGCCGACATCCAGCTGGTCACCCAGCAGGTCATTCAGTGCGCCTATGACATCGCCAAAGCTGCCAAGCAGCTGGTTACCATCACAACCAAGGAGAACACCAACTGAGGCCGCCGTGTTCCCCCACCTCCGCAGCAGGCCTCCTGCAAAGGGTCGGCTTGGAAGCTGAACATTTTCATGTTTTTTACAGGAATATTTAAGGTGGTGCATTACTTCTTTTTAAAAAAGGAATCTCAGTATTAAAGGGGGTTTGCATGTTTCCCCCCCTCAAAAGGACCCCCCCCCCGAATTAATGTAACCCACTGCCTTATTTTATGCCTGTATTGCCAGTGTAAAGAGGGTGTCAGTGTATGGAACGTCATGAGCCAATCTTCGCATCAACCGCTCTCACAGGGATGTGTGTGTGTATCTGGGGCAGGGAGTGGCGGGGAGGGTCACACTCTGCACCATTTGTGAACTGAAATGCACATATCAGGATACAGGGCACATATCCCCAAGTCTCGTTATGCAGCTGTTTGACACACCTGAACCACTATGTTGCACGTACCACTAACCTCTGAAGAGCGGGGGTAGGTAAGGACACCCCCCCAACATGATCCCTGCCAATCAGTCCCCACCCCTTGTGAAATACCAGGCCATCAAAGGCTTGCTACAAAATGGTAGGACTAGCCTCCCGACCCCTTTAATATTTTAGTCTCCTGGGACTCTTCTTTGCTTTCCATGGTGGAAGCAGATGGGAGTGTCTCAGATTTTTTTTGGCCCCAGTTCATATGGATCTTTGAAAAAGTGCTTTTCATGACATAACTGCACCACAAAGCTTTCCTAGGGCAGAAAATGGTTTTTTTCTTGTCCTGTTTCTGCTCACCCGCCCCCACTCCTCCTTTGGGGTATCTGCATTCCTGGGAGGATGGCTTGCTGGTGGCGGCTGTGCCGGGAGCGGTGCACTGCAGGGAGTGTCTAGTTGCAGGTGGGACTGAAGGTCCATCTTGGGTGGCAAAGATACAGTGGAACCCTGCCTGGATTTGGGGAGGAGTGAGAGACTGATTGTCTTGTGTTTTTTTGGTGGGGGGGGGGAGAGAACTGCTGGTGTTGAGAGCTGGGCTTGGTGTCCTTTCCCATTTGAGCCCCAACAACCTTGCTTCTTGAGAGCCACTGTTCCTGTGTTCACCAAGGTGGCAGGGCAGGGTGACATTAAGAAAGGGGGCAGCTGTGCAGGGTGGCTGAAAAAGCCTCTGCTTTGCTGTTGGGTGTCCAAGTGGTCCAGTGGATGCCATGGTTTGCAGACAAGATGCCGTGAAGCAGAGTGGCCCAGCCAGGGTGTATGTGTAGAGAGAGGAAGCAGCTGGGGAGGGCGTGTAGTGAGAGGAAGGTGGACCCTGTTCCAGAGGCTGAATGCGCCTGCTGGTGAAAGGATCATAGTAATTCCTGCTAGGTTGACAATTTGGCTGGTGCTTCATGGAACGAAACAGGTTCCATTGATGGGCATGCATGAGAGAGGTTCCTACACTAGAGCACATTGGTTGCACGGAAGCCCTGCTGCCATCGCTAGGCCTTGAGGGAGTGGTGACAGGTTTGTCTTGTTGGGTTTGGTGGGTCTTAAATGGCCCTCTATGGCGAGAACTAGGTCTGGGTCAGGAGCCTCTCTCCCCCCTTATGCCCAGTTGCCCAGTCTGATCCTCAGTGCTTCAGAACATCCTTTGTGCCACTTGAGGGGAGTCTTCCCTGGGGAAGGCGGTTCAGGGGGCAAGTCTGCATTGTGTGTGTCTGGGGGAGAGATTTCTGGGATGGTCCCAACAGCATGCAGCATGCTGTGTAGTGATTTCTGGCAGGGGCCCTTTAACAAACAGCTGATTTTGTCCAGCGACAGCCCCACCCCCTCCCTTCATCTTGGTGCGTCTGGGCCACCCCACTAGTAAAGGCTTCCGATGAATCCGGAGAAATTCTTATGAATTCTGCTGAATGGAGAAAGAGTCTTGGGCTACAGCCGGCCTGTGAGAGTTTGGTGCTCAAGGTGGAAAACCCAAAGGGCAGCCTGTGCCATCATGCCCAATCCTGTGCACACCTGTCTCATAACCAGCAAGAGCTGTGTGCAAGGGTGCCTTGTGGTGCTCTGGGTTCATCTCCCACTCGTTCCACTGCAGCCTTCCCCCCAGCAGGACAAGACCCACTTAGCTCCTCTTCTCTTAAGAGTCTGGCCAAAATGTACGCACAAAACCGAGAGGGTCTCGGGTCTGGGGAAATAGGAAGCTTGAGGCTGGCTGGGCCTGAGCAAGCAAGTCAACCTTCCTCCTGCCCTGCCTAGTGCTCCCCCCGGCAGGCTCTGCCACGGCCCGTGAAGTTGCCAGCTCACTGCAGGGTACTGCTTCTGTACAAGGCAGAGGAGGCGATCTACCCACCTGCATGCCACTCATAGGAAATGGGCAGACAGGCTGTCTGCTCCAGGGATGCTTGGCTGGTGGTGGAGAGGTTTCTGGGTTTACAAGCAGCAGTCCAACTTGAGGGGTGTGTGAGTGTGTGTGTGTTTTACCCTGTTGGTATTTATATATTAAAAGAAACCAAACCAAGTGCCATAATAATGTTGGATGCTGATGTTACCTTGTAATTAACTACCTTTTTAAAAAGTATTCTACTATTTTTGGGTTTAAAGAAACAAACAAACAAAAAAGGTAGAACAGGTATCTTGCTTTTTCTGTTCTTGTCTCCTGGTTTTGTCTTCTTGCAAACAGTGTTGACTGGCATGAAATGTTGGCTGAGCATAGCTGTCAACTTTTCCCTTTTCTTGCGAGGAATCCTATTCGGAATAAGGGAATTTCCCTTTAAAAAGTGAAATGTTGACAGCTATGTGGCTGAGACCAGTTTGGATGTCTTTGCCCTTGTTGGGCCTGTGGGCCCATTGCAGGCAGAGAAACTGTTTTGGGCAGCAAGCGCGCACTCCTCCCTGCCAGGAAGTAGGCTCAGGAAAGGGAAAGCACCTGACTGCTGCGTTCTAGGTCCTTCTCTCATGGACAAAGCAAAGGAGCAACACCAGCTTGCAGTAAGAGAGTTTAAAAGCTTTATTGAGCCTTTTGACATCCCTGACAGAGCCTGAATGGGGAGTGCTTGGAGCCTCCCACCCTCCTCTTCCTTGCACTGCTTTGCCAGCAGCAATAATAGGTAGCTGCTGCTTCCACATCCAAGTTTGGGGAAGGTGAAGGCTTGCAAGGACAGCGTGTGTTTGAGCTGCTGCCTGCTGGCTGAGTCTGTCCACCACCATCCCATATCTCCCCCAAGTGCCTTGAAGGATCAGCAATCCCCACCTGCAGAGCCTCTTAGAGCCACAGTTGCGCCTGCCCTCCAGGAAGGGCCAAAGCCTTCAGCAGGAGAGGGCTGCTGTGCAAGGGGGGCGGGGGCTGCAGCCCTCCAGCCTCTCTCCTTTTTAATCTATACAAATACTCCCACAGCGCCCCCAGCAGGATGCAAGCAGGAAGCAGCTCCCACATTGAGGATTTTAATCTACTGAAATTGGAAAGCAAGCCCCCTCTCGCTTCTTTAGGTCCAGGCTGCTTTGGGATAGCTGTAACTCTGGAAAAGAACAGAGAAGGAGAAATGTTTTCAGTTCTTGCAGGTAACACTTTGCCTTCAACCCCTGGCAGATCCCTGAATGAAACTGCTGGGATGGGAGGCAGCTGCATGTGTAAATAAGAGGTGGTGAAGGCTGCCTTGCTGTGCCCCAAATATGTTGGTCCAGGCACAAAACCCCAAACAGTTTGGAAATGCCTGACTCCCTTCTCCAGGACCCATGTGCTAGGAGGCCAGACAGACAGGCTGGCTGCTCCCCATATAGAGGGCTTGGCTCATCCACAAGAGGCATTTCAGAAACACCCGGGGGACAGAATCACTCTTCTCTTGCCCACAGGATGGGGGAATTCCCTGTTGACTGGCATGAGGCACCAGTTCTGATAGGCTGCTGCCTCCGCCCCCCTCACCTTGTTACGATAGCCGAGCTCCATCATGCGCCTGGCGGCCAGTTGCTCCAGCTCCGCGTTGCGCTGCTCCTGCTCCTTGGCCTTAGCCACTTCCTCCCACTGGCACTGCAGCTCCTCCTGCTCCTGCCGATGCCGCTCCGTGAGCTGAAAAAGCAATAGGGAAAGGAGAGGGAGAAACCCAGCAAGGTGGGCACATCGTCACAGCCCACGTGAACTATTAGAGCTCACACAGTTAGCAGTCCTCTCTGGACAGCCCACCTACCCTCCTGCTTCCCCCTGTGAGCCTGTGCCTTCCAAGTCCCTCTTCTTAAGCACAGCTCGCCTTGAACTTTGAGCATCATTTTGTCATCACCTGCTGCATGAGGTCCTGTGCCCCCAGCCCTTGATCAGTCCTTCACTTCTCGCTCCTGTCTCTGCCTGACTACTTCCCTTTTGTGTGGAAAAACAGTCCCATTCCGGACTGGGGAGAGGAACCACAAAGCAGAATGATGAAGCAGACCATCTTGTAGCTGACGTGAGGATAACTGCCCTGTATTGTCTAGACTTTGGGGAAACCCACCCAGACACCAAAGGTCTGGACCCCTCCTGCTTTTGGTTTTTGATGGCACAAAGTGAGGAGGAATTAAAGAACCTTTTAATGAGGGTGAAAGAAGAGAGCGCAAAACATGGTCTGAAGCTCAACATCAAAAAAAAAAAACACAAAGATCATGGCCACTGGGCCCATCACCTCCTGGCAAATAGAAGGGAAAGAAATGGAGGCAGTGAGAGATTTTACTTTCTTGGGCTCCATAGTCAAAACAAAACAAATTCCTTCCAGTAGCACCTTAAAGACCAACTAAGTCAAAGAAGATATCAGTCTGTACCTGTGCAAGTTTCTTGGTGAGGTTGATGGACTTCCATTTCATGCGGCTCAATGTGGTGCCTTCCATAGTTCCAGTTACAGATAGGTAGCCGTGTTGGTCTGCCATAGTCAAAACAAAACAAATTCCTTCCAGTAGCACCTTAGTTGATCTTTAAGGTGCTACTGGAAGGAATTTGTTTTGTTTTGACTATGGCAGACCAACACGGCTACCTATCTGTAATTGGGCTCCATAATCACTGCAGATGGTGACAGCAGTCACAAAATTAAAAGACGCCTGCTTCTTGGGAGAAAGGCAATGACAAACCTAGACAGCATCTTAAAAAGCATAAAGCCATGGTTTTCCCAGTAGTGATGTATGGAAGTGAGAGCTGGACCATAAAGAAGGCTGATTGCTGAAGAATTGATGCTTTTGAATTATGGTGCTGGAGGAGACACTTGAGAATCCCATGGACTGCAAGAAGATCAAACCTCTCCATTCTGAAGGAAATCAGCCCAGAGTGCTCACTGGAAGGACAGATCGTGAAGATGAGGCTCCAGTACTTTGGCCACCTCATGAGAAGAGAAGACTCCCTGGAAAAGACCCTGATGTTGGGAAAGATGGAGGGCACAAGGAGAAGGGGACGACAGAGGACGAGATGGTTGGACAGTGTTCTCGAAGCTACCAGCATGAGTTTGACCAAGCTGAGGGAGACAGTGGAAGACAGGAGGGCCTGGCGTGCTCTGGTCCAGGGGGTCACGAAGAGTCGGACACGACTAAACAACAAAGTCCTACAGGGGCTGCCAGCTGGCTCCTGAGCAAGACCTACCTGTGCTTCCAACTCCCGCCTGCGCTCAGTTTTCAGCGCAGCCTCCTTTTCCTTCTCCCGGTGCGTCAGCTGCTTGGCCACTTCAAGCTCCTGGATCAGCTGCTCCCGGGACTTCACCGATTCCTGCTGCGCCTGCCTGTTCCTCTCCATCCTCTCTTGGATCTGGCGCGCCCTCTCCACCAGGACCTGTTTCAACCAAGAGGTGAGAGGGAGGGAGAAGCCCAGGCTCCTGTCCCTGCTGCGCAGGCAACCTGCCTTGATTCTTTCTGCCCCAGGTGCAGAGAGCTCACCTCAGCCATGAGTCTGTCCCGGGCCTTGCGCTCCTTCTCCCACTCTTGTTCTCGCTTCTCCCACACTTGCTTGGCTTCCTCCCTTTGGTGGGGTGGGGCAGGGGTGGGGTGGGAGAGAAAGGAGGGAGTGACTTTGAGTGCCAGAGAGGTGTCATGGAGGACAATGGCCTTTCTCCATACAAGTAGGGGACCCCACAGCTGCTTTGAGAACTGAAGAGCACTGACCCAAAGAAATAATAGAACTACAGAGTTAGGAGGGATCCCAAGGGTCATCTAGTCCAACCCCCTGCAATGCAGGAATCACAGTTACGAGATTCCTCCAAGCTCATCACAGATCCCCTGCCAGATCCTAGGAGCCCTCTCCACCCACAGCTGGACCGCTGGCTGGAGCTGATGCAAAACCTGGAGGGCACTAGGTGAAGCGGGGGGGGGGGGGGACTGGCGGCTGCTCTTCTCCAGCTGTCTCCCCACCACCGCAACCACAACAGCTAAGCCACTTTTGCAGGGTGAGGTTTGTCAGCTACAGGGAAGAGGAGGTTAAGGGGGTGATATGATAGCCATGTTCATCCATATAAAAGGATGTCACATAGAGGAGGGAGAAAGGTTGTTTTCTGCTGCTCCAGAGAAGCGGACACGGAGCAATGGATCCAAACTACAAAAAAGAAGATTCCACCTAAACATTAGGAAGAACTTCCTGACAGTAAGAGCTGTTCGACAGTGGAATTTGCTGCCAAGGAGTGTGGTGGAGTCTCCTTCTTTGGAGGTCTTTAAGCAGAGGCTTGACAACCATATGTCAGGAGTGCTCTGATGGCGTTTCCTGCTTGGCAGGGGGTTGGACTCGATGGCCCTTGGGGTCTCTTCCAACTCTATGATTCTATGGAAGCAATTGCTCCTCTTCCCAGCAGCCTTTGCTTCAGCCACACCGCCGAAGGGAACGCTGGCAACAGCTTGCTCCACAGCCCGCCCTCCATCCCGTTCTCCCACCTCACCTGAAGACGGTCTCCAGCTCTGCCTCCCGTGCTTTTTCCAGCTGGAGCTGCTCCTCAATGACATCCTTCATCCAGGCCACGACAGCCACCGCTTGCTCCCGCTGGGCAGACTTCAGGCGCTGGTCCTCATCCTCCTGTTCCATCAGCGCCAGGAGGATCTGCCTGTCCTTCTCCTGCAGGGCAGACCAGGAGAAGCTTCCGTGGGCCTCAAGCCAACAAGAGCCTTTCCCAGTCCCTTGGAGTCAGAGCTGCTAGGGACAGAGCCCAGGACCGTCTGTGTGCAAAAGGGCGTACTCTGGCATGGAGGCCCAGCCGCTTCCTTAAGGCAGGGCCAAGGTGGCTGGAAGAGATGGGAGGTAGCAAAGGCCTAGCAAACCAAAGAGGATGATCAGGCTGCCAACAGTAGAACAGCCGCCAAAAAAGCAGGAATACCACAGGGAAGGCGTCTCCAGCATTGTTGGCTTTACAAAAAATGTTGAGATTTGGCAGCAGGCTGTGATGCAATCAAGGCAAGTGCCACTGACCATGGGCAGGGTGCAGCTCCTTGTACTCCAGAACTGAAGGGGTATGGGACAGCCATCCTACCAGCCTTCAGCTGTGCTCTGGGCCTGAAGCACAAAGCATTCCAGTGGCCCCAACTTACCAGCTCCTCCTGGATCCACTGGGCTCGCCTCTTCAGTTGGGCTTGATACTGGTGCCTCAGAAAGCGCCTGAGAAGAGAGAAGAGGAGAGCCAGACTTTGTAATTCACAGGAAGAGCCAGAGAAAACAAGCAGGGGGGCTTCAGAACTGCCCCAGCTTGTTAAGTTCTCAAGCGCAGCTAAAAGTACATTTCAGCTACACAAAAATATAAACAGCACCCCTGAGCATGTGCAAACTGCCTCACTTTCACCACAAGTAAAGGCACCCACAGGGTCACTTTTGGCAAGGTGGAAGTTGCAGCTGCCTAATATATCTTGTTTGAGAAATTAAGTACTGGCGCTGACCCATCCCCTAGCCACGGATAGGAACCCTGCACCCCTAAACCTAATTTCAAGCAGGTGTCCTGGGAGGAAGATACAGTGGGAATGAGGGGAAAGAAGGAATGAGATACAAGGGGGGTGTCCCTCACTTATGGCTCTGGCACTGCCAGGATTCCACCCAACAGATTTCTCCTCAGCCAAATAAAGGTTCCCCCATTCCTGCCCTCCTTTCTCACCACCACCACCACCTCCCAAATCCTTACTTAGCTAGGGAGGGAACTAAATAGCAGCTCTCAGGGCAGCCAGGTGCCCTCTGCCAACCCCCTCATGCCCTCTGCTCTCCAATAGCCGTACCCAAGTTCAATCTTCTTCCTCTCCTGCTCCTGGCACTTCCGCTTGGCCTCCAGGGCTTCCAGCTCCCAGTGCTGCCTGAGCAGGTTCTCCTCTTCCCTCTTCAGCTTTGTGGCCTGAGAAGAAGAACGACCCAGAATCCTTCATCTCCAGGCTCACCTCCCTTTCCCAGCAGGAAAGCAGGGTGGGTGGGGGACAGAAGCTGCTAGGGAAAGGAGGGGCTGGAGCTGCCCCTGCAGCAGAGGCTGCGCACTCAGCATCCCAGATGCACATGACCAGGAGCTGCTCAGCTCTTGCACCTCCTTGCCGCTTGCCCCCACAAGAGCCAACCAATTGCGGGCATGTGCAGCCGGGCACCCAACACTCCTCCTGGCAGGGCACATCTCCCTCAGCTCCAAAAGCCCTGGAGCAGCCACGTGGAAGCGTGGGTTGCACTGACACCCAAAGCTGGGTCGATTTATAACAAATACCTTCAGTTCATAGCCCCCAAAGGCCACGTGGGGCCTGCCCCTAAATCCCACTTTCTGTGGTGGTCACATATGGGAAGAAGCAGAAGAGGGAGAGAGGCTTGGTTCACGGATCTGCACCTGCACCAAGGACAGAGTTACTGTCTCTCTTCCCCCAGCCCCCCCCCCCAAATCTCATCTCTGACTTTTCTTCCAGGGGACTGCCACAAAGAAAAGCAAGACAAGACAGATGGCAGGTGGGGGGTGGGGACTGGCGCTTGCAATCCTCCACCAGCTCCCTTTCCAGCACCATCCCTCAATGCCAGGCCCTAGCATGTACCTCCACCTCCCGCAGCTGCAGCTCCTTGATCTGCTGCCGCAGGAACTCTGCCTGCTTCCTTTCTTCCTGCTTCCGCCTCTCCTCCTCCTCCTTCATCCTCTCCAGGGCTTCGCTCCGGGCTGCCTCGTATTTGTTTTCTGCACGGATCTTCTCTTCCCGCTCAGTGGCTTCTCGCTGGATCGGGGTCAAATGGAAGCGTGAGCATCCTGTCCGCCTGCTGCCTTCTCAAGGCTGAAGGAGCAGGGAGAAGGGGAGACACGGGGCACCAGGCCCAGGAAGCCTGCAAAGAGGCACACTGTGGCTCCTACCTGTTGCTTCTGAGTCAGCTGATCTCCCCAGGCCTCCACCACGTGATCCTTGTGCAGTTTGGAGCCAACCTGGTGGGAAGGGACAGAAAGCAGGAGCTCAGCTGTCTCAATGAACTGCTACCCGTCCCCCATCCTTTGAGCTGCAGAACTTGCTTTAGAGGGGAGCAACAGCATTGCTTCCCATTCCAAGGTTTGAGCTGGAGGAAAAGGGCAGGAGCATCCTGATACAAAGAAGCAGGGAGCCAGGGTTGGCCTTGGCACCCAGCATCCTTGGGCAGGATACAGGGCACACTGCCGACACCTGCCCTGCTGCCACCTTTTTATCAGAAAGGTTTCCCAGCCAGATATTCCCACCAGCACAAAGCAGCATACCCCACAATGCCCCAGAGTGACCCAACACCAGGGGGCTCAACCCAGCCATGTTGCTCAGAGTGCCGCTGGCGCCCCCCTTGCCAGGAAGCCTACCAGGGCCTGAGGAAAGGCACTCTGCCTTGGAGCTGGCCCAGCCTGGATCCTGCCCCAAGAGGAGACTGTCCTACTCCGTCCCCCTGACAGAGCTGCATTCTGTTCTAATGCACACCCCCCCCCAGGATTCCTTGGGGCAAAATGATGCTGGATTGTGCCCTTGTCTCTCACCTCCCGGAGCTTAGCGCTGTTGTTCTTCCAGCACTCGTACAGACAATCCTCTGCAATCTGTTAAAAAAGCAGAACTCAGAATCCCTCATGCAGGCAGCACCAGAGCCTCACCCACTTGCCAGTTTACTTCTGTTCTCAGACAGAACAGTACACAACAGTACAGGAATGTAAGCGTGGATATCATGTTACATCAGCAATGGGAAATGAAATTACAGGGATGCGCCTGCAGTGGCAGAAGAATGCTGCTGGGAAAGGATGCCTTTGGCAAGACTTGGAAGCATCACTAGGCAACATGACGGTGGCTTTGACCACCAAAGCTGCTGCAAGTCAAGCTTTGGCTCCTGCAGGTGCCTCTGGGAAGCCTGCAAACGCAGCAGCACTTATGGACAATGGGGCACTCACAAAGTAGACCTGTAGAGGAACCAGACTTGCCAGCAAATACACAGCCTTCCCTTCCTCATCCTGGGAAATTCTTACACTGAGCTGGTGTGTGCCCCACCCCCGCACCCCCCAGATGGTTTAGAAGAGCAGACCAACATTTCCCATGGCAGAGATCACCTCCTGACAATTCTCTCAGCCCTCCCAGTGCTTCTGTGAATGCTTCTGAATGTCGTCCTATGAGGAAGAGCCCTTAAGACTCTCTGATTTAAGACCCTGACAAAGGATGTGTCTCTATTGTAACCGAAGGAAAGTTGCAGTGGGTTGGACTAGATGACCCTTGGGATCCCTTCAAATTCTGATTCTATGAGAAATAGTCTTCCTTTCAGACTGACTTGTTTTCTCCGCTCCTCTCTGGCTGACTTCAGCTCGTCATGTCTCCGCCTCTTTTCACTCAGGTCTGCATCCTTGTTCAGCTGCAGCTCCTGCAGCTCTGCTGCCAGCATCTCACGCTCCTCAAAGAGCAGCTTCTGGAGCTGCCTGCGTCTCTGCTCCAGGCTGAGACACTTCTCTTCCTTAAGCTTCTCACGGTGATAGGCGGTCATGCTAGCAAAGGTTTTAAAAAAGAAAAGCGAAGATGAAAATGGTAATATTCTGCTGGTCCCAACTTTAATCCCTTTTTCAAGTTTAGCTTCTAAAAACAGCCCTGACTTCCCTAACCTTCTTTAAGGATGTCCTATTCTCTTTACTGGGACGCGGGTGGCGCTGCGAGTTAAACCACAGAGCCTAGGACTTGCCGATCAGAAGGTTGGCGGTTCGAATCACCGCGACGGGGTGAGTCCCCATTGCTCAGTCCCTGCTCCTGCCAACCTAGCAGTTCAAAAGCGCATCAAAGTGCAAGTAGATAAATAGGTACCGCTCCAGCAGGAAGGTAAAAGGTGTTTCCGTGTACTGCTCTGGTTCGCCAGAAGCAGCTTAGAGTCATGCTGGCCACATGACCCGGAAGCTGTATGCCGGCTCCCTCAGCCAATAAAGTGAGATGAGCGCCACAACCCCAGAGTCAGCCACAACTGGACCTAATGGTCAGGGGTCCCTTTACCTTTATTCTTTGTTGTGGCACACAACACTGATGCTGGCGCTCCCAGTTTGCTGCAAGCTTGTAGAGAGCGGTCCTTTCTTTCCTGAAGAAGTGTAAAAAGTCTGACCCTCTCTCAGATTCTAGTGCTTGTTTACACTTCAGCTATTTTACTTGCATTTCAGCTGCCGGGGACAGCTAACAGGGCTGTGGAGGAGGGGCCAGGGCCTTTGCCAGTGCTGCTCTTTCCCTTTCTTGTGTTTGGACACAGTTAACAGCAAATGGAGCCAAAAATTCTACCCAGGCATTATTCAAGTTGCATGCTTCTCCCCACCCTGCTATGGGTCCCCACTGCCCTAGCCTTGCCTTTGCTTGTAGGAATGGCGTGAACTCCACTGGGCCTGCTTTGAGCTGTAGACCCCAGACTGTTGAAAATAGCGGCTGTTCAGCTCCCACAGTTTCCGGAAACGGGCTTCTTGCTCACGGTGGTGCACAATCTGCTGCTCAAGGGCTCTGCTGCGGTTGCTCCAAAACGAAGGGATTGTAGGCAACGCCATCTGGGCAACTCTGGAAACTCTGGATTAAACACCTCGTTCCTGAAGGACATGAGAAGTATTAGTTTTAACAGGTGCATGAACCATCAGCCCACCAAGCTCCACTCCCCATGCAGGCCAGCCGACCCCAGCCCCCAGGCACTCGGCATTCCATGGCTCAGAGCCTCCCCAACACACACTCTGCAACACAGACCTGGAAGAGATGGAGAGGAGTGTGTTTTCCCAGCTGCCTACATATATTACGGCTGCAATGTTTAGTCCATTCTGTCACTTAGATCAACTAAAAAATTGGATCAAATATAGGAAATATCTGTTGGTTGATTGGGTAGCAGAATATTTTAAAAGTTATTCACATAAGTACAGTGGTGCCTCGCAAGACGAAATTAATTCGTTCCGCAAGTCTCTTCGTCTTGCGAGTTTTTCGTCTTGCGATGCACGGTTTTCCATAGGAATGCATTGAAAATCAATTAATGCGTTCCTATGGAAACCGCCTTCCCCCGACCTCTTCTGGCGGGCGGCATTTTAAAATCGCCCGGGACAGCGGAGGACTTCTCCGCTGTCCGGGCGATTTAAAAGCCCCTGGGAAGGCAAGCAGGGGGGACAAAGACTTTTGCCCCATGCCTGCCTTCAGAAGAGGTCCAGGACAGGCTTCGCGGACCTCTCCGCAAGCAGCGGGAGCGCTCCTTGCGGAGAGTTGCCAGCGCGCCCAGGCTTCGCGGCCCCGCCGCCCGGCTTCGGGACATCGTTCCGATGCCAGGCGGCGGGGGGAGGCTTTCTCGCCCCGCCGCCCGGCATCGGGACGATGCCCCGAAGCCGGGCGGCGGGGGGAGGCTTTCCCGCCCCGAAGCCGGGCGGCAGGGGGAGGCGTTCCCGCCCCGCCGCTCGGCTTCGGGACATCGTTCCGATGCCGGGCGGCGGGGGGAGACTTTCCCGCCCCGCCGCTCGGCTTCGGGACATCGTTCCGATGCCGGGCGGCGGGGGGGGAGACTTTCCCGCCCCGCCGCTCGGCTTCGGGGGGAGGCGTTCCCGCCTCGCCGCCCGGCATCAGGGCATCCTTCCGAAGCCCGGCGGCGGGAGGAGGTGTCCCCGCCCCGCCGCCAGGCTTCGGAGGAGGTCTGAGGACAGCGGGGAAGACGAGCTGCGCTTCCCCACTGTCCCGGAGATTTCCCTATGGGCTGTCGTCTTGCGAAGCAAGCCCATAGGGAAATTCGTCTTGCGAAGCGCCTCCAAAACGGAAAACCCTTTCGTCTAGCGGGTTTTCCGTCTTGCGAGGCGTTCGTCTTGCGGGGCACCACTGTAAGTGGGAGCTGCTGCCGGCCTGCCAGGCCACCCTGCTCCAGGGGCCTGCTGTCCTGGGACTGGAGGACAGATGGGCAGCCCACTCTGGCCTTTGCCACTGGGGAGCAGCACCTGCTGCCTCTCAGGGAGGGTGGCTGGGAGATGCATGACTATTAAAAGGGGTTAGGCAAACGCATGGCAGGTAGAGCTAGCAGTAGCTACTATAGCAGTGCGCCACCTCCACTGCCAGAGATGGCAGGCCTCTTAGCAAGAGGCGCTGGGGCCCACAAGCAGGGAGAGTGCTGGGGCCCTTGCGTCCAGCTTGCAGGCATCTGACTCCGGGGAGAACTGAATTCTGCAACGGGGGGACCTTGCATCTGATCCACCTTCAGGATTCGGAAGGGGAGAGAAAAACCAACTAGTGCCATCCATCAGCTGCATTGTGCACTTTGCCCTCAGCTATATTTCGATCCTGCAGGCAGGAACTACCTTGTCTGTTGAAATCTGCACTGCAGCTAGAAGACTTAAAGTGCTTTGCGCGTGTTAATTGTGTGCGTACCAAGCATCGTCCTAGGACCTGCGACAGCCTCCCTAGCCTCGCCCCAGAAGAAAAAAGCCCTTTCCGAAATGGCAATGCTCGGACGCGCGAGCGCACCAGGAAAGAGCACGCCGCGGTTTTCGCAGGCTCCTCAGCGCCTGACGGGCCCGGGACAGGCCATGAAGCCCCCGGGATGTGAGGCGGGGGGGGGGGGCGCCGCTGCTGCCTCCCGGCCCAGCCTGCCTCGCATCCGCCCCTCGAGATCCCTGGATCCAAAAGGGGGAAGGAAATGCAGATATGATCCATTCAGTCCTCAGTCAGGGGCCCTCGCCGCGAAAGAGCCTCCGACGTCACACAGTCGACGCCGTGACGTCAAAAGGCGAACCGTTTTCACATCGACGCGACGCGCTTCTATGCGCAACACGGCGGAAGCTGTTAAAAGAAAAGGTAAATCCGGTATTTAAATATGTAACAACCACAGGGCAACAGCCAGCTACCGCCACCCACCTGGAGCCCCGGACGACACGCCGCCGCCTCCGCGACTCCTAACGGCTGAGCTGCTTCCGGGGCCTCCAAGCGGCTCCATGGCAACACTTCCGGGCCGGGCTACGGGGGCCGCCGAGGGACACGCCTCCTCCGAGCGCTCCGCGATTCCCATCCCGCCTTTCGAGACGGATGGGCGCTGTGGAACCGCCGCAGAGATACGAGAAAGTAGAGAGAAGCACCTTGCTTCGCACGCGCGTCACTTCCGGGTCCCCGTCCGAGACTCCTCCTTGCGAAGTCTGCGCTCGTTTCTTTGACCAGGTCAGCTGAGGCTGGGGGAGGTTGTAGTCCATCTACTGAAGGCATTCAAAGACCTTAAACCAGGGTTGCCCAACCTTGTGACGCCAACTGCTGGTGGACTACAACTCCCATCATCCCTAGCTGCCAGTACCAGGGGTCGGGGTGATGGGAATTGTAGTCCAAAAACAGCAGGCGAGGCGACCCAAGTTTGGGCAACCCCCTTTGAAAGAGTCCTGGGCTTCGCCCAAAGAATCCTGGGAACTGTAGTTTGGGGGGGGTGTTGAGAGTTTGGAGGAGACCTTCCCTGCTCTCCTCGCAGGGCCCTTAAGCGGCAGTGCCTCTTCCCGGAGGAATCCCCTGCCGTCGCTGCGCCCCGTAAGCCCCGGAGCGCCGATGGAAGCGGCCTCCTAGCGCAGTCCTGGGCTGGGGCGGATGGGGCCGCGATGCCCAGCGGGAGCTTCTTCCCTTCTGGGGCTGAGCCTGGAAGCCAGCCAGCCGGCCGGCCCGGCCCTTCGCATGCAATCTTTTCCTGGAGCTACTGGCTGGAGGTATTGGTCGTCTCCTGCTGCGCGTCCTGCTTTCTGCTCGGATTCTCTGCCCTGTCTCTGGCTGTTGCCCGCCTCGCTTCTGTCGGCATTTCGTGTCCTTCATGCACTGGACCCCCGAGGTCGCAGAGGGTGTGGGGCTTGACATTTCTTTCAGAATCTGCAAAAATAAAGGGACCCCCTTCTCTTGCCTCTGCTCCCTTTCTGCCCCTCCATCTTTTTTCTTTTCTTTTTCTGTTGCAAAGGTGACTTTGGTAAGTGAGTAGAGGACTTGAATGGGCCCAAATGAGATGAACAGATTAGAAAAATTATGTAGAAGAAATGCTTGTGGCCAGGATGTAGAGATATGGGAATAGTTCAATATGTATGTTGAATCCTATGATCACAGAATCTGAATGTTTGAAACCCCCAGTGTTCTAGGCGCATTTTGCGACAGGGAATTTCATTAGCACAAGCAGTTTCTGAGCTCTGGGAGCAGTACTGCACCTAAAATTTCAGATTAAAGCTGCAGAGTGAAAGGAAAGGAGGACCTTTTTTCTGCCTCCAATTTAAGAATATTAGGGGGGTGGGCAGGGAAAGGACTAGACCATGTGAAAAATGAACATAATATTTTAGCTGCAGTTCATTCATTTTCAGCTTTGTATTTTTCTTATTAAAAAAGTGCACCTAGACATTCTGTTGTTGTGCCCATAACCAGCTCCTAGCTTCCATATCTCAGCCTAAGCCTAAACCTGCAATCCCAAACACAATTATGGGGGAGCAAGCGCAGCTAAACACAGTGGATCTTACTTCTGAGTAGGCATATACGACTGTGCTGTAAGACTGCGATCTTGCGAGTAAGTTCCTTTTAGCTCAAGCTGAATTTCTGTAGGGATTCAAGACCAAATGTTTATGGGGTTTCTGTATCACTGTAAACTGCTCCGGGAATGAAAGCAGGAGTGTCATAGATACAGAAAATCATTGTCATTATTAAAAATTAAAATTAGAATTATTATAGAGGGCAGGATTCCACACCTTCTGAGATTCATGTATTTCTACCGTGGCCACACCTAGACTTTAAAAATGTATCAAGATTAATAAAGCATTTTGGTTTACTTGTTGGGCATGAAAATATTGACAATATTAAAATTGTTTGCAGTTTGTCTTGGGAGGAGCACTAAACTTAGCCACATCATAATTCAATCTCTTTGCCAGTAGCTGATCCACCTTCACAGGGGACAAAATGTGTGACTGGTGCAGTTTTTATGGCCATCTGGCAGCTGATGACATTTGGGAGGTGTACATGTTGTTCGAAAACAGTTGTCAACCTTTGTCCCACTTGCATCCCAGCCATCCCACTTGGAGAGCAGCACATGGCTTTGGGGTGCAGCCAAGCAGAGGATTGTCCCTCCTGGCATCAGCTTCCTCGACCTTTCAGCCCCCAAAGATGTTTCCACACAAAGTGAAAAACAAATATTCCAAGATGAACTTCCAAAGGTGCAGCTTTGGGAAATCCTTGCAGTAGTATTTGAAAAGGCATAGAATCCTAGAATCCTAGAGTTGGAAGAGACCACAAGGGCCATCGAGTCCAACCCCCTGCCAAGCAGGAAACACCATCAGAGCACTCCTGACATATGGTTGTCAAGCCTCTGCTTAAAGACCTCCAAAGAAGGAGACTCCACCACACTCCTTGGCAGCAAATTCCACTGTCAAACAGCTCTTACTGTCAGGAAGTTCTTCCTAATGTTTAGGTGGAATCTTCTTTCTTGTAGTTTGGAACCATTGCTCCGTGTCCGCTTCTCTGGAGCAGCAGAAAACAACCTTTCCCCCTCCTCTATGTGACATCCTTTTATATATTTGAACATGGCTATCATATCACCCCTTAACCTCCTCTTCTCCAGGCTAAACATGCCCAGCTCCCTTAGCCGTTCCTCATAAGGCATCGTTTCCAGGCCTTTGACCATTTTGGTTGCCCTCCTCTGGACACGTTCCAGTTTGTCAGTGTCCTTCTTGAACTGTGGTGCCCAGAACTGGACACAGTACTCCAGGTGAGGTCTGACCAGAGCAGAATACAGTGGCACTATTACTTCCCTTGATCTAGATGCTATACTCCTATTGATGCAGCCCAGAATTGCATTGGCTTTTTTAGCTGCCGCGTCACACTGTTGGCTCATGTCAAGTTTGTGGTCAACCAAGACTCCTAGATCCTTTTCACATGTACTGCTCTCAAGCCAGGTGTCACCCATCTTGTATTTGTGCCTCTCATTTTTTTGCCCAAGTGCAATACTTTACATTTCTCCCTGTTAAAATTCATCTTGTTTGTTTTGGCCCAGTTCTCTAGTCTGTCAAGGTCGTTTTGAAGTGTGATCCTGTCCTCTGGGGTGTTAGCCACCCTTCCCAGTTTGGTGTCATCTGCAAATTTGATCAGGATACCCTTGAGTCCATCATCCAAGTCGTTGATAAAGATGTTGAATAAGACCGGGCCCCAGACAGAACCCTGTGGCACCCCACTAGTCACTCTTCTCCAGGATGAAGAGGAACCATTGATGAGCACCCTTTGGGTTCAGTCAGTCAGCCAGTTACAAATCCACTGAGTGGTAGCATAGTCAAGACCGCATTTTACCAGCTTCTTTACAAGAATATCATGGGGCACCTTGTCAAATGCCTTGCTGAAATCAAGGTAGGCTACATCCACTGCATTCCCTTCATCTACCAGGCTTGTAATTCTGTCAAAAAACGAGATCAGGTTAGTCTGACATGACTTATTTTTCAGAAATCCATGCTGACTATTGGTGATCACAGCATTCCTTTCTAGGTGCTCACAGACGGTTTGCTTAATGATCTGCTCCAGAATCTTCCCTGGTATTGATGTCAGACTGACTGGGCGGTAATTATTTGGGTCCTCTCTTTTCCCCTTTTTGAAAATTGGGACAACATTTGCCCTCCTCCAGTCTGCCGGGACTTCTCCTGTTCTCCAGGAATTCTCAAAGATGACTGCCAGTGGTTCTGAGATCACATCTGCCAGTTCTTTTAATACTCTTGGATGCAGTTCATCTGGCCCTGGAGACTTGAATACATCTAAACTAGCCAAGTATTCTTGTACTATCTCCTTAGTTATTCTGAGCTGTGTTTCCTCTGCTGAATCATTTGCTCCAAATTCTTCAGGTCGGGCATTGTTTTCTTTATTGGAGAAGACTGAGGCAAAGAAGGCATTGAGGAGTTCAGCCCTTTCTGTGTCCCCTGTTTGCATTTCACCATCTTCTCCTCTGAGTGACCCCACGGTTTCTTTGTTCTTCCTTTTGCTACGAACATACCCATAAAAGCCTTTTTTGTTGCTTTTAACCTCTCTAGCAAGCCTGAGTTCATTCTGTGCTTTAGCTTTTCTGACTTTGTGTCTACACGTGCTGGCTATTTGTTTGAATTCCTCTTTGGTGGTTTCCCCCCTTTTCCATTTTTTGTACACCTCCTTTTTTAATCTTAACTCAGTTAAAAGTTCTTTAGATAGCCACCCTGGCTTCTTTAGGCACCTTCCATGTTTCCGTCTCCTTGGTATTGCCTGAAGTTGTGCTTTTACTATCTCCCTCTTAACAAACTCCCAGCCATCATGAACTCCCTTTCCTTTTAGTATTACTGTCCATGGGATTTCACCCAGCACTTCCCTAAGTTTTATGAAGTCGGCTTTCTTAAAGTCAAGAAATTGAGTCCTGGTATGCTTGGCTGCTCCTTTCCGCTGTATAGTAAACTTCAGAAGAGCATGATCACTCGCGCCTAATGATCCTTCCACTTCTACCCCACTAACCAGGTCATCAACATTGGTTAGGACCAGATCTAAAATGGCTGTTCCTCTTGTTGCTTCTCCCACTTTCTGGACAACGAAGTTGTCTGCAAGGCCAGTGAGGAATCTGTTTGACCTTATGCTCTTGGCTGAGTTTGACATCCAGCAAATATCCGGGTAATTGAAGTCCCCCATTACTACTATCTCCCTTCCTTTTGCATGCTTGGCCATCTGTTCCAGGAAGGCATCGTCTATGTCCTCCGTTTGGCTTGGGGATCTATAGTAAACTCCCACAATGAGGTCCCTGTTATTCTTCTCTCCCTTAATTTTGACCCAAATGCTCTCACTTTGGCTTTGAGGTTCTAAATCTTGGATCTCTTCACAGGTATACACATCCCTGACATATAACGCCACTCCTCCTCCTTTCTTGTCTGGTCTGTTTCTCTGAAATAGATTGTATCCCTCCATTATTACATTCCAGTCATGGGACTTATCCCACCAGGTTTGAAGGCATGAAGGCATGAAGACATCAGTTGGTTTAAAATAGGCTTAAAATAGTTAAATTCCCTAAGAAGTGTGCACCAAATTGGGGAATCCCTGGAAAAGTTATTTGCTAGTATTTATATCATCCTTCCCCTGCCCACTTCTAAATGTGATGTCTGAAGTGGCTTATAAACACAGTGCAAAGTTTAAAAGCAACATGTTGGACGTTTTTGAGATATTAAAACAATGATATTATTAAAACTATACCAAAGCACAGTAATGAAGCAGAAAAAGTAATAGCTAACAGGGAAAGCAGGTGAAAACAAAAGAACCAAAGGCTGTTATCTAATACCCTCTTACCCGGGAGTAAACCCTTTGAATTTGATGGGGCTTACCTTTGAATAGGCACACACAACAGAAAAATCATGAGCTCACAGTTTGACAGAAGTTCCTAATAGTGATAACCTGAACTAATGTGGCAGGGAATTCCGCATGCCAGTTCTACATATAGGCAAGGTTCTGTGTGTACCTAATTTGTGCTCCTGTACAAGTTGCCTTTGTTCATGTTTCAAGTTGGTAAAAACAGAAACTGCATTCTTTGCTAGGATGACAATTCTGTGGCAAGAGGCTAAGCATTCCATAACTCACATAAATTTAAGATTTGCTGTCCTTATTTTGCAGTATTTATTTCATTACCTTTGAGTTCTATTAGCTTGTAGTGCATGGAGCACAGAGCAGGCATGATGACATCATCTGCAGTGATGCTAAGCTGATTGACACTCATTGTTCTGCCTAGTGCATGAGGTGATAAGGAGGCTTTCAAGTTCTACTATTGTGTGCAACAGATTAACAAAGCAAAAGTTGGAGAAGGAAGGAAATAATCAGAGGCTTGCTCCTTCATTCCTTTTCTTTGATGAGGTTCCTACTTCATGCAAGCAACTTCAGCAATTGGCTTTGAGGGTCATCACAACGAGCTGCTGTCTTCAACATTTTACCACTACCCTCCTGCTGAGGCCATAAAGGCTAGGATCTTACGCTCTCACTTTTAAAAGAAATAAATCAGAGACAGAGGAGCCATGGGGGAGAGGAACCTGTGCTGGGTTCTAACTCTCACTCCCCATAACCAGTTGGCAGTTCTGGCTGATGGGAAGGAGTCCAGCAACATTTGCCAGGCTGCAGATGCTTCCCATCCCTAGTTCAGTGGGTTGAAAAAGGACCTGTTTCTGTTCTGTACGTCTCCCAAACTTTATTGAAGCAGGAATACAGATAGATGTTTCGGGGGGACCCCCCCCCCAGTCAGTGGTTACTTCTTGATGTATTGCCTGGTCAAAGGAGGTGGCCGATGCAATAATGAGCCACTCTTTCCCTGCCCCCCCCCTCCTGCTGCAAACTATCATCACGTTACCATGCAAATGAGGGGGGTTGTTTTGACTGCTTTTTTTGGCCTGGCTCAGGACCAAGCAAATCTGAAGTTTACCTTCTTCACAGCAACAGCTGCCAAGCTCCTTCTCAGACTACAGCGGCTGCGCCTGGATGGGTGCGGTGATTCTCTAGTTCTTGAGAATGAAGAAAGGGGGTTTGTAGATTGGGCCGCTTGGTGGTGAGGGGGCTCCTTGGCTCAGAGAGGCTGGTAAGTGGCAAAAACCAAAGGAAGCTCGTATTTCTGCTAATGGTTATTTGTTTGTTTATGGTGCAGAGCAACTTCTACAGTCACCATAGAAATATGTCTAGAGTTGAATTTGGCAGGGGGTGGAGAAGAAAGTGCCCTCCATGTCCCAGAGACCCCTGTGAAGAGGGGCTGGTTGTTAAGCCACTCTGGGAATCGTAGCTCTGGGAGGGGAATAGAAGTCTCCTAACAACTCTCAGCAAACTACAGCTCCCAAAATTCTCTGGGAGAACCCATGACTGTTTAAAGCACTTTAAAAGTATGAGGTGAAGGTGGCCTTACTTAGGAGTAAGTCTTATTGAATTCAGTGGGATTTTTCATATAAACATCAATTTTTCCCCTCTATGCTGTTTAACATCTACATGAAACCACTGGGTGGGGTTATCCGGAGGTTTGGAGTACGTTGTCAGCAGTATGCTGATGACACTCAGCTCTATTTCTCCTTTACATCTGCAGTGGAAGTGCTGGACTAGATGAGAGCCAACAAAGTGAAGCTCAATCCAGATAAGACGGAGGCACTGTTAGTGGGTGGTTCCTGTCAGGGAACTGCCATCGGAGCCAGAGGAGGAGGGAGGGCTCCAGAGGGATGCCGGAGAGCGTCCCAGGAGGGAGAGAGGCAGCCCATCTGCGGGGGAAGGAAATCAGCGTAGCACCAGTGGAGAAGGGGGGCAGATGGGGGAATCGGTGAGGAGGCTCCATGACTCCTCGCCGGAGACCAACAGGGAGAGCGCGGGTCCTCCACTGCCCACACCCTCCCTGCACAGAAGACTTCCGCGCAGGGAGAGTAGGAGGAGACTTGGCGTCAAAGAACTTCTTTGCTGGAAGAAGTTCAAGAAACGCCCACTGACGGATTCTGCCAGCGATTGAGACAGCCACGGATGGGTGGCTGTCCGGACAGAAAGGGTTCACCCAGGTGACTCAGCCAGGTGTGGCGACGACTTGCGCACGAGCAACCCCTAGAACCATTACAGTTCCCTAGACCAGATGGGTGGGAGATCACTTGCTCTTGATGGGGTTACACTTACTCTGAAGGAGCAGGTTCGTAGCTTGAGGGTCCTCCTGAATCCTTGAGGCTCAGGTGGCCTCAGTGGCCCAGAGTGCCTTCCATCAGCTTCGGCTGGTGGCCCAGCTACGCCCCTATCTGGACAGGGACAGCCTGACTTCAGATACTGGTGTATCTGAAGAAGTGTGCATGCACACGAAAGCTCATACCTAGAACTAACTTAGTTGGTCTTTAAGGTGCTACTGGAAGGAATTTTTTTATTTTGTTTTGAGCCTGACTACTGTTCTCTATGTTCTGGTAACCTCAAGGTTAGATTACTGAAATGCGTTCTAAGTAGGGCTTCCTCTGAAGATGGTTCGGAAACTTCAGATGGTGCATAAATTTGGTGGCCAGGTTGCTCACCAGAGGAAGACGGTTTGAGCATCTTACACCGATCCTGGTCCAACTGCACTGGCTACCAATTAGTTTCCAGGCCCAAATCAAAGTATGGTTTTGACCTATAAAGCCTTAAGCGGCTCAGGACTGCAAGACCTCAAGGACAGTCTCTCTCCATATAACTGACCTGGACCACCTCCTCCTCCTCCTCCTCATATTTAGGTACAGCAAACTAAATATGACATAATAGTTATCACTGAAACCTGGTGGGATAAGTCCCACAACTGGAATGTAATAATGGAGGGATACAATCTATTTCAGAGAAACAGACCAGACAAGAAAGGAGGAGGAGTGGCGTTATATGTCAGGGATGTGTATACCTGTGAAGAGATCCAAGATTTAGAACCTCAAAGCCAAAGTGAGAGCATTTGGGTCAAAATTAAGGGAGAGAAGAATAACAGGGACCTCACTGTGGGAGTTTACTATAGATCCCCAAGCCAAATGGAGGACATAGATGATGCCTTCCTGGAACAGATGGCCAAGCATGCAAAAGGAAGGGAGATAGTAGTAATGGGGGACTTCAATTACCCAGATATTTGCTGGATGTCAAACTCAGCCAAGAGCATAAGGTCAAACAGATTTCTCAGTGCTGGGTGAGATCCCATGGACAGTAATACTAAAAGGAAAGGGAGTTCATGATGGCTGGGAGTTTGTTAAGAGGGAGATAGTAAAAGCACAACTTCAGGCAATACCAATGAGACGGAAACATGGAAGGTGCCTAAAGAAGCCAGGGTGGCTATCTAAAGAACGTTTAACTGAGTTAAGATTAAAAAAGGATGTGTACAAAAAATGGAAAAGGGGGGGAACCACCAAAGAGGAATTCAAACAAATAGCCAGCATGTGTAGACACAAAGTCAGAAAAGCTAAAGCACAGATGAACTCAGGCTTGCTTGAGAGGTTAAAAGCAACAAAAAAGGCTTTTATGGGTATGTTCGTAGCAAAAGGAAGAACAAAGAAACCGTGGGGTCACTCAGAGGAGAAGATGGTGAAATGCAAACAGGGGACACAGAAAGGGCTGAACTCCTCAATGCCTTCTTTGCCTCAGTCTTCTCCGATAAAGAAAACAATGCCCGACCTGAAGAATTTGGAGCAAATGATTCAGCAGAGGAAACACAGCCCAGAATAACTAAAGAGATAGTACAAGAATACTTGGCTAGTTTAGATGCATTCAAGTCTCCAGGGCCAGATGAACTGCATCCAAGAGTATTAAAAGAACTGGCAGATGTGATCTCAGAACCACTGGCAGTCATCTTTGAGAATTCCTGGAGAACAGGCGAAGTCCCGGCAGACTGGAGGAGGGCAAATGTTATCCCTATTTTCAAAAAGGGGGAAAGAGAGGACCCAAATAATTACCGCCCAGTCAGTCTGACATCAATACCAGGGAAGATTCTGGAGCAGATCATTAAGCAAACAGTCTGTGAGCACCTAGAAAGGAATACTGTGATCACCAATAGTCAGCATGGAAATAAGTCATGAAAATAAGTCATGTCGGACTAACCTGATCTCGTTTTTGACAGAATTACAACCCTGGTGGATGAAGGGAATGCAGTGGATGTAGCCTACCTTGATTTCAGCAAGGCATTTGACAAGGTGCCCCATGATATTCTTGTAAAGAAGCTGGTAAAATGCGGTCTTGACTATGCTACCACTCAGTGGATTTGTAACTGGCTGACTGACCGAACCCAAAGGGTGCTTATCAATGATTCCTCTTCATCCTGGAGAAGAGTGACTAGTGGGGTGCCACAGGGTTCTGTCTTGGGTCCGGTCTTATTCAACATCTTTATCAACGACTTGGATGATGGACTCAAGGGCATCCTGATCAAATTTGCAGATGACACCAAACTGGGAGGGGTGGCTAACACCCCAGAGGACAGGATCACACTTCAAAACGACCTTGACAGATTAGAGAACTGGGCCAAAACAAACAAGATGAATTTTAACAGGGAGAAATGTAAAGTATTGCACTTGGGGAAAAAAAAATGAGAGGCACAAATACAAGATGGGTGACACCTGGCTTGAGAGCAGTACATGTGAAAAGGATCTAGGAGTCTTGGTTGACCACAAACTTGACATGAGCCAGCAGTGTGACGCGGCAGCTAAAAAAGCCAATGCAATTCTGGGCTGCATCAATAGGAGTATAGCATCTAGATCAAGGGAAGTAATAGTGCCACTGTATTCTGCTCTGGTCAGACCTCACCTGGAGTACTGTGTCCAGTTCTGGGCACCACAGTTCAAGAAGGACACAGACAAACTGGAACGTGTCCAGAGGAGGGCAACCAAAATGGTCAAAGACCTGGAAACGATGCCTTATGAAGAACGGCTAAGGGAGCTGGGCATGTTTAGCCTGGAGAAGAGGAGGTTAAGGGGTGATATGATAGCCATGTTCAAATATATAAAAGGATGTCACATAGAGGAGGGAGAAAGGTTGTTTTCTGCTGCTCCAGAGAAGTGGACACGGAGCAATGGTTCCAAACTACAAGAAAGAAGATTCCACCTAAACATTAGGAAGAACTTCCTGACAGTAAGAGCTGTTTGACAGTGGAATTTGCTGCCAAGGAGTGTGGTGGAGTCTCCTTCTTTGGAGGTCTTTAAGCAGAGGCTTGACAACCATATGTCAGGAGTGCTCTGATGGTGTTTCCTGCTTGGCAGGGGGTTGGACTCGATGGCCCTTGTGGTGTCTTCCAACTCTATGATTCTATGATTCTAAGAGGTCCGGAGGGTGGCAACACGAGAACGGGACCTTTTCTGCAGTGGCTCCCTGCTTGTGAAATGCTCTCCCCAGGAAGGTTCATCTGGTGCCTTCATTATACACCTTTAGGTGCCAGACAAAAATGTTCCTCTTCAACCAGGCCTTTGGCCAATTAATATTCTACAGCCTTTTAAATGTGCTTGTGGGAATGGTGGGGGTATCTGTTTGGTTTGTTCTTAGTGTTCTTATGTATTTTGTGTTTCTTATATTGTAATTTTATGTTGTGAACTGCCTTGAGATCTACAGATGAAGGGTAGTTTACAGATTTAATAAACAAAAATAATAAAAATAATAAATGTTAAAAGCAAATGAATCCCCAAAAAGAATCTCCACCTTGAATTGGCTGCCTGTAGTAAGCTGACACCCCCATGGACCAGCGCCTAGGATTGTGCTGGACATGACATTGATCTCGTGGGAGGCAGGATTGGGGGGGGGGCGAGGTAGAGGAGAGGGATGGGCGTGTGTCCTAAAGTGACACGTCGGTGTCTGTGCCCCTGAGACATTTTGTTGTCAGGGGCCAAAGTGGAGACATTATGCTCCCCTCTGCAATTCCATATACAGCCTCCCCTTACGCGGGGCTTAAGTTCTGGGGCCCTGCACACATAAGTGAAATTGAGTAAAGTGGGGATTGCAAGGTAAGGACACACACACACACAGAGACTCCCTCTAGAAATTGCTGGGGGCCGCTGCCTGGCCTGTTCCAAGCCTCCCCTCAGTTGGGCTACTATCCCTGAGCAAGGGAAGGCCAATTTATTTCTCCATTTATTTCTCAGCAACCTGTGTAAATGCTGGTGGGATGCACGTCAGGGGGAGGGGGTGCCTGTTCCAAAGCTGAGCAGATTGCCCCTCAGAATCTGCCCCCGAGGTGGCTGCCTCCCTCCACCTGACAGAAAGGCTGCCCCTGCCCCCGTCCTTCCAGGCATGACAGGTGTCTCTGTGCTGAAGCTCTTGCTCCAGGAGGCGGGGGTGTTGCCTTATGCTCAGGCCATGGCACAGGAGAACTGGCAGACTTTGCTGCTTTTGGGGGCTGCTTTTGGAGAATGAAAATTGTTATGTACTGAAGTTCTCACCGTGGGCCAGCAGGGGGATACTGTAGATAGTTTTCACTCAGGTCCACATATGCAAATAACGGATTGAAAGTGACGTTCAGTGATTGGATAGTTACAGAAAGTGTTACAGTTGCAATCTAGTGGAGCTCTATATAAGCAGGCTGGCTGAACCCTTCAGTTCAGTTCTGTTCTGGCCTGTGAATAAACAAGAGCTGTCTGAAGAATTGCTGTGTCGTCTGATATGTTCACCCACAACTTAACAAAAATAGCTCATGTTTCAAGAGCCCCTCTGGCTCAGCCGCAGGACCTGGCAGCAGAGAGATAGATCAGCGAAGAGATTCCATTGGCTGCAATATAAAATACTGTAAGAGGTGGATCTTTCCTGGAGCAAAGGCCTGCTATGTGTTGTTGTGTCTCTTTTTAAGTGAAGGTCTTGGGGCAGCAGTTCTACAGTGTGGTGGATGCTGTTGTTGTCTGTGTTTGTGCATGTATCTGGCCCATATGGTCCTTGGAATTCCTCTTAACTTGATCATGGGGTCAGAGCTGAGGAAAGCTCTTTTTCAGTTTTGAGGGGCCCAGTATCAATTTATTTGTGTGTTTATAATTCTGTGGTGAGAGCTTGCATTTAATAAAAGCTTGTGGGGGAGGCAGCTGATGCAGCAGCAGCAGAACAGATTTTTTAAAATGCAAAATTATCCATTTTGCTGCTGGCTTTTCAATGCTGGCGGGGGCTGTAGTTTGTCTGGAGAGCACCAGGTTGCCAAAGGTGACCTTAGGTTAACTTTCAGAACTCTAGAAGTATGTGTTTGTGTGTGTGGTTTTTCCTACTACCACCTGTAAATATTCTTCTCTCTTTCCACCCCCATCCAGGATTTCTGAATGGTCCTGCTAGCTTTTTTCTCTTTGCTGACTTTGGCCTGGTTAGTTTGGACCAAAATGGCAAACTACCCAAGGAAACTGGTCGTGGAAGGGCCTGCCCCAGATCAGTCACTTCCTTCCGAAACTCTGGATCTTCCCACCAATGGATCCCCCCTCCAACTCTCCAAAGCTTGTGGGTCGCAGCCCCCGCTGATGGGGCCCAGCCAGGACTCTGAAGATGCCTCACCGCAGTGCCCTCCTCTAAGCACGCAGGCCTCTGTGGGTGCCCCTAAGCAGCCAGAACACCCCTCCTGCCCCTGCAAGCCCCCAATTCCCCAGTCTGCCTCAGGTCATTTGGCCCAGGGCTCCCCAGCCACGGAGTCGGGGAGGCCTCTCAGCCGGGTCATCGTCCCTTCCTCAGGCCAGTCGCTGAGGCAAATGCGGTCCCTCTCAGGAGAGGAACCAGAGAGCAGCCAGGCCCAACTGAGGCGCCAAGCAATGACCAAGTTTGTGCTGGGCTCTTTCGAAGACAACTCTTCTGATGACGAGCTTGTGGCTGGATCCTTCAAAATGGCGGGCAGGAGGAGGAGCAGCTTGGCCAGCGTCGGGTCCTCGTCCTCCGTGGATTCCTCGCCGCTGATCTCCCTGTCGGAGACCAGTGGGATGATGAGGTAAGCATCATGGCAGCCAGAGAGCCTGCTGGCAGCTGGGCCAGGCAAAAGCTTGTTTGAGCATGGCATGTGAAACGGGCACAATATGAGATCCTGTGCTCTCTGTCTTTCCTAACTTATGCCAAAGCCCCCTCTCCTTCTGATTCACAGCAGTCTATCCCTCCTTTGCAGCTGAATGCCTATGACCTTAAGCAGCTTCCCCAACCCCATACCCTCAATAAGTTTTGGCTTACAGCTCATGTCCACCCAGCCAGCACGGCCACGTTCCCCCCAAAGGATGCTTCGTCCTTCTGGGGCTGATAAGAGCTGGAGGGCACCAGGTTGGGGAAGGCTGAGCTTTAAAGGATGGGATGAGGAGCTTGTGGCCTCCGAATGTTGCTGGACTCCAACTCCCATGAGCCCCAGCTAGTGAGGCCAAGTGGCCCAGGATGATGGGAGTGGGAGTCTCAAAAACAGGCCTGCCAGCCACATTCTGCTTTGACGGGGGGTGGGGCATCTTCTTGGTGGTGGCACATGCTGGGCTCCTTTGGGAGGAAGGGAAGGATACAAATGGAGTAAATAAACATATGAAGGAACCAAAAGGCAGAGAAGAAGCTCCTGGCTCCTCCTTTGTTCAGTTCAAGATACAGGCCAAGAGATTTCTCTGTGCCTTTTCCCTCTTCTTTTATTTTTTGGCAAACTGATTTTTTATTTGCTATGCTCCTTGCTTGTTACTCCAACTGTTGAAGTTGTGGCTTAAAAAAAAGTCTTTCATTTTGAGATGCTGAGGTCTCTTTCATTGTATGTCAGTTTAGAAATGTTTTTTTATGCTTGACTACTGCAATGCGCTCTACGTGGGGCTACCTTGGAAGGTGACCCGGAAACTACAACTAATCCAGAATGCGGCAGCTAGACTGGTGACTGGGAGCGGCCGCCAAGACCACATAACACCGGTCTTGAAAGACCTACATTGGTTCCCAGTATGTTTCTGAGCACAATTCAAAGTGTTGGTGCTGACCTTTAAAGCCCTAAACGGCCTCGGTCCAGTATACCTGAAGGAGCGTCTCCACCCCCATTGTCCAGCCCAGACACTCAGGTCCAGCTCCAAGGGCCTTCTGGCGGTTCCCTCACTGCGAGAAGCAAAGCTACAGGGAACCAGGCAGAGGGCCTTCCCGGTAGTGGCCCCTGTCCTGTGGAACGCCCTCCCACCAGATGTCAAAGAGAACAACAACTACCTGACATTTAGAAGACATCTGAAGGCTGTTCAGGGAAGTTTTTAATGTGTGACATTTTAATGTATTTTTAATCTTTGTTGGAAGCTGCCCAGAGTGGCTGGGAAAACCCAGCCAGATGGGCGGGGTGCAAATAAATTATTATTATTATTATTATTATTATTATTATTATTGATTTAAAATTTAGACGTGGTTTCTGAAAGACGAAAATAGGTGATATGAAGAGGTAACAATCTCCAGAGTAGCTCAGCTTCATGGTAGCTCAGCATCCAGCCAAAGCCAGAACTTTTCTGTTTAAGAAATCCAGCACTCCCATTAACGACCCCCTTCTTAGTTCAGCCGAGGTCTTGGCTTGCAGCCAGTGGTGGATTTAGGTAATTTTAGATTGTGGACTTAAGGTTCTTTGGGGTCCCTTCTTGGGCATTGATGATTCTAATGGGTGGTGGCTGGAGGGCGGCAGCACTCTCCAGATAATAATGTATGCCTCACTCACTACAAATGGCCTTATGGGGTGGGGGCATTAAAAGGCCATGTGCATTGCTCACCAACCTGCATTGAGCATCCAGCATTTTTTGGCTCAAGGCTCCAAGGGCAGGGACTCATCCACATTTCTGTTTGCCCCATGATTTCCATTCACAGGTCCAAGAGGTTTTCGTTTTGTGCTGCCGCTTTTCCTGGGAAAACCTGAATGTCAATCTGCAGAAAACCCAACTGGAATTTGTTCCAATTCAGCAGTAAGCAGTGGGTTTTCCAGGAAAAGTGGCAGGACAAAAGATGAACCTCTCTGACCCTTGAATAGAAATCACAGGAGTAACAGAAATGTGGAGGAGCCCTTGCCTGTACCCTGTACCAGCTGCATAGCAGAAAAGGCAGGCACAGCTCTCTGCTTCATGTTAGTAAAAGTTAACTGTTAAAGTCCCCGACATTTCCTAACAGCAAGGAGTGGTGAGTGAAAAGAGAGAAGAGCAGCGAGTTCAGATCCTGAAGCTGATGGAACTGTGTAGATGATGTGTAGATGGGGCAGAGGGAATCACCTGTTTGTTTGTTTTTCAGACGAGAAATTATTGTTGCTTATTTATTGAATTTATATCCCTCACTTCCTCCCCAAAGAGCCCAGGGTGGCAAACAGATGGGCCATTTAAAACAAAAGCAAGGTAAATGTTTTAAAACGGGTTAAAACAGTCTAAAAAGAACTACAATTGAAAACATCTAAAATCAGTTACAGTTAAGAACATTCCAAAAGCAGTTAACCAAAAAGATAAAAAACATTCTTCCACCCAGTGATCTTAGGGTTGCCTGGAACAGTGAGAGCCAGTGTGGTGCCACTGTTTGGAGTGTGGCTCCAGGAGCTGGAAGACCAGGGTTCGAATCCCCACTCAGCCATGAAGCTCCCTGGCTGCCCTTGGGCCTGTCACTCAGCCCACGCCACCCCACAGGGCTGTTGTGAGGGTGAAAGGGGGGAGGGGAGCATTATGTACACCACCTTGAGCTCCTTGGAGAGAAAAAAGGTGGAATATAAAGGGCATCAATTAATAATTGTAATTCTTTAGTCACCAAATGCCTGGCCAAGCAGGAAAGTTTAAAAATTGCTCCTGAAAATAAATAATGATGGACGCAGATGCACCTGACTAGGGAGGGCATCACTGAAAAGGCTCCCTCACGGGCTGGTGAGAATCGGAGGGCCTCTGCTGGAGCCACCACCAACCAGCTCAACCAATCGTAGGGTCCGAGATGCTTGGTAATGTATTCCAGATACCCATAGTCTATTTATTATCTGGTGTTTCACAGATCTATATCCTGCTTCTATTTTTTTTTTTTAAGAGAACCTCTTCTGAAGCAGTGTCACACAATAAGCCTTAATGTCCACAAGGACACATTTTATTTTTAAACACAGGCAAACACATTAGCTACAAGTTGTTCCCAAAGCCTTCCAGGGTTGCTGATAAGCAGAGGACAAAAGGCCTGATTAGGACAAAGGACAAAGGACTGTTTCTTGGGGGGGGGGCAGGCCCCTTGCCTCCCTCTTGCTGCTGCTCTCCTGTTGCAATGGGGGGGGGGACTATGTAGTGACACGTAGAAATGGTGAAGGGGTTTTGCAGCCCTGGGGGTCTCTTGCGCAGGGGACTCTTGGCAACGAGGAAAGCGACCACTTGGATTTCAGTGAGAAGCAAACCCCACATGCCTTCCGTGAGTCTGTCAAGCCAGTGGTGGAGTCCAGCAAAAGTTTCCCGTTGGTCAGGCGATGAGCTTTCTGCAGGTGCCTGGCTGGTGTAGCAGGAACCCCCCCCCCACCCCAATCATTCTGTTTGTATAAACTTCACACTCACACACTACATACGCCACATTTCTGTTATAAATTCATAGAAAATCAACCATACATTGGATTTGCACTGTTTCACTTTTATTTTACTCCATATGACAAGAACTAACAAAGGGGGGTGACTTAGTCCTGGTCAGCCATAATCCCTTCACTGTCTCAGCACATAAACAGGAGCCCTGCCCATGCCAACCCTGATGATCCCAGACAGAAGACAATCAAGATCACAAAGAACTTGCATATGGGAGTGGATTCAGCATGGACTGAAACAAAGGACACTGATCAGATCTTCCCTCAGGGGGCAGGAAACTGCCAACTCCCCTCTGTCACCTGGAAAGTACTCATGGGGAGGGGGAAAGGGGGAACCAGCCAGGTGACAAGACACTCAGGTTACCACCAACTCCTCCCTCAGCCCCTCCTTTCTGTAATGTATGCATGATGTTTCTGGGGGTGGGCTTGACCTAGAGGAGGGGAATTTCAAAAGTTTTTATAAGACCTTGCACACTATTCTTCTGGGTCTTTCCTCTCTCCTGCAGGTGAGGGGAGCACCCTGTTGCAACAGTTCAATAAAGGCCAAGCCTACAGGCTGCTGTTTTGCTCCAAGTTAGCCTGGTTGGTGTCTTGGTTTTGTCCAAGGGAGCCCTCGGATTTTTCCTGCAACACTGGTCCCTATCAGAGGCGGGACTTGGGCTGAGCCACCAGAGCAGGTTTGCCGCCTCAGTGTAAAGGGGGACGTGGTTTTCTCCCCCCCCCCCCGCGCTGAATTTATTTGTTGTGTTTCTCTCCCCCGTTTTTCTCCCAGAAGCTCAAGGTGACCCACATGGTGCCATCTCTCCTCCCCACAGCCCTGCCAGGTAGGCTCGGCCGGGACCTGCCCAAGGGAGCTTCATGGCGGGGGGGGGGAGGGATTTGAACCCTGGGCTCTCCAGGTACTAATCCGACACTAATCGGGCTCTGCTGCGCACAAGACCTGGGTGTCCTTTGGCTTCGCCTGCCTAGGAGAGGGTTGCGTGCGCGTCTTTGGGACTCCGCCCGGGGGCCTCCTTCTCTGCGGCGTCTCGGGGCCCTTTTCCTCGGCTGAGCCGCTTGGTGCTGCTCGAGCGCTTGCTGGCGCTTTGCCCCCAGGGGAGCAACAGGCGGCAGCAAGGGAGCGGCAGCAGCAGCAGGAGGAGGCGGGGGCGGGGCGGGGGCGGAGGAGGCTGCCTCGGGGGCCCCTTCTGGGGGGCTCCCGGCAGAAGCCCCCCCGGGCAGGACGGCAGAGGAAGGCGGAGCCGACCGGAGCTGCTCCGGGGGCCTTTGGAGGTCAGTCCTGGGGGGCGGGCCGGGGACTTGGTCCCCGGGAGAGGGCCGAGACTTGGCG
The DNA here is from genome assembly GCF_964252035.2 of Podarcis erhardii. NCBI lineage: Eukaryota > Metazoa > Chordata > Lepidosauria > Squamata > Lacertidae > Podarcis > Podarcis erhardii. Next base: position 54,238,416 of record NC_138502.1, on the reverse strand, counting down.
GCTGAAGTCCGGAGGGGCTCTCGGACCCCCTTGGGGTCCCCTTCAGCCGGGGAGGGGAGGCGGCAGCTGCCCTGCCCGGACGGGCAAGTCCTTTCCCCCAGCTTAAGAGGTGTTTTCAGGCACCTGCCTGGCAGAAGAGGGCCTGGCTTTCTGCAGTCGATGTTTCCCGCGTGGGGTTTTCCGAAGTGCCAGAGGTCAGGCGGGGGCTTGCAGAAGCCCTTTCCTCTGCTTTATTGCACCCCTGGGTGTTTGGGAGCCTCCCGTGCATTGGGGGAGTGGATTCTCCAGATTCTCCCGCTTCTTCGTTTTGGTCAGCAAAGATTGTGCAGGTGTGTGTTTCGAAAACTGCTGTGGCCGGAAAAGCTCCTAGATGGAGTTTCCCATTTCCAAAACAAAATCCACGTTTCTTGTGTGACGTCACTGTGTTTCCCACCCTTGACCCTTGCTTGCCTCTTCCATTTTAAAGCTTTCTTGCCCTCTTCCCTCCCTGCCCGCACTGCGTTTTACTTTTAAACATCCAGTTTGGAAAGTGAGGGGGGGACTAATTTCACAGCATCTTGTCAGGTTAGTTGATCTTCCTTTCCCCTTGCTTTCCCTGCCTGTCATCTAAAAATTGGGTTAAGTTTTTGCCAAAAGCAGAAATAAGCAAAATTGTGTGCCCGCCTTGGGAGTACATGGGAGACACTGATTCCAGTATAATTTATCCTGATTTATTTTTATTTAATGAAGGTTTTGATTTACTTCAATAAACATATCAATATAGTAAAAATAACATAAGTGCATCAAAGCAGCATAGTATAGAATCATAGATCTGTAGAGTTGGAAGGGATCCTGATGGTAATCTAGTCCAGCTCCCTGCAGTGCAGGGATCATCTAGATCATGAATGACAGAGGGCCATCCAACCTCTGCCTAAAAACCTCCAAGGCTATTTCTGGGGGAGACTTAATATTAGGTTGGTAAAGTACTTAAGACCATTATGAAAACCAAAATTCACATGGTGCTGTGGAGAGGGAGTCCTTTGTATCAGTATTTCTGCTGTATATAAGGGAACTCAGGGTCCTCCTGAATTCTTTTGGCACCACACTATTTATGAGTCCCCCGCCCCAAATTTGCATATTTTTATAGCAAAACAAAATTTGTAAATTCTGATTTATAAGGCTTTGAGTGTGAGTTGTTTAAATGTGTCATGCATTGCATATTGCGTGAAGCAGTTGGAAAGGTGGCTTTAAAATAAATTAATTCTCTAAATATATGTTATTAAGATTCTTTTCTCTTCCCTTCCCCCCTCCCCCACCCCACAAAATGCACCACTCAAAATGTGGGTTTAGCTACTAGGGTCCCACAGCGCAGCTGTGTTTCCCCAGTCAGAGGGTGGCATGGCCGGATGTTTGCCCGGGCCCCTGTCTCCTGATGAGAAGACCCTCTGACCAAGCAGGGCTTCCATTTCCTCTTGCACAGATTATCTGAGAAGGTCAAGTGCAGTTGAAGAGAGCTCACACTTTGTATGTCCCAACTCTGGAGAGGAGCTTTTGAGGGAGGGGGCAAGCCCCAGGGCCCCAGGATCCTGCAGCCTGCAGTCTGCATTAGATAGGGACTAGACTGCCTGCCTCTGTGACAAGAGATTTCAAAGGGTTTACCCTCTAGGGGTCCATGCATCCCAACAAAACTATGGCCTGACGAACTTGACTAAATGACTGCGTGGGGTGGAGATACATTTTTCATATTGCTTTGCGACTGCTTATACTTTCTTTTTGAAATGCCAATTAGTCCAGGTTCAGATTTGTATATGAAAGGGCACATTACCCCTTCCCCCATCCCCCAAAGGCTGAGGTCACTGCAAGATGACCATCAAGAGAAATTTGCTAAAGTTACTGGAGATCTGTCTGTTTCTTGAAGACTGAAGAGTTCTGTGAGTGTGGGGTGTTTGTGTTTGGAAATATATACCCTAGCGGAGTGCTCATGTTCATGAGCCTGTCATTCTTTCCAAGAGGGGATTTCCACTCCTCCTTTTTCTCTCTCTCCCCGCTTCCATTTTTCATTCTTCTTTTCCAGCTGGCACTCAAATGTTCTGTGGCTTCTGGACTGCTCAGCATTCATGGGGGGAGCCAGCGGTGGGAGCAGTTTCCTCTTGTCTTAACTCACCACCTGTGTTTGCTATCGGAAGGAGTGGTTATTAATTTTTATTTTGATGATTAGGCTAAATTCCCAGTCAAAACTGCCTCACTCACTTTTTGTCCTTTGCTCCGGATGGTGTTTGTTGCCCCCCTCCCCGGCCTAATCTTGCCCGGCAGCTGCATTTCTGGGAGGACTGAGGCCAGCCCTGCAAGCACTTGGCGAGAGGCAAGGAGATAGCAGCAAGGAGCAGAAGCTGAGTGGCAAGCTGCCCTCCTTTGCCTCTCCTTAGTTAGGGGGGCATACGGAAGGTGAGAATTTGGGTAAGGATTGCCTGGGTCAGGCCAAGTCTTGCTTAACCCAGCCTTCTGTTTCCAGCTCACCAGCAGCAGCCCTCCTCTCCTTGTGCCCAGCATTTGGCATTATTTGGTGGTATGATGTGCTTGCACATGGAGGCTCCCTCTAAGATCTCACTTCCCTTTGTCACCTTTTAAAGCCACCATGTAAGCTAGTCATCATCACTAGGGGGGTGAATTCTGCCACTAGGTTGCATGTTGTGTCCTGAATAGGCCACCAATTTGTTTCACTGTGGTGACATTTCATTCACATAGAGACAGAGCGAAGGGAGTCTTCCTGGTCTCAAACCAGCAGCCTTGAGGCTGGTGACTCTTTGCTCTTGGCACTGCATTGGGAGAAGACCTGCTGGGTGTCCTTGTGGTCAGACATAGACAATTTCTTCTGCAGCTTTCAAACGAGTTCTCCAAAGTTTATAGATCACAAACACATTTCTGAGCCAGCCTACACTTGGTGAGTCATTTTGGTCTGAAAAGAGGAGAAAAACAACAACAAGAAATGTGGAATTATTCAGTACTTGTCACCTGGAGGGCATTTCTGGTTCGCCCTTGATAACCAGAGGAGCGGTGGTTTGAAAGCTTGCTCCTCCTTGAGCTGCCCTTCTGGTTCCAAGGAGTTGCTGCCTGTGACTCCTGCTTCCTATCAGTCCTACCAGGTCAGCCTCCCCTCTTAATTTCCCTCCGTCTTCTCCCCCCTTCCAGACCCAGCATGTCGGGGATGCACCTGACCAAGAAGGGGCGTGAGCAAAGGAAGCTAGACTTGCACAGGGACTTCACGGTGGCCTCGCCTGCGGAGTTTGTGACTCGTTTTGGAGGAAACCGTGTCATTGAAAAGGTAGCATCCCCAGAGAAGGGTAGCACATCAGGGGGTTTGCGACCATGGCTGGGTTTCTTGTGGGCTTCTAAAAGATATCTCCAGGAGGGTATGCATAGTCGCCCTCTTTGGGCATAAGGTGCAGAGCTCAAATGCAAATTTTTCATAGAATCACAGAGTTGCAGAATTGGAGGGGACGCCAAGGGTCATCTAGCCTAGCCCCCTGCAGTGCAGGAATCACTGCTAAAGAATCCTTGACAGATGACCATCCAACCTTTGTTTAAAAACCTCCAAGGAAGGTTGGGTCCACCACCATATTTGTATCACTTTTCATTCATTTTTCTTTCCATTTTTAAGAAGACCAAGACACTCTTTTGCACAGAGTTTTGGGTTTGGAGGATGAGGTTAGACTATCGCGCTCTCTCTCCCCCCCCCCCAATTTAATATTTGTGCATTACATGGTTTCATTGTACTAAGCTTTATGGAACCCACCCTGGAACCCTATGGTGAAGGGTGGGCTTAATAAATACTTAAGGGTATATAGTAAGTAGGTCATCATCAGGGGCACCAACTCCTAGAGCAGGGGTCAGCAAACTTTTTTAGCCGTGTGCCAGTCCACCATCCCTCAGACCATGTGGGGGGCCCGACTATATTTTGGAAAAAAATTAAATGAACGAATTCCTATGCCCCACAAATAACCCAGAGATGCATTTTAAATAAAAGCACACATTCTACTCATGTAAAAACACGCTGATTCCTGGACTGTCCGCAGACCGGATTTAGAAGGCGATTGGGCCGCATCTGGCCCACGGACCTTAGGTTGCCTACCCCTGTCCTAGAGGCTGAGCTCTTTTAGGCCCCTTCCAATTTTTTTTGGGGGGGGGGACGGCCCTCCACCAATCTTCAGTGCAGCCCGAGGTTGAGAACGGCTGCTTTAAAGTGTAGGGTGTGAATGTGGCCCACACTTCTCTTGTAGTCTTTGGAGGAGGGATTGGGGTGCTCTCCATTCTCCAGCTGGAAATCTTTCCAGGATTAGCTGCTTAGATGCTTCAGTTGAGATTCTTGCATCGCAGGGGGTCCCTTACAACTCTGTGATTCCATGATTCTAACAATAATCAGTAACAAACATTACCTGTGTGTGGTTTCTTCCCAGGTCCTTATTGCCAACAATGGCATTGCGGCCGTGAAGTGCATGCGCTCTATCCGTCGCTGGGCCTATGAGATGTTCCGCAATGAACGGGCCATTAGATTCGTGGTCATGGTGACACCCGAAGACCTCAAAGCAAATGCAGGTAAGCAGCGAGAGTGTGGCCGCCCTGTCTCTGCATGCACATTCAGCACTGCAAATAATTCTACCGTTACAATTTTTCAGAGTATATAAAAATGGCCGACCAGTATGTGCCAGTCCCCGGAGGAACGAATAATAACAATTATGCCAACGTAGAATTAATTGTGGATATTTCAAAAAGGATTCCAGTGCAGGTAAGGTCTGAAATGCTCTATCTGCCTCTTTCCTGTTCCGGAGAACAAGACAACAGAACAGTTTTGGTTTGGCGGCTTTGAGGATCAGTTGTTTACAACAGGTGTGTAGCTCTTGAGCTTGCTTCCTTGGAGTGCTTTCCGCAGCCTTTTGTGTTTGGATCCTCCGTGTGTCTGCCATGAAACCTCCATGCAATGCAAAGGATTTCTGGGGACAGATAGAGAGACTCTGCTGGCTCAGGCAGCGGGTGCTCTGGGTGGGGAATGGCAATAAGGTGGCTCTGCGACCCTCTGCACTCTCAACCGGTTTCCCTCCTCGGAATTAAAGCCCTTGGAAAGCAACTTAAGCAGTATTCTGGGAACTGTAGTTTGCTAAGGGTGCTGAGAGTTGTCAGGAGACCCCTGTTCTCCTTCCAGAGCTGCAGTTTCTAGAGTGGTTTAATAGTCAATCCCTCTTCACAGAGAACTCGGGATTTGTAGCTCTGGGAGAGAATGCACCCATAACAAACTACATCTCCCAGACTTCTTTGGGGGAAGCCAGGACTGTTTAGAGTGGTATCCCGTTGCTTTAAATGCATGGTGTGAAGGTGGCCAAAGCTCCTCTGCTCCCCTTGGGGAGTTCTCTGCAATACGCCTCTCTTGTAGTCTTTGGGCTCTGTAGGGCAGATCTTGAGTCCAAGCAGCTGTTTATGGATCTGACGTCTGTTTCTTAAATGCTTTCATTGCAGGCTGTTTGGGCTGGTTGGGGACACGCATCGGAAAATCCAAAACTTCCAGAATTGCTTCACAAACACGGCATTGCTTTTCTAGGTAGGCATTCTTTCGTGCAGGGGTCCCTACTATTTTGACAGTGGGCACAACAGCGTCTCCTAAGATTCCTTTGGAGGAAAACTGGGGGGGGGGTGGCTTTTGAAGGTACAATCTTCTTTTTTGCCGGGTTTATTTGGGGACAGGGTCAGTGTTTTGCTTGTTTTATGAGATGTGTTTTTGCCAATTTCTCCTCCTGTGAATTGATATTTTGTGGTGTGCATGGCAGAATCTTAGATTTCCAAAAGACTGACATGGGGAGCTGGCTCAGTGTCTTTGAAATGCATGCTGCTGTGTACCTGTTAATATGGCTGATTTCAAGGTTGTTTATGCACTGAGAGATTGCTCTGTGTGTGTCCACATGGATACAAAAATAGACAATTGTCTGCTGTAGTAAATTGCAAAACTGGGGCCACAAGACGAGCACCAGCTCCTCCTGTGTTATATCCTGTATAGCACTACAGACTGTAAGCTGCCTGGGGCAGGGACCTGTCCTCTTGCATGTTGGTGGCACTGTTAAATGGGCAGATGCAGGATGAGTCGTGTGCCAACCTGCCTGTTGGAACAGGAGCACTGATGGAGTTTCTGTGGTGCAGAAACTAAAAACAAGCAGCGTGCGGAGCGAGTGTAAGCAAGGGAGCTCTGCTGGGCTCCTTGTGGGGCCTCTCCTGGCTGCTTCCTTACGCTCTTCCAATCCTGCCTACGAACGGATGGGCTCTCATGCTGTTGTGCGAGGGGACCATCCGTCCCGCTGGGCCTTGCCCAAGTAAGTACAGTTCTTGCTGGTTTCTTCCTGCACTTACCCCAGGACGACTTGTTCTGTTTTGCCAGGCCCGCCCAGTGAAGCCATGTGGGCTCTGGGGGACAAAGTGGCTTCCACCATTGTGGCCCAGACGGTCCATATCCCCACATTGCCTTGGAGTGGAAGTGGTAAGAGAACGCGTGCGCTCTGTCCCTGCCTAGCTCAGGCTTCTGGTTGGTGCTCCCCAACAATTGCAGGCCTCCCCTGATCCCAGCTTCACTCTACACATGCCCAGAGGGGATGGGACAGAGTGGAGGTTCAGGGCTCAAGGAGCACGGCAGAAACCAAGGCCTGTTTTTGTGAAATGGAGCCTCTCTCACATTTTGTTGCCCTCCTACCTACCTCTGCAGTGTTTGACATGAGCTGAGGAAGATTAAGTCTCCATTTGTATCTTGTCCAGCATTCTGTTCTCACACTGGCCAACCAGATACTACTACTACAACAACAACAACAACAACAACAACAACAACAACAACAACAACAACAACTCACCCATCTGGCTGGGTTTCCCCAGCCATTCTCAATGGAAAACCAACAAGCAGAACCCAAACCCAAGAGCAACTCTCCTGTGGTTTCAGCAGCCATGAATTTGTCCAATTTCCTGGGCTGGTGACCGTCTCACTGCCTCCTGTGGGAGTGAGTTCCATAGTTCAACTCTGCGCTGCATGAAGAGGTCCTTTCTTTGGTCCTCTCCCAATCTTTCAACATTCAGCTTCGCTGGACATCCATGAGTTCCAGTGCTTGGAAAGAGGGAGAGAATACTCCTCGTGATCGCTGTGTGTTACTTCCAGGACCTGAAGCCTCTGAATTCCAGCGGCTGGGGAGCAACCAAGGGAGAGGGCTGCTCCTGGGCTCATGTTCTGCTTCTGGACTTCACTGGGGCATCTAGTTGGCAAGGATGAGATCAGGATGCTGGGCTTGATGCCCCCCCCCAGCCTGATCCAGCAGGGCTTTGCTTACATGTGCTGCCTGTGGGATGCCAGTCCGGATAGGCCTCTGGTCGGATCCAGCCCGGCTGTTCTTACATCCCTGTGGCCATCACTCTGAGGCTTCTTGATGTGAATGTTTCCAGGTTTGGTTGCTGAGTGGATGGAGGACGAGAAGGAGCAGCCAAGAACCATCACTGTCCCCCTGGAGACGTATTGGCAGGGCTGCGTTAGGGATCAGGATGAAGGCCTGGAGGTAACGCAGGTTCAGAGGGGACTTTGGACTTCAGAGCAGGGGTGCCTGACCTGTGGCCCTGCCAGGGCCAGACTAGGACAGAAGATGCCAACCGACTCCTCCTCACTCTGCCACCACCTAAGGCAACTTGAGGCAGCCAGGGGAAGCCCTGAAGGTGGCGGGAGAGGGAGCAGGGGGATGGCGACGGTGGAGGAAGAGGCACAGGAGGCAGCAAGCGGCTCTGGAGGTCAGATCTGCTGCTCCTCCAGCTGCCCCCAGCAAGCAAGCCCTGAGCCCAGCGGATGCTGCCTGACTTGGAATCACCCCCTGAAATTGATGGACGGTGGATTCAGGAGAGTCCTGAGCAAAACCCCCAGCAGAATTTCCTCCCAAGGCACATTCCAGCTGCAAAAGGGGGTTTTCCTCAGGGCCACAACACACCTGAAAAGGGTTGCATTCTCCACACACAGCTTCCTTCTCAAAAAGAAACATTATCAGCCTTGAAGAAATCCTGTGCAGTTTAACAGCCACATTGCAGGAAGAATTTGCAACCAAGGCTTTTCTCATCAGCCCTTACTAAGTGAGAGAAGCTGAGACAACCAAGTTTCTCCCTTTCCCACCAAATTTTTAAGCCTCGGGGTTCAGGGCTGAATTTTGATCTGCATTTCAACCCTGAAACATGACACATTGAGGAGGAGTGGGGCAGCATTTGTATTGGGCAAAGGTGGTAACTCCCTGGGGGGCAGCCAGCGGCCTTGTTCCTTAAGGAGCCCATAGCTCTGTGTGTGTGTAGCTGGGCACTTTTCACGGGGTGAATCAGCCACCATTTTGTACTGAAGGAAGTATAGGCTGTCCACACTTAGCCTGAGAGAAGCACAGGCCTTGGCCTCCCAGAGAAGATGGTTCGCTCCGTAGTCCGGGGCTGCGATTAGCGGAGAATGGTCCTTTAGCTCTTTGCCATCTGACTCTTATTTTCCTTTCCTTTTTCTGAAATTTCCTTTCTCTCAGGCTTCCGAGAGAATTGGCTACCCTGTGATGATCAAGGCTTCGGAGGGAGGGGGCGGCAAAGGAATCCGGATAGTGGAAGCGGCAGAAGAGTTTCCCACCCGCTTCAGACAGGTGAAAGCTGCCGTGGTGGATTTATTATTAATTTACCCCGCCCTTTTCTCCAATTAACAATTAAATGTTTAATTGTTTGTTTACGGTTAACTTGTTATGTTAATGTGGCATTCCTGTATTAATTAATTTAATTTCATAGAATGTATACGCCACTTGATTGTAAAACAAACAAATAAACCATCAAATCAGTTTGCAAAGAGAGTTAATAAAATTATAAGTAAAAACAATTCTTTGATGTTCAAAAGATAAAATCAGCAATAAACTGCAATAAATGAATAAAAAATACATCAACATTCCACATATCTAGGTAGGCTTGTCTAAACAATAATGTTTTTAGCTGGTGCCAAAAAGAGTGCCTGGTGTAAATAGGCAGGGGGTTCCAGAGTGCAGGTGCTGCCACACTAAAATATCCATTTTATAATCTTATAATCCATGCAAGTGCCACTTCAGAACATTTGCAACTATCTGAGGTTTTGCTTCATGTATGAAAAGTTTCCATAGCCAAGGACAAAGCATGTTGACTGCTAGGCTTCCTTTTGGAAGTTGAGGCCGGGGTATGTTACAAATACACTAAAACGAAATTCAGGTGCTGCTCTTTGCCGCGGGTGCAGAGAACCTCAAGTCTAGGAGCTGAATATGGCTCTACATTGAGTCCTCTCTGTCTGGCCCTCGGGACTCCCCCCAAGTCGCATTTCTCCACTCCCTCCTTGAGGGCTTTGGCTGGGTGTATCCTGGAACCGTGACAGTGCCTCTTGAGGAGAGCTGTGTGGCGCTTGTGTGGCTCGCAGGTAGTCCACTGTGCAATGGGAAAAGCCCCCCCCCAAGGCTCCACCCACTCTGGCCTCTGGCCCCGCCCACAGCTGGTATGTGGCCCTCAGAAAGTTCTGTTCATGAGGGAATGTGGCCCTCAAGCTGAAAAAGGTTTTCCGACCCTGCCTCCCAAAAGCTGCACAACAGAGAATCCTTAAACCTTTGGCTTCTTCAGAATATCTGAAAATGTGTTCACATTTATTAAAATTGGCAGATCTGTACTTTGGGCTTTCCTGTGGGAAAAAATTGGGCTTTTTCTCCCAATGCTGAATCCAGATTAAACACATGGGTTGTTTTAATGTGTTCATAACAAACAGCACAAATGTTGCTTCCAGCGTTGCCGCCTGCCATGGAGTTTGCCCTTGGAGAGGCATAAATCATTAACAGATGTGAATCAGTCTGTGACGTCTGCATTCCTTTAAGGCAGGATTTTTCAGTAGGGTGCAACTTTGACGATTTGAAAAACCACTTTGGTTGACTAAAAAACGCCTCTGATTAACTGAGCAGCATTTACTGTGTTTGTTATTAACATGAACATGGCTTAGAAAGGATGCTCCCTGTTCACTCCTGCACAGGGTGGATGCCTCTCCTAAGCTGCTGCAGTATATATGTTGCAACAATTTATTTCTTAGTGTTTGGGTTTTATCACATGCACATTCAATTCACTGGCCTCATACAACTGCCTGGTGTATATGCAGTCTTATGCATATTTACTCAGAAGTAAATTCCATTAAATTCAGTGGAGCTTACTCCCAAGCAAGCACCCTGGAAATTGTTTGTTCAGGTGATGGCTCACATTATCAGGCCAGCTCTCCAGGGTGAAATCTCTGTTGTGAAACCCCTGTGTCCAGCAGAAGCGTCCTGGCATCTGTCTGTACAGTGTGCTTTTGTGCCTCTGTGTTCTTTGAGTTTTGCTCCCTCCCCTGCCCTTTCCTGATCTTCCTTACCTTATGGCCCACACAATTCAGCACCAGTAAACTGTCTCCAGAAGCCTCTCCCCCCCCCCTTGAAACTTCGAAACACCGAACTTTGGGTGTCTCATAGCCTTGTCCTGTCCTCCGCTCACATCCTTCCCCAGTCCCAACCTTGAGTAATGCTGCTCTGGAATGTACCTGGAAGGCCATAGCCAACATGACTTGGCCGCTGTACTCCATGCTCTGGTAACTTCCAGACTGGCTTGTTGTAATGCATGCATCACTTTCTGCAACTCAGAAACTCCCAACTGACCCCAAAGGCAGTGACCAGGATATGGACTGCTTTGGATTGCTTTGTGTTAATTGGTGGGTTTTTTGTCACCCACACCCATCTCAGCTTCCCCTCCTATCCAGCTGGTGTGGATTGTGTAGCATTGATCCCTGCACTGCGGGGCCTTGGACCGGATGACCTTTTGGGTCCCTTCCAGCTCCACAATTCTATGATTCTGTGGTTCTAGGTGCAGAGTGAGGCTCCAGGCTCTCCGATTTTTGTGATGAAGTTGTTGCAGCACGCCCGTCACCTTGAGGTCCAAGTCTTAGCAGATCAGTATGGGAACGCGGTTTCGTTGTTTAGCCGGGACTGCTCCATCCAAAGGAGGCACCAAAAGATTATTGAAGAAGCTCCAGCAACTGTAGCAGCAACGTCTGTGTTTGAATACATGGAACAGGTACACACACCTGAGTTTTCCAACAGGGTCATAGCTCTGTGGTAGACCACCTGCCTTGCATGCAGAAGGTCCCAGGTTCCATCCCCAAGGATTCGCAGGTAGGGCTGAGAGAGACTCCCAGTCCATGTAGACAGCACTAAGCTGGCTTGGGCCAATGTTCTGATTTGGTAAAAGGCAGCTTTCTCTATTCTTATTTAAGCTAGCCCTTTATCTGGGACCACAATAACTGGATTCTTATTCTACAGTAGCAGAGAGTGCCTGGTGCTTCTCAGGATTTTTTAGAAATAAAAGATGTTTTTTATAAAATGGATGGTGTAATTCATGAGTTTGGACCCATCATGCCAAAAACCAGGCAAAGTCACAGCAAACTTGCATTTTGGTCTGCCATTCTGATTCAAAATGGCACCTGGCACCCAAGCGTTGACAGAGACCCCTGTCCCCATCTCCTTGTTTGCACGCACCAAAACAATAAGCAAACTGAATTGCAGCCACCATTCGCAAATCATGTTTTTCTGAGTTTTGCAATGCAGGTATATAGGCGACCCCTCATTTACATAGGTTCAATATGTGCGTGACTGTGCACACATGGATTGGGCAGAGGCAGAACGAGGTGTTTGCAGGCTTTTTCAGTGGTGTTTCAGATATGTGCAATTTCACTGACACATGTGGTCCCTTAGAACGTAACCCCCGTGTAAATGGCCTACGTATATTGCCTATATTGGGGGAAAATGCACATAGAAAATAACAAAGAAAAAGTTGATGCATTAGGGGAACTTGCTTGGGAAATTGTGCAGAAATGACATAACCAAAATTTATATACTGGATGGAATGTGCACTAAAATGCATATAATTTTTTTGTGATGACTTCCCTTTCCCACAGGCCCACATCCCTGTTTTTCATTTTATTATTTACAGGTATTTCCCTTTATAGACTGCCTCTTCTCCAAAGACCTCCTCATGGTTCCCTTTTGCCCTCTTCCTCCCCCCCCCTCCTTCCTTCACACTCACAACCACCCTGTGCTGTAGATCAGGCTGAGACCAGGGTCACCCGTAGTACTTTGGGGGTGAGTGTGGATTTGAACCTGTGTCTCCCTAGTCCCTGCCCCAACACTCCGACTGCAGCACCACACTGTTCCTTGTCCCGTGTTCAAATCTCACCTTCACTGCAAACTATTTTGTTTTTTTACTTGCTGAACATATTCCTTATTCTTCAAAATTCAGTTCTCCAAAGCAGCCAATATATCAAAATGCAAGAAAAATTAAAGTCAGAGTTTCAGATAATGTAGAAGTGTGCACTTCTCTGGATGAATTGTTCCTGTCACTCTCCCAAGGCATTGCGTGTTTTATGGAGGCTTATTTTGCATGGCTGCTTTTCTCCACAGTGCGCTGTACGACTTGCCAAAATAGTGGGATACGTGAGCGCGGGAACGGTGGAATACCTCTACAGTGAAGATGGCAGCTTCCACTTCCTGGAGCTGAATCCGCGCCTGCAGGTGGAACACCCTTGTACCGAGATGATTGCTGATGTTAACTTACCTGCTGCCCAGCTTCAGGTAATTCAGATACTACTAAATGGGGTTTTTGTCCCATGGCCCTCCCCAGCCAGCATGGCCAGTGGTCAGGAACGATGGGTTTTGTAGTTCCAGCAACATCTGGAGGACCACAGGGGACCCATCCCTGTTCTCTAGGACTAGCGGGAAGCAGGATCTTTGCAGGGACCTAGAAATTTCTAAGCCTGGTGTTTTTCTCATACCACCAAAAGTCAGTCTCTTTAAGGTCTTTTTCATTGTAGTAATTTATTTATTGCATTTTTATCCCATCTTTTCCTCCATGGTGCTCCAGGGTGCCATATGTTCTCCCTCTTCACATTTATTCCCCCAAACAACCCTCCTTTACCTATCCAGTGAAGTAGGTGAGGCAGAGAGGCAGTGATTCAGTGACTGGCACAAGGTCACACCCAGTGAGCCTCATGGGCAAGGAGGGATTTGAACCCTGATATCCCAGGTCCTCGTCCAGCACGCCAGCCACACTGGCTCTCCAGTTGCAGTAAAGAATGTAGGAAGAGCCCTGCTGGATCCGGCCAAGCGCCCATCTAATCCAGCAACCTCCTTCCCACAGTGGCTGGCCAGGTGCCTGCATTTAGCTCTTCTCCATAAGAATGTAGCAAAGAAAATAACCGGAGACTGAAGTGAGCTTGCAGACCCTGGTTAAGAGGGGAACCTGATTAGTGCTAAACATGATTAAGACTTGGTGCACATGTACTCTTCAACTGTGGATGAGCGTATGGGAGCCTGTAAGAGAGAGAAAAAAGGAGTATGGGATTTTTACAAGCCGCTCCTAATCTCTTAGCTGCGGTTGAGACTATGGGTTCATCCACACTCCCACTTGCTTTCTAGAATCATAGAATCATAGAGTTGGAAGAGACCACAAGGGCCATTGAGTCCAACCCCCTGCCAAGCAGGAAACACCATCAGAGCACTCCTGACATATGGTTGTCAAGCCTCTGCTTAAAGACCTCCAAAGAAGGAGACTCCACCACACTCCTTGGCAGCAAATTCCACTGTCAAACAGCTCTTACTGTCAGGAAGTTCTTCCTAATGTTTAGGTGGAATCTTCTTTCTTGTAGTTTGGAACCATTGCTCCGTGTCCGCTTCTCTGGAGCAGCAGAAAACAACCTTTCTCCCTCCTCTATGTGACATCCTTTTATATATTTGAACATGGCTATCATATCATCCCTTAACCTCCTCTTCTCCAGGCTAAACATGCCCAGCTCCCTTCTAGGCACAGGTCCGAGCAGTTACCCCCTTTCCCCGCTCCTTTCCCATGGAAAACCCATTCTTTAGTACTAAATTAGAGCAAACATCAATCTGGAGAAAACCCGAATTGCACTTTGCTCTGATTGAGCACCAAAAAGCAGTTTTCTCTGGGGGGAAGCAGAGGGAAAAGAGGAAATGTGAATAAGCCTTTAAGGGTTATCTGCATTCACTTGGCAGTTTATTTAATTTTCCTGTTGTTTCCCTAATTGTTAAGTTCTGGTTTATATTTGAGCTTTCACGTGATGTAAAAGACACTTCCTGAAATATAGTGGAATATAGCACAAGTTTAGCACTTGTTTCCATGTTATTTGCAAATAGATTTGTTTTCTGGAAGCAAATATCATGGAAATGAGTGCTAAATGTACATCATATTACCAGAAGTAGTTTTTATGTTATCTGAAAACTCAAATAGAATGCAGAAATTAACAGTCAGGGAAATGTCAAGAAAACAGAATAAACTGCCATGGAATGCAGCCAATATCTTGCCATGTGTTCTGATGCAAAGAAGATAACTGCATCCCATGAAATAAAATGTTTGTAAAAGCATCTGGAAAGGACCCTGAAAGGTCCAAGGAATTCTGTTTCCTTTTGCCCCTTCTTTTCTCTTCCTCCTCTCAGATTGCCATGGGTGTGCCTTTGCACAGACTGAAGGACATCCGAGCCCTCTATGGGGAACCCCCCTGGGGGGATTCTCCCATTGCCTTTGAGAGCCCCAGCAATGTGCCCGTCCCCAGGGGCCACGTGATTGCAGCACGGATCACCAGTGAAAATCCTGATGAGGTCAGTCATGGAGACTCAAGCTGTCCTTACCTGTAAGGAGATGGAGAGGGGATGCTGAGAGAGCTTGGGTCCACATTGCAAGCGTGTGGGATGTGAATCCTTTTATCAAGCAGTGTCAAACCTCTGTGCAACAGGAGGAGTTCGCAAATTGCCTATTGTTTATTTTTTTATTTTTTTGGGACCCCAGCTTTCCACCTAAGGTTCTGTTATGTTGCTTACAATCTAAAAATGAAATAAAAGCACAATCCAGCAACCATTAAATATGAACATATAACAATGAAGTTTATTATTAAATATTATTATTCAAGATGAAGCAGCAAGGACTAGCAGACGCAGTAAAACACAATTAAGTCCAGGATTGCTTGGAGAAGATCTTGCAGGAACTCAGATGACCCTGCAAGATCTGCAAGAGCCCCCCCCCCTTAATGAGGGCACTGCCTGGGTCCTTGCCCCTTCAAGCAAGATGGGGAGCATCAAAGTGGACACAAAAAGAGCTTTTAAGCTTTCCGCCTTGCTTGGATTTAACTTGTGGAATTTCAATCATGTTCTACCACGTATGGTTGAAATAATTCAAGTTAAGAGTGAGTGCCTATGATACGATCACACTGTAGTAAAGACCTGGGGACATTAAAGCCCACATCCGGTTTTTCTTAGTACCGGTCAGGTAACAGGTCAGTGACTCTGCTGTCTCATGTTTACCATTTTTGTGGCAAGCTGCCTTTTGAGACCTCACTTAAAAGTCGGCGGGGAAATAAGGCAAAAGTGTAAACGCATGTTCTCCCCACTTTCCTGCTCCCCATATCTCTCTTTTGCACCTTGCAGGGCTTCAAGCCAAGCTCTGGCACCGTGCAGGAGCTGAATTTCCGCAGCAACAAGAACGTCTGGGGGTACTTCAGTGTGGCAGCCACTGGCGGCTTGCATGAATTTGCTGACTCTCAGTTTGGACACTGTTTCTCCTGGGGAGAGAACCGAGAGGAAGCCATCTCGTGAGTATTTCACTGTCATCAACCTTAGTGGCCTTAAGGAGTTGGGAGCAGGTTACCTGCGAGATCACCTTGCCCTGCATATGCTCACTTGACTGCTTTGAGCTTCAGAATGGACACCCTTGGAGGTGCCACATAACATTTGTTCCACATTGTGGCCGCACCACACTTTGGAACTCCCTGCCTATAGATACCACTGTGAATCTATACAGTGAATAGATGTTCACTGTATTCTTTTTCATACCTGTGAGAACCACTTTTGTTTAGGCAAGCCTGCCCAGATACATTGAATGTTGGCATGTTGTTTTAATCTGATTTTAGCTTATCACTGAGGTTAATTATTATTTGAATGTTTTAAATAGCTGCTTTTAACTGTTGCTGAACTACAACTCCCATCACCCCTGGCCTTTGGCCATGCTTGCTTGGGCTGATGGGAGTTGTAGTTCAGCAACATCTGGAGGGCCAAAGCTACCCCACCCCTGCAGTAAGTTAAAACAAGAGCCATGATGTTGGGCTGTGAGCTTTCCCCCTCAAATGGCAGTCACCAAAGTGTAGCTTGAGGATAAGGAAATGTGCGGCTTCATGATATGATGGTAAACTTTTTAGATGATCAGACTGCAATCCTATCCACATCTGTTTGGGAGTAATCCCAACTGAGTGAATGCAAAGGGTTGCCCTGCAGATGTTATTAGGGAGAGGAGAGAAGGAGATGCAAGACTGCCTCTTTTCATACCAGCATTTCCAGTAACATCTACCGTAATTCCAGGCTGTGATTGGATGATACTTCAGAAAGGGCCTTGCTTCACCCCCTGATAAATCAAATTTCCAGCTATCTTTTTGAGAAAAGCAAATTTATTGTTGTACGCAGAGTCTAGATAAAAAATAAAAATAAAATCTCCTGAGGCAGATCTGTACCTTAATAAGAAGGGTTATCTTCTCAGAAACTTAGTAGTAGCTCTGAAGGAGCTGTCCATCCGTGGGGACTTCAGGACAACAGTCGAGTACCTGGTCAAGCTGCTGGAAACAGAGAGTTTCCAGGCCAACGAGACTGACACCAGCTGGCTAGATCACCTGATTGCAGAGAAAGTGCAGGTGAGCCGAGCTCCGGGTGCCAGTCATTTATGCCATGCTTCTGAATATATACTGCATATTTTTTATTAACCTTTTGGGATTCAAAGATGTGAGCAGCTTGGTCTGAATTCTTTCTTCTTATGAAGAAGTTGTCTGTCTATCGGTCTGCCTACATTATTTTCCCTTCAGGCAGAGAAGCCAGACACTATTCTGGGCGTGGTCTGTGGCGCTCTCAACGTGGCGGATGCTCTGTTCAGGACGTCTATGGATGATTTCCTGCATTCGCTTGAAAGGTAAAGCGCCACCTAAAGGAGTGTTGGGGGTGTTACACCACTCAGCCGCATTTGAGAAACTCTTCCTACTCACCTGGGCTTTGGTGCTGACTTGCAGTCGCAAATTATGTTGCAGGGAGTGGCAGCATAGCTAAAGAGCAGCTGTCCGAGCATAGCAGCAAAGTGTGTGTGTGTGGAATGCTTAGAGTATTCTAAAGGTGCTCTGCAGATCTGTCTTCAAAAGATTGTTCTGAAGAGTAACTGAAGGGCGGTGGAGAGGGGAGGAAGAGGATTGTAGGGCAATTTTTGTGCTAAGATGGGATTGTCTTCCAGGGGCCAAGTCCTACCAGCAGCCTCACTTTTGAACATTGTTGACGTTGAGCTTATTTACGAAGGCATGAAATACTCACTCAAGGTACTGCTTGCGAAAGGTTGATCCAAAGGGGAAGGCTCAGAGAGCCAGTTGATTTGTGTGCCAAATGTCCCAGGCTCAGTCCGCAAAGACTACTCCAGTTAGGCTGGGGAAAGACTCCTGTCTGAAGCCCTGGAGAGCCCCTGCCAGCCAGTGCAGGCAACACTGGGCTACATGGACTTGACACAAGGCGGCTTCCCACCGGGAGTCTTTATATGCAGGGTGCGGCTTGGGAACTTGATTGGAGAGCAGACTGTACCTGTTGCTTAGGGAGTAAGAAGATAATGAAGTTGTTCATCATGGGACATAAATACAGGTGCCACTACCTGAACATAATCAGTCCTCAGGAAATGGTTTGTCATGAGAGTGTTTGTGTAACAAGTCAACATTTTCTATTGATTCCTATGAGGAAATGTATAATGCTTTTCTGACCACGCAATTTTGTCCCCAAAATGACGAAAAGACCCAGGAAGCCCCTCTGAAACCTTGCAAAAAGCAACCAAGGAAGGGAAGAATGCTCTTATTTGCCCCCTCTCTCCCCCTTCACCCCCACCATGGTTTCGGCAGAACAGCTGCTGCAGGGCAGCCAAACATGAAAAGCAATGCTTTCTTGAGGCAGCTTATCTACACGCAGATCTGGCTGTTTGAATATCTGAATCTGCAGTGTGTATTGTGAGGTTGGAAGTGGGCAGGGTGATAGATGGGGTAACTTGGGGGTTTCCTTCCCACTCTGAGGGGAAGATGGGTAAAAGGGCTCCCATTTTCTTTTTCTGGCGCTTGGGCAGGTTGCTCGCCAATCGCTGTCTACCTACGTGATCATAATGAACAACACCCACATAGAGATCGACGTCCACAGGTTGAATGACGGGGGGCTCCTGCTCTCCTACGATGGCAACAGTTATACCACGTACATGAAGGAAGAAACGGACCGGTAAGTGGATTTCTGAGTTGCTGCTTCTTGCTCTTTGTGGAATCCAGTTCAAGGCTTAGCAAGGGAGAGAAGCTTTTCCAGGCCACCTACAAGGGAAGAGAGCGGCCTTGTCTAGGCACACGTGCAGCAGCCTTTTGCTCACAATTAAGTCGCAGTTGCCTGTGATGGAATGGCTAGCAGCTTAGGCTGGGAGCTGTAGGCCAGGGCTGTGCATTCACTTTGGCTGTCAGGTCCTGCATTCAATTCCCAGACCAGATAAGACAAACCTTTAGAAGAGGGAGGAAAGATTAGCATAAAAGCAATAACAGCTCACATAGAAAAAGGGGGGAACTCTAAAGAAAAGCATAACAACTAGAGCTGCAGTGTTAAAGTTATAAGTAGCTAGATTAATCAACTAAATGGTGCCTCAATTAATTGGGCCGCAGATTTTAAATTTTTTTACATGTGCAAATACTATTTTTAATACAACTATTTATTAAAACTGCTTATATGGTTGGCAGGTGGCAGTGATCTGTTTTAATCTGGTGTTTTTGTTATAGCATAAATCTGAAGCAAAAAAAGCATGAGAGTTGGAAGGGACCCCCAGGGGTCATCTAGCCCAACCCCCGCAATGCAGGAATCACACCTAAAGAATCACTCACAGGTGGCCATCCAACCTCTGTTTCAAAACCTCCAAGGAAGGGAGAATCCTCCACCTTCTGAGGTTGGGCGTTCCACATCCTGTGCTTGAGAACTATTCTGTACATTCATTGGCAAATTAATCACCCCCCCCATTAAATTAGTTTAAATATTTAAAATGAATATTTAACTTAAGATTTCTTGGTCACAGCAACTGATGGAAAGACGCAACAGTAAAGGGACACCCTTCTCTCTGCAATGGGTAGCAGTTAACACCCTAAAAGCTAAACCCCCCCCCCCGTCTCTTTTCGACTCCAGATACCGCATCACCATTGGCAATAAAACCTGCGACTTTGAAAAGGAGAATGACCCAACCTTGCTCCGTTCTCCCTCTGCTGGGAAGCTCCTGCAGTACACGGTGGATGACGGGGGACATGTCTGTGTGGGCCACAGCTATGCGGAAATCGAGGTAGCCCTGCATTTGGCCGGCTGGGAAGCATTTCTGAGGATGCTCTGGAGCTGCCTTCCCAGCCACCGCATGGCAGGGGCAAACGGGAGCATATTGGGCGCAATGAACTTTCAGCTCAGAGTGTGTGGGGATGAGTGGATCATTTCTGGGGTGCCCCTTTCCCTGGATGCCCCAAGCACACACTTATTTTGCTTAAGGGCTAATCCAGGCCTGTGTGAATCCAGCTTTCATCCGAGGCCTGTCAGCAAGGGTGAGGAAGCCTCCTGTCACTCTCCAAACAGGTGATGAAGATGGTGGTGACCTTGGCAGTGGAGGAATCGGGCCTCATCCATTACGTGAAGCGGCCAGGTACATTGCTGGAGACGGGCTGCGTTGTGGCGAGGCTTGAGCTGGACAACCCCACCAAAGTCCACCTGGTAAGTGAGCCGGGGCTGATTGGGAAAGGAAGGTGTGTCTGGCTGGGCTCTCCTCCGCCTCTGCTCCGCCCTTCCGGATTCTAAAAGGATTTTCTCTGCTTTCTTCCTTCTTGTGCTGCCCTCCCCAATGTCTCCCCATCCCCACCTCCAGGCCCAGTTGTACACCGGTGGGCTGCCCACTCAACAGCCCCTGCCCATCCTCGGTGAGAAATTGCACCAGGTCTTCCACAACGTGCTGGAGAGCCTGATGAACGTCATGAATGGATATTGTTTGCCAGAGCCATATTTCAGCACCAAAGTAAGGGGGGGGGTCTCCTTGTGTGCAAAGACCCTGGCTGGTTTTGCATGTGTGAGTGTTTGTAATATGATTTTTATTAAGATTAATCTAAAACAATACAAACAACAGATCTATCAGTCAAAGCCAAGTCCCACACCCTCTCATGCCAGATGCTTCACTTGTCCTGCACAGAAAGCAAGGAGGTTGTGGGTTGCCCTGGAGGCCAACAAAGTCCCACAGCAGGGACAGGAAGCCTTCTTCTCATCTCCTTCCTGCTGGGGGGAGCTCGGGGGTGGCAGGGCCGAGCCACGTCAGAGGCTGTGGTGGTAATGCGGAATAGGGCTCAACGGTTCCTGGCAGGAACAAGCCAGGGATCTTCCACAAGCAAAGCAACTGGGGCCTCTTCCTTGTGCTTGGCAGGCTCCCAGGCACTCCTGGCCAAAGCTGGCTACCATTGCACCAGACAGTTTTCTCAGGTGTGCAGAACTTCTCTTAATACAGTCATACCTCGGGATAAATACGCTTCAGGTTGAGCGCTTTTGGGTTGTGCTCCGTGGCGACCCGGAAGTAATGGAGTGCGTTACTTCCAGGTTTCTCCGCTCGTGCATGCACAGACGGTCAAAATGACATCACTCGCAGGCGCGGAAGCGGCGAAATGCGACCTGTGTACGCGCAGGCGCACTGTCGCGTCTTACGTTCTGTTCAGGATGCGAGCAGGGCTCCGGAACAGATCCCGTTCGCATCCCGAGGTACCACTGTACTTCCCTTGGGTTGCTTGGCAGTCCCCATACCAATAGAGCCCCTCAGCACAAACTGCCGATGCCCCTGAACTTGCCTTTTCCCAAACTGAATCTGTGTCTTATTTGGGAGGTCCTTGTGTCCCTGATAATTTACTCCTTTTTGATGTTGTTGTTCAGCTCAAAGAATGGGTCTTCAAGCTGATGAAGACCCTCCGGGACCCATCTCTTCCTCTCCTGGAGCTGCAGGAGATCATGACAAGCATTTCGGGCCGCATCCCGCCATCTGTGGAGAAGTCAATCCGGAAAGTGATGGCCCAGTATGCCAGCAACATCACCTCAGTGCTGTGCCAGTTCCCCAGCCAGCAAGTGAGGGCTGCAGTGGGGAGGGGGAGGGCAGGTGATGCCAGGAGGACTGGGGGTGGGCTGCCTTCAAAGAAATGCTGGGGAGGCCCAGGGGGGATCCTGAGAGAACTGGGGGTGTTCTTGAGCTTTGTGCAGAGTTTCCCCTCCCCTCCCCCTGCCTAGGTCTGTGTAACTGAAGTTACTGCTCTTCTCCAGTTGGCATGCAGGGGTCCTCCAGATTGTGATGTGTTAATATGTGACAGCAAAGGGGTCTAATGAAATCCTGGGCTGCATCCACAGAAGTCTAGTGTCCAGCTCAAGTCATTGTACAGCTCTATTCTGCCTTTGTCAGGCCCCACCTGGAATCTTTGTCCAGTTCTGGGCGTCACAATTTAAGACGGATATGGACAACCTGGAAGGTGTGCAGAGGAGGGTGACCAAGATGATCAAGGGTCTGGAAACCCAGCCTGATGAGGAACAGGTTGAAGGAGCTGGGGATGTTTAGCCTGGGAAAGAGGAGACTGAGAGGGGACTTGGCCTTACTTTCAGCATAGGAGGGCGCTCATACAGAGGATAGAGTGAGCTTGATTTCTGCTGCTCTAGAGGGTAGGACATGAACCAATGGATTCAACTTTCTGATGGTAAGAGCTGTTCAGTAGTGGAGTGGACTCCCCCAGAAGGCTCTCCTTCACTGGAGGTTGTTAAACAGAGGTTGGGGATTATTTTGCTGTGCTTCCTGCATTGCTGGGAGTTGGACTGGATGACCCTTGAGGTCCCTTCCAGTCCTACAGTTCTTTGATTCTATGAACATCCTCTGCTGCTCTGGAGAAAGAAGCATGGGCACAGAACTGAAAGTGCAGAAACAGGCGGCTCCTAAGTCATCTCCTCTAGTTTTTCTCCTTGCCCTCTCTTTCCTTCCTGTAAAAGACATGCTAGGGTCCATAAGCAGCTTCAGGGGAGAGGGCTCTTGTGCTCAGGTCCTGCTTGCAGATGTACAGGCATCTGCTTGGCCCCTGTGAGAACAGGAGGCTGGACTAGATGGGCCACTGGCTGGATCCAGCAGCCAGGCTTTTCTGATGTTCTTTTGCCTCCCAGATTGCCAGCATTCTGGACAGCCATGCAGCCACCCTGCAGCGGAAAGCTGACCGGGAGGTCTTCTTCCTGAACACCCAGAGCATCGTGCAGCTAGTTCAGAGGCAAGTTCAGGGGGTGGGCACCCTGCCCTTCTCCTCACTTACATGCAGCATACATTCCCTACACCCAATGTGTGTGCTGGGTGTCTAGTTTTTTTCTGCTTTCCTAGCTGGGGCTGATTTGAGTTGTAGTCAAAAACATCTAGACAGCACCAGGTTGAGGAAGGCTGGTTTAATGAATATGCTGTGGCCTTGCCTAGAAGGAGGAGAGTTGCAGCAAACAGCCCATTGGGGGCCTTTTCCTACATTATATATTTGAAAGTTGTTTCTTTCTTTAAGATTTCATAACTAAATTTTGCATGGTGGCTCCTCAGTTCAAGAATCGGATTTTCATTTACATTGGGATACAGTTGGATACCATTTTGAATCAAGAATTGGTTTCTTAGAATTCCAGAGCAACACAGGGTTCAACTTGCTCTGACCTGATACATAAATTATGTGCTTCCTTTTTTTAAAAAAAGGTAAACCTTCATACTTTTTCATCTACTTTATTCAAACACCTATGCTTCACAATTAAATTCCTCAAGCTAGCAACATGACATTTTTAGCTGAGAGTTGAAAGTACTTTACAAGAGGTGGCGTTGCTCATCCTACCAATGCCTGTTGTAAACAGGCTGAGCATTAGAAACCAGCAGGCTCTTGCATTAGAAACCTGCAAAGCCTATTTAACCAAAATCAGTGGGACAAAGCTATGTAGGTGCTCACCACGAGAAGCAAAGCCCCTGTGAACCCACCTTCAGCTCTCCAAAAGCTCTTGTCAACCCCAGCAAGAGAGGAATACATCTGTTCCCCTCGTTTAGGTATCGCAGTGGCATCCGAGGCCACATGAAATCAGTCGTGTTGGATCTCCTAAGGTGTTATTTGCAGGTGGAGACCCAGTTCCAGCAAGGTAGGCTCAACAACAGGTTTGCCGCTCTTCGGTCATCACGGGAGTGAAAGAGGGAGACCAAATCTGACAAGCACCCCTTTTTATTTTCCCTTTTCGTCTCAGCTCACTATGACAAATGTGTGATCCACCTCCGCGAGCAATACATGCCCAACATGACCCCGGTTCTGGAATGCATTTTCTCCCATGCGCAGGTGGCAAAGAAGAATCTCCTGGTGACGATGTTGATTGTGAGTAGCAGGAGGAAGCTAAGAGCCAGGAGTCCTCTCAGAACAAGAAAGGGGCTTCCTGGGGAGCCACAGATTTTTGTGTGTGTATGTGTGCAGCGGGTCTGTGGCCCTCCGGGCCTGGTTGGACGGCAGCATCCATCTTCCCTGGCCACCGGTCATTCTGACTGGGGCTGGTGGGAGTTGTTGTTTGGCCACCTCTGGAGCAGCCCCCAGACTCACCATTCATTCAAAATTTTATTGGTATGATGCTTTTCTACAAAAATGAATCTTGCTCAAAGCAGCTTGCAACAAAGAAAACAGGAAGGCATTTCGAAATCAGCCACTGCAAGAGCAATTTCATTTCCCAGTAGCATAATAGCAAATGTAACAGCATACAAAAGTGCCAACATTTCAATACCAATACTGTATAATAAGATTACGCTAACAACATTCTGCCTCTTGGCAATAGCAAAAATAGCAAGGGAGCTGCTGGAAACCCCTCTTCCGAGATGTTGTTCCCCCTTCTGCTTTCAGCTTCAGAAGCTGGGCTCTCTATCCGCTGCTGGTTCCTTTCTACATTGGTGCAGGAAGAGATAATACAGTCTGTTCTGAACAGAAAGCAAAATTAATTGTAAATAATGTGGTTACGGAAGAATTTAAGATAGAAAAAGGGACACGACAGGGGTGCCCAATTTCCCCGTTGCTTTTTATATCAGTTCTGGAGGTCTTGCTGAACATGATTAGAAGAGACCAGTTGGTTAAAGGTATACAGGTCGGAGCTAAACAGTACAAATTGAGAGCATTTGCAGATGACTTAGTTTTGACGCTACAGGAGCCAGAATCTAGTACTAAAAGGGTTTTAGACTTAATTCAAGAATTTGGTCAAGTGGCAGGATTTAAATTGAACAAGTTAAAAACTAAGGTTTTAGAGAAAAATTTAACACCAATTGAAAAAGAAAGGTTTCAGAATGAGACAGGTTTGACTTTGGTTAAGAAAGTGAAATATTTGGGGATTAATATGACAGCAAAAAATGTGAATTTATTTAAAGATAATTATGAAAAAGGTTGGACGGAAGTGAAAAAAGATTTAGAAATTTGGTCAAACTTGAAGCTTTCCTTGTTGGGACGAATTGCAGTTATAAAAATGAATGTGTTGCCTAGAATGTTGTTTGTGTTCCAAACATTGCAAATTGTGGACAAGATGGACTGTTTCAAGAAGTGGCAGAAAGATATTTCTAGATTTGTCTGGCAGGGCAAGAAGCCCAGAATAAAAA
This sequence comes from Podarcis erhardii, assembly GCF_964252035.2. Taxonomy (NCBI): domain Eukaryota; kingdom Metazoa; phylum Chordata; class Lepidosauria; order Squamata; family Lacertidae; genus Podarcis; species Podarcis erhardii. The sequence continues at coordinate 54,213,627 of NC_138502.1, read as the reverse complement.
TTAAGATATTAACTGATGTAAAGGAAAGGGGTGGATTTGCCCTGCCAGACCTTAAACTCTATTATGAATCAGCAGCATTCTGCTGGTTGAAAGACTGGCTGCTTCTTGAGAACGCAGACATTTTGGACTTAGAAGGATTTAATAATGCTTTTGGGTGGCATGCATATTTGTGGTACGACAAGGTTAAAGTACATAAAGCATTTAAAAACCATATTGTCAGGAAAGCATTGTTTAATGTTTGGATAAGATACAAAGACTTATTGGAAAATAAAACCCCAAGGTGGTTGTCACCAATGGAAGTGAAAGCTTTTAAAAGACTCAATATGGAGTCCAAATGGCCAAAATATTGGGAAATTTTGGAGCAAGAGGGAGATAAATTGAAATTGCAGAGTTTTGAGAAACTAAAAAACAAAGTGCGAGATTGGCTTCATTATTATCAGATAATGGAGGCTTATAAATTGGATAAGAAAATTGGATTCCAGGTGGAAAAATCAAAATTAGAAACAGAATTGTTAGAACCCAAAACTAAGATTTTGTCAAAGATGTATAACTTGCTGCTGAAATGGAACACCCAGGATGAAACAGTGAAGTCTGCTATGATTAAATGGGCACAGGATGTTGGACATAATATCATGTTTCCTGACTGGGAACAGTTATGGACCACCGGTTTGAAATTTACGGCATGTAATGCCTTAAGAGAAAATATAATGAAAATGATATATAGGTGGTACATAACCCCAGTCAAGCTTGCAAAAATTTATCACTTGCCCGATAACAAATGTTGGAAATGTAAAGAGACTGAAGGTACATTCTTTCACCTTTGGTGGACGTGCCCAAAGATTAAGGCTTTCTGGGAAATGATCTATAATGAACTGAAAAAGGTATTTAAATATACCTTCCTTAAGAAACCAGAGGCCTTTCTTCTGGGCATGGTCGGCCAATTGGTGCCAAAGAAAGATAGAACTCTTTTTATGTATGCAACAACAGCAGCAAGAATACTCATCGCGAAGTATTGGAAGACACAAGATTTACCCACTCTCGAAGAATGGCAGATGAAGGTGATAGACTATATGGGACTAGCAGAAATGACCGGCAGAATCCGAGACCAGGGAAAAGAGTCGGCGGAAGAAGACTGGAAGAAATTTAAAGACTATTTGCAGAGGCATTGCAAAATTAATGGACATTAGAGGGATGCTGGACAGAAATTAAGTGGTTACCAGCTGTAATGTAAAGGTTGAGCAATAAGTTATAATAAGTTATAATAAGGATTTGCTGAGTTAAGGATTTGAACTGGAATACAAAAGGGGGAGGTGAGAGGAGGTCTGGGAAACAAGTTAATGGAAATAAGTAATGGAAATTATATTTGTTTTAACTGTTTTTAATTTTGTATCTTTGTATTTTTGTTACTTTTTGTTACTTTTTGTTTTTTGTTTTTTGTATTAATTTGGAAACTCTAATAAATATTTATTTTTAAAAAAAGAGAGAGATAATACAGTCTGGCATTTTTTACCTCCAGGATCACCTTTGTGGCCGAGACCACACCCTGACCGATGAGCTGATGGCCATTCTGAATGAGCTGACTCAGCTTAGCAAAACAGAGCACTCCAAAGTGGCCTTGAGGGCCAGGCAGGTCAGTGGGACTCCCGTGTTCTTCCTTCATTCCTGGAACTGCAGGCATTTTGTGCCAAGGCTTTGTGTTGCTGCCTAAGGGGAGAAGGTTCCAAATGGCCCCATGTCAAGCTTTGCATGCCCTGGAGGAGGGTTTGGGTTTCTCAAGGAATCTGAGGAGACCTTCCAGAGCACCTGGCATGGATGGGAAGAGTGTGGCTCTCTGGATGTTGTTGGGCACTCAACACCCAGCAGCCAGCATGGCCAGTTGTCTCAGGATGATGGATGTTGTAGCTCAGCGACATCTGGAGGGCTACAGATGTTCCTTCTCCTTAGCATTGACTCTGTGTTTGACAGAAAGAGGATGATCCTGATATGTCCAGGTGGTAACTCTTCAGATTCCAGCTACAATGCATTTTGCAATATGGCCAACCTGATTCTGTTGGTTTTTTGTTCTGTTTTGTTTTTTACAAATTTACTCAGCATTTTAAACTCATAGAATCATAGAATCATAGAGTTGGAAGAGACCACAAGGGCCATCGAGTCCAACCCCCTGCCTGTATTGCTTCTGCTTATTAACCCCCTCCAATTGTAATGCTTCTGCTTATTGCGATGTGTTGCTGTTGTGCTTTATTTCTGATGTTTTGTTTTCCTGCTGTATTCTATATTTTGCATTTATTATTTTTATGTTTAAGGTGTTGTCTGTGAATGACAACAAGATTAACAGTTTGATTTATACTTTGGGGTTAAAACAGATGGTGCTCTAGTTTTTGTATGTGTCAGCATGGAAAGACCGTTTGAAAATGTCTGGTCTTTGAAATCTCAGAAGAGATAGGGGCACTTTCAGTGTCTTTCCCCACTAACTTTTACATCTCCTGATCGTTTGCTCCCACGCTTTTCAGATCGTTTGAAATCCTCCGTCTTGGAGGCAGAATAAACGGCACAAAAGTTAGCAATTGTGCACAAATCTTGCTTTTCACTTGTATGTTTCAAAAGGTTTGCTGGGGCCTTGAAAGGCCCCCTGTGATTCCTCTCTCCTTGCTTCCCTTGGGCCGGTTGAACCCAAGCCCCTTTTTGTTCCAGGTGCTGATTGCCTCCCACCTCCCTTCCTACGAACTGAGGCACAACCAGGTGGAATCCATTTTCCTCTCAGCCATAGACATGTATGGACACCAGTTCTGCCCTGAAAACCTAAAGGTGACCTGGATTGCTTGTTAGGTCTGGCTCTTGCAACTGACAGCATCTGTTCACACTAAAGAGCCATTGTCGTGTCTTGGCAAGAGTGCTGGACTAGGACCCAGGAGAGACCGGGGTTCAAATCCCCACTTGGCCATGAGGCTCCCTGGGTGTCCTTGGGCAGTCACTCATGCTCAGCCAAACCTACCTCACAGGGTCGTTTTGAGGATAAAATGGGGAGGAAGAGAATTGTGTGTGGCACCTTGAGCTCCTAGGAGAGAAAAACAGGTTGGATACGAATACATGACATAAACTTGAGTCACGCTTTAGCCAAGAAGTACTCAGGGGTGGAGCTGGTCCTTTGCCCAGAGTCAGTCTATCAAATCCCTCATTTTTAAAAAAGTAAATAAACTTAGCTGAGAAAGACCCCTGCATGCTTCTCAGAGAAGACAGCATTTTCAAACTATAGTTTTTATTCATTCCTTGTATGACTCTTCCTTCTCCTTGTGAGTATTATGCCCTGTGGGCAGATCCATACTTTAGGGATGTAGATGGGTATAGAGAGAAGAACTCTAAGCAGCAGCGTCAAAATCCCACGCTGCCTCTTGATGCTTTTGTCGAAACCTCAGCTGTGTGCACGACACAAACACAGTGATTGTTGGTGATAACTCCATCTTCTTAACTTTGCTACAGTAATATAAAGCTTGCAGTGGGGGAGAGGGCCTTGGTCTCATTTGAGGCCTGAGTGATTCTAATCAAACTTCCTCATGGAAGCATGAGAGGTGGCGGACTCCCCTTCCTTGGCGGTTTTAAGAAGAGGTTGGATGGCCCCCTGTCATGGATTACCTAGCTGAAATCTTGCAGGGGGTTGGACTGGATACCCGTGGAATCCCTTCCAACCCTAAAATCCTATTATTCTAAATTCTAAACCAGCATGATTCTAAAAATGTGTTGTGATCTCCAACGGCAGGCCTGTTTGTTCATTCGCTGCTCCTCCCTTCCTTTCTAGAAACTGATCCTTTCTGAAACCACCATCTTTGATGTCCTGCCTACTTTCTTCTATCACTCCAATCAGGTGGTCCGCATGGCAGCCCTTGAGGTAAAAGGGAGGATGGCAAAGGCTAGAGTAGGGTAGTGCTTGAATGGAAGACAGTGACATTTTTCCCCCTTTCAAAAAAGGGAGGGTGCTCTTGTAGCATTGATGGCAGCTGCATAGTTTGGGGCAACTGCTGGCAGCCTGGGGATGAATGCATGCAGCATTCATGATCTGGAGGGTGGGTTCTCATTCATAGAACAGTAGGGCTGGAAGAGAGGGACCCAAAGGGTCGCCTAGCCCAAACTCCTGCCATTCACAGATGCGTTGCAGCACTCACACGACGTCATTGACATCCAATTCCAACCTGCATTTCCCCACCCGCTCCAGATGTGCCCTTTCTGGGGGAAATCCAAGAAGCAAAACCACCACCACCCCAACCTGTGGCCAGAACCCCCATTTGGGGAGGAAAAGATTATAGCAGTATTCTGCTCTTCACCTGTCGTTGGAATTCCCTTCTTTCCTCCCCAGGTGTACGTGAGGAGAGCCTACATCGCCTATGAGCTGAACAGCCTCCAGCATCGCCAGCTCACGGATGGCACCTGTGTGGTGGAATTCCAGTTCATGCTGCCATCGTCCCATCCAAACAGGTGGGCTTAGCCAAGAGCCAGAGACCGACTGTCTTGCACTGGCTCCCTGGGGCTTTGGGGGCTCTTCAACATGTGTGCATGGGAGGACCTTTGGTGCAGAAGGAAACTGGACAAGGGCAGGCTGGAAAGGAGGTGTGGGCATGGGGGCAAAGCTACCGGAAGGTCCCAGGTTCAGTCCCTGGCCTCTCCACCTGAGACCTTGGATAGCCACTGCTGATTGGAGCAGGTGGCTCAGTGGCTGGGCATGAGGTATAAGGAAGCTTTGTGTGTCTTCTTTCAGAGGCAGCAGCCCCGCCCTGAGCAGGTAGAGTGTCTGGTTCTTTACACTGTGCAGCATGAGTGGCAATGTAAAAAGAATAACCTGCCTGCAAGTGCGTGTACGACTCCTTGCCTACCTTTCCCTGGTTCTTTCATTCATTCTGGGCTTGCTAACTAATTTGCTTTTTGGTAAGCATGTGAAAGGGGTCTTTCTTCCGGGATCATGGGATTATGATTATTTTTTTACGTGTTCTTGGTCCCTGCTATGAAGCTTAGAAGTGAGTATCAAAATCTCCAGGTGGAAATAAGAAGCCAGCATTTGTGGTCTCAGGGCCACACTGGGAGCAAGGACCTTCAAGGGCTGAGATGAGCTGTGCGCAGCCACCTCCTGTGACCTGTCCTGGGTCAGCCTTCTATCCATGCTGGGAGTTGTGGGATCATCATCATGAGCTGTGAAATCTCCAAGGTGGCAGGAGGGAGGGCTGCCCTGGGGGATCCGTGGTGCTGGTGCTGCAGCACTCCTGTTTCCTTTACGAGAATAGCCGTAACCCCCTGAGTCATCCAAGAGTCCTGTCTCCATGACTCTGGGGCTCTGCTGTGCCTGATTCTTCCCTTCCTTTGCGTGTAGGATGTCTGTGCCCATAAGCATCTCGAACCCCGACTTAGCCCGACACAGCACTGAACTCTTCATGGACAGCGGCTTTTCTCCTCTTTGCCAGCGGATGGGGGCCATGGTGGCTTTTGACAGATTTGGAGACTTCACCAGGTAGCTGAACAGCCATGTTTTTGGAGGAATGTGTTGTGACCCTGGCCTTCTGAATGTCACCAAACAGCTAGACCACATTCACACCGTACCTATGACGTGCTTACGATACCACTTTAAATAGTTATGATGTCTCCCAAAGTATTCTGAGAGCTGCTGTTTGTTCAGGGTGCTGAGTTCTGTTGGGAGGCCCCTGATCCCTTCCCAGCTACAATTCCCAGAACTCCCTTTGAAGAAGGATTGATTGCTAAACCGCTCTGTGAATTGTAGCTCTCTTCCAAATTATCCTGTGTGTAGCATCCTGGGGACAGCACAGAAGTCTTTATTAACCACCAGTCATTCCCAGGAAAGAATGTAGTTCTAGCCATTCTGTTCAAGAGAGCTGTATCTTCAAAGACGCTTTGGAGGGTTTCTGTTTAAGACCAGGTCTATTTGTATACCCACCATGTTGCATACAGTTTGTCTGATTCCGCCCCCATTCCTTTTATGCTCTGATTTATTTTCTCAACAACTGTCACTTGCCAGACATTTTTATACCATAAGTCAAGCGACAGCCCTTGTAAGGACTTCCAGGTTTAGATAGCCAAGCGGCCACTGAAAAAACAGCCAGTCAGTCCTTATTCTTCACATCGGCATTTAGGCCCTCTCATTCCTGCTTTGATTCTTCTGCTCCCTGTTTTCTCTTTTGTGCCAGAAACTTTGATGAGGTCATTTCCTGTTTTGCCGACCCCAACCCTTCCGAGAGCCCCTTGTTCAGTGAGGTGAGGGCCACGCTGTACGATGAAGAAGACAGCAAGGTGAGCGACTTGTGGGCCTCCAAGGAGCTCAAGGTGGCATACAAGGTTTCTCCCTTCCTCATTTAATCCCCACAACAACCCTGTGAGGTAGGTTAGGCTGAGAGGCAGTGACTGCCAGTCAGCTTCATGCCCAAGTGGGGATTTGAACTCTGGTCTCCAGGGTCCTAGTCCAACATTCCACGCTGGCGCGCCAATAAGTGGGGAAGGCAGAATGCCCAAGTCAGCCTCTGCCACCCTGTTCCTTGTCCAACTGCAACACAACAGTCCTGCAGTGCTGCCAATGGATCTTACTCTCCAGTAGTTGCTGCCACCATCCTCCTGTGAAGAAAGGGTCTACTACAGGAGAGTAATACCTATGGGCAGCACTGCAGAGCTGTTGTGTTGCAGTTGGGCAACAAATGGGGTGGGAGAGCCTCTGTGGGGCTTCACCCCTTTGCCACCCTCCCACTTACTCTTGCAGCCCAGATGGGAGGGAACCTGGGAGGCACTAAAGCACTTACTTTTAGGAAGGCTCCAAGCCATGGCACCATGGCATTTGTTCAGCCTGCACAGACATTTCTGGGGAAAGCAGAGCTAACTTCCAGCTGCCTTATCCTAATCCAAGACCAAAGCAGCTTGCCTGTTTCCCTGGCAGACACCCCCCACCACTTCCTAAGCCCCAGCAACTTTGAGGCCAGTACACCCTGCGTCTCCCAGACAGTTACTATGGTTGTCACTGTAACTGACCGTGCGGCTTTGCCGTTTCCAGAACCTCCGAGAGGAGCCCATCCATATCCTGAATGTTGCAATTCGGTGGGCAGAGCACCATGAAGATGAGGAGCTGGTGCCCGTCTTCAGAGCCTTCGCTCAGTCCAAGGTTTTGTGCCTTCCACTTCACTCTGGGGACTGGCAGGAAAAACAGAATGGGTCTTGGGCTTCATTGGAAACACATTTGAGTCACGTGACTTCCTCCAAAGAATCCTGGGAAATGTAGTTTGTTAAAGCTGCTGTGAGGGGGTTCCTAGCAGCTCCCAGCCCCATTAACAAACAGAGTGTGTGTGTCAGGTTCTTCATTCAGGCGAAGAAGGAGATGCGTTGTGCCCCGACAGCCATGCATTAGGCAGATAGCCCCCTTGTTTTTAGCAGCTTGCTTTCCATTTTTGGGCTGCGAACTCTTGCCATGTTTGTGCAGGGAGGTGGGGGCGCAGCTGCACACATCCCATTTGTTCCCTGCAAAAAAATGCATTTGTTGAGCTGGTTTTTTGACTCAAGGGTGCACATTGAATGATGACCCCGACTACATCACCAGCTGCAGATCCTCAAGGCCAGCGCTGGCTCCTGCTCAAGGCAAAGCCATGCCTACATTGATGCTGTCTGAGCCGATGGTTTGTGTTGCTGTTCCCTGAAAGATCAACTATTTTGCCCTTGGAGGGTGTCATGTCTGTGGGAAGTTTCTCCTAGGCTCACTCACACCTTTGCCTCTGTTCTCTTCTTGGTCTGTTCTCCATACAGAACAACATCCTTGTTGAATGTGGGCTCCGAAGAATCACATTTTTGATAACACAGCAGGTCAGTGAAAGTGATGGAATTTCATTTTGGGGTTTTTAGGATTGGTGAGTTATTTTCTTTAAAAAGAAGACAAGGCACTAAAGGAATGTTGTTATCGGTTGTTCTTGTATCCCACTTTTCTTCCCGAAGGAGCCCAGTTCTCTGTAGTGGGGGGAGGGGGCTTCTCCTTCTCCTTGTTTATGACTTTTGCTTTCCGTTGCAGAGGGAATTTCCCAAGTTCTTCACATTCCGGGCACGAGATAAGGTGAGTTGGCCCAGGTGGTTTTGTACGTGGAAGTTAGCTTAGCTTGCGCACTGCCAAGACCAACAGGTGCTTGTCCCACTTTCCTGGCAGTTTGCCGAAGACCACATCTACCGCCACTTGGAGCCGGCGTTGGCCTTCCAGCTGGAGCTGAACCGCATGCGCAACTTTGACCTGACAGCAGTGCCTTGCGCCAACCACAAGATGCACCTTTACCTGGGTGCTGCCAAGGTGGAGGAAGGCGCTGAAGTCACAGACTACAGGTTTTTTGTCCGTGCCATTGTCAGACACTCGGACCTGATCACCAAGGTAAGCCTCAGGGCTGAGCCAAGGGAAGCTGTCGGGGGGTGTGTGCAAGAAGTGGAAGGGGGGCCAGGAGCGAAGCGTCTGCTGAGGTCAGCTCAGCCCGAAAGCAGGCATTTTAACCAGGCTCCTGCCCGGCTCCTTATAGCACTGTGAAGCCTCTTCTTTTCTGCTTTGAGGGTCTTTCCTTTCTCTCTCTGATGTGGCGCTTCCTCTGCCCTCTCTCTGGGACAGGAAGCCTCGTTTGAATACTTGCAGAACGAGGGTGAGCGGCTGCTCCTGGAGGCCATGGATGAGCTGGAAGTGGCCTTCAGCAACACGAGTGTCCGCACCGACTGCAACCACATCTTCCTCAACTTCGTCCCCACTGTCGTCATGGACCCCTCCAAGGTCTGAGCCTTGCTTGCTTCCCTTTCTGGTAAACACCTAAGAAGGGCTCTTGCAGATGGGACAGACCAGAGGGGGCTCATCTCATCCAGCGCCCTGCTGCTCACAGTAGCCAACCAGATGCCTCTTCCGGGAAGCCCACCACCACCATCAGCAGCAGCAGTCTTCCGACACACCTTTGTGTTTGTGTGTTATTAGTTAAAGTACCGTGGTACCTTGGTTCTTGAAGAAAATCCATTCTGGAAGCTCATTCAGCTTCCAAAACTTTTGAAAACCGAGGTGTGACTTCCCATTGGTTGCAAGAGCTTCTTGCACTCAGCGGAAGCCGCATCGTACGCTTGGGTTCTGAAAAATGTTCGAAAATGGAAGCGTTCACTTCTGGGTCTTTGGTGTTCAAGAATTGAAGCGTACGACAATGGAGGCATTTGGGAACCGAAGTTCCACTGTATTTTCTAATCTGCAGTGCTTCTGAATGACCGTTGCTGGAAACTGCAGGAGGGGAGACTGCTGCTCTTGTGCTTGGATCCTGCTTGCTCCTTTCCCATTGGGGCATCTGGCTGGCCCCTGTGAGAGCAGGATGCTCGACCAGATGGGCCATGGGCCTGATCCAGCAGGCTCTCCCTGCATTCTTAACATTCTTAAAAGAATATTATCAGTCTGATTATGTTGGTGGCACCCCCAGATTGAGGAATCGGTGCGCTCCATGGTGATGCGCTACGGGAGCCGTCTGTGGAAACTCCGGGTCCTGCAAGCCGAAGTGAAGATCAACATCCGCCTGACGCCAACTGCCCAGGCCATCCCCATCCGCCTCTTTCTCACAGACGAGTCGGGCTACTACCTGGATATCAGCCTCTACAAGGAGGTCAACGACCCCAGCACGGGAAATGTAGGTTTCTTGCATGTGCCAGAGATGATGGAATGTTTGTGTACGCTACTCCTTTGTTCTTGCATTTTTATTCTCTGCACCAATCATGACCACATAGTATAAAGTGGGATATCTCCCTCCGTCGCTCTGTTAGCTGAGTGGCAGAGCAGCTGCTTTGCATGCCAAGGGCTCCTGGTTCAGTCCCCTGACTGAACCCCTGGAGAACTGCTGCTCTTCAGAGGAGGCCAGGGAGGGAGGACATTGGTGGCTCTCCAGAGGTTGTTGGACTCAACTCCCATCTGCCTTGGACAACCAATCGTCAGGGAGAGCGGGAGTCATTGCCCAGCACCACCTGAATGGCCACAGGGGCTCCTACTGGGCCTTATAGACACTGGCAGCCTTCGGTGATGTCTCCTGCAGCCCCCAAAGAATTTGCGCTTGCAAATGTTGGAACGGAATGTGAGAGGACAGAGGAGCCGCTGCTCTCTTGCTATCCTTGCCAGCCCTGTCTTCTGTCTCCTCCTACTCTAAGTGCCTCTCGGCATTTCACAGCCTTTTCTTTGCCTGAAGGAAATGTTGCCTCGTTAAGAAAAGTAACTTTGGAGAGGGAAGTGAATAGGTACACGGTCAGTGCTCCCTTTTCTATCCCCCGGCTGTTTCCTGTTTGAGTTGTAGGTTAGTTAAAAAATGGGAATTTCAGAAATCAGAACACAAGGGCCAGCTCTGCAGCAGACCTTTAAAGTGCTATGATACCCCTTTAAACAGACATGGCTTCCCCCAAAGAATTCTGGGAACTGTGGGTGCTGAGAGTTGTTAGGAGACTCCTGTTCCCCTCAAAGAGCTACCGTTTGCAGAGTGGTTTAACAATCATTCCCTCTTCCCAGAGCACTCTGGGAAATTGTGGCTCCGTGGAGAGAATGGGGGATCTCCTGACAGCCAGGCGTGTTTCAAGTGGCATCATAGCACTTTAAATGTATGGAGCGAATGTGGCCAAGTTCTGCCCCTCACAAACTCTGTTGCCAGGCTTGGAACAGCTTTGATTTCACAAGTGTAGAAGTCTGCGGGGAAGAGTGAGGAGGAGGAGGCCTGACGCTGTGCTTTGCCTCCTGGACTAGATCATGTTCCACTCCTATGGAGACAAGCAAGGGCCTCTGCACGGAATGCTCATCAACACTCCGTACGTCACCAAAGACCTGCTTCAATCCAAGCGCTTTCAGGCCCAGTCGCTCGGCACCACCTATGTCTACGACTTCCTTGAGATGTTCCGGCAGGTGAGCTGAGGACGAGGCCCCCACATCTCCTTCTGTTGGATCAGGGAAATGCTTTGTAAGTGGGAAGAGCAGGCTCCAGTTCAGCCCAGAGGCTTCACAAACCAGAAGAGGGATTGTGCACACTGCTGCACACACAGCCCCCATCCCACAGTTAGCTCTGGTCAGAAAGGTGCTCGAGGTTTACATTACTTATTTTTTAAAACCCTCTAGTCCCTGTTTCTCCAGAACTGATAGTGAGACACAACTGCGGGAGTACATGGCGGGGGGGGGGGGGAGGGAGGCAGCGCTGCTTTGGTCTGACTGCAGCCCTTAGAGCAGCAGTGGGGAGTCCGTCGCCTCCAGGCTTCCAGACGGCTTCTCCCTTCTTCCTTGGTCCTTCTGGCTGGGAAGGCGAGTCAAAGCTGGAAAGCCACTGGATTCTCACCCCACTGCAGAAGCTGGGCCAGGAATCCTTGACACACTGGATCTTCTGGAGTAAGAAAGAGTGGCACTCTGTTGTTTTGCTCATGGCTCCTTGTTTTCAAAAACGACTCTCATGTTGGTTCCTCTTTAGGCTCTGTTCAAATTGTGGGGTTCCACGGAAGCAGACCCTGCAGATGTCCTGACCTACACAGAATTAGTGCTGGATTCTCAGGGGCAGCTGGTACAGATGAACAGGCTGCCTGGAGGAAATGAGGTAGGGCCATGGAAAAGGCAAATCCCCCACTAGGAAAGGAACTGAAAACTGCCAACATCATAATGCCATTGGTTTGATTGATTACTTTTATATTCCACCTTTTCCTCCAAGGAGCTCAAGGTGACAAACCTGGTTCTTTCCCTCATTTTATCCCCACAACAATCCTATGAGGTAGGTTGGGTTGAGAGGCACAGACTGGCCCAAGGTCACCCTGAGTGGGGATTTGAACCCTAGTCTCACCCTGTTACCACTACAACAATAGGTGGTGCAAGAGCATTTGGAATGTTGTGTGCAGTTCTGATCACCTCCCCTCAAAGAGAACATTGTAGAGTTGGAAAAGGTTCAGAAAAGGACAACCAGTATGATCAAGGAGTTGGAGCAATTCCCGTGTGAGGAAAGGTATAGAGAAAATGCGAGTGAGAGGCAGCATGAGAGAAGCTATGGAACAAACTCCCACCAGAGGCAGTGATGGCACTGGGTAAATTCCTGGGGGAGGGGGCTATCGAGGCCTACTAGCCACAAGGGCTATTATCTGCCTCCAGGGTCGGAGGCAGCAGTGCTTCTGAATCCCACTTGCTGGAAGCCACAGGACGGAAGAGAGCTCTGGCGCTCAGGTCCTGCTGGCAGGGTTTCCCTTTGGGCTGTCTGGTTGGCCCCTGTGAGAACAGGAGGCTGGACTAGATGGATGGGCCGCTTTGGCCTCATCCAGCTTAATATGCCCTTATGGCAAAGGTGCAGGCAAAGCAGCTGGCTCTTGGCTCTCTAGATCCAGTATTTTCACTGCTGAGGTAGGGCTGTTGCTAAACCCTCAAGGGCTATATATAGGAGGCCCACTGAGGAGAGATGGGGAAGCTGGATAATGCTCTCAGACAAATGACCTCATTGGCTTTTGCTGTTCACTAAACCATAACCATAACACTTGCTATTCTTTGAAAGCAATCAGTGTCAGCTTTGTGGACAAAACCTCCAGAACATACAGATGGTAATTTCTTCACCTCTCCTTCTTCCTCAATATCCTTCCAGATTGGGATGGTGGCCTTCAAGATGAAGATGAAGACCCCTGAGTACCCCCGAGGCCGTGACATTGTGGTCATTAGCAATGACATCACCTACAAGATCGGGTCGTTTGGGCCGGAGGAAGACCTCCTCTTCCTGCGTGCTTCAGAGCTGGCGCGCAGCGAAGGCATCCCCAGAATCTACATTGCAGCCAACAGTGGGGCCCGCATTGGGTTTGCTGATGAGATCAAGCACAAGTTCCAGGTGGGCTGGGTGGACCCTGCAGAGCCATACAAGGTATGTGGCTTCCTGGCAGATCCTCCCTCCCCCCAAAAAGAGAGTTTCACTAGGGTAGAATCCTGAGACATTTTGTGTGGGGGGGGGTTTGCGGATAGGTACAGTTCTCAATGAGATCCACTTGTCTCCTGGAGCTTCCCTGAGTGTGTGCAGAGCCCTGTGTGAGGGTCTCCTCCTCAAGGGACAGCAGCCTCTCCTCTGGGCTGCAATCCCATCTCCACCATGCAGAAAGCAGCCATTGGAAGTGGAAGCTAGGACCCACAGGAAGCCAGTCCTTTTTAATGCAGCACATAGTTAAAGGATGGAATTCTTTTGCATAGGAGGTAATGAGGGCCACCCACCTGGATGACTTTAAAGGAGGTTGGACAAATGCATGGAGGAGGAGGAGGAGGAAGAGGAGAAGGCCATTGATCCCTTTGAGCCTCAATATGCTCTGCCTCAGGCACTGCAACAGCCTCCCCAGGATCATGCCCTTAATCCATGAGACTTCCAGAGGGGCAACCATGTTAGTCTCTTGCAAGAAAGGCACCTTAAAGCCTAACAGATTTATCATGGCATCCACTTCATTGGATGTTCAGCTGACACTGTGGGTTCGAGTCTGCAAAAAAAACCCAAAAAACTTATGCCATAATAAATTTCCTTCCTAATACATAATTTAAAATCTCATGATTTCAAATAAAAACCCTGCCAGTTTCAAGTCTAAGGTTGTGCTGAAGTGGAGTGGGGTGCAAGAACTTCTTGGCACTTCAGTCCATTTCAAAAGCTCCCCCCCCCCTTTGCAAGTTTTCAGGGAGGTCTTCCAAAGCATTACGGGGCAAATAGTAATCTGCTCTCAACTGGTGTTTTGCTTTCTGTAAGGGCATCTAGCGCAGTGGCCTCATTTTTCACCTGGTTTGTGCTCCGGCTCATCTGTCCCACTGATTTCAAAGTGGTGCCCCCAGTTTCCCCAACTGATGTTGCTCCACCATCTTTTTCCAAAGGGCTTCAAGTATCTGTACCTGACCCCGCAGGAGTACACCAGGATCAGCTCCACAAACTCTGTTCACTGTGAGCACGTGGAGGAAGCCGGCGAATCGAGGTGAGTCAATGGTGTCCCCCTGTCTTGGCTTGCCTGCAGAAGGTCCCGTGTTCAACCCCCAAGAGTATTTCCAGGTGAGACAGGGGAAAACAACAACCGTGTCTACAATCCCAGAGAGCCTCTACTAGTCATGGAAAGGCAGCCAAGTGCCAGGCTAGATGGACCAGTGCTTTGCCTGGCTGTCAGGCAGCTTCCCTCGTTCCTGGGAGGAGGAACTCTTGGTGTCCTGCCCTGCCTGGCTCCATCTTTCAGCCGCCTTGGCCTCCTGCAGGTACATCATCACCGATATCATTGGCAAAGAAGAAGGCTTTGGCGTGGAGAACTTAAGAGCATCAGGCACCATCGCTGGGGAGTCTTCTCTTGCCTATGATGAAATTGTCACCATCAGCATGGTATGTATGTATGTATGTATGTATGTATATCCTGCTTTCCCCCAGACTGGGACTCAAAGCAGCCCTGGGCTCTTTCTGTCTCCTGCAGGTGACCTGCCGTGCCATCGGAATTGGGGCTTACCTGGTGAGGCTGGGCCAGCGGGTGATCCAGGTGGAGAATTCCCACATCATTCTGACCGGAGCTGGAGCTCTGAATAAGGTAGTGAGCGTTCCCTAAGCTTCCTCCATGTTCCATTGCGCAGATCCTTCTTGGCACTCCATTTCCTTTTGCTTGTTCTCACGCAGCACTAAAGAGCTCCCTGGAGCTCTCTTCATCTTCTCAGCTGGATGGCTCTCATTGTGCCATGTCTGCCTCTCGGCCAAGGAGCCACCTGCTCCCAGACCATCTCAGCTGCATGCAGCTGCGGTGAGGGAAAGGACGGAACAATTTCTCTCTCTGCCCATGAAATATTTTGGGGATATAAAAAGAAAGTCACTGCATCTCCCTAAGTGATTTGCATCACAGTCCTACATGTGTTGCAGCATTTGGGACCTTTCAGTTTAGAGAGATGGCGAGCGAGAGGCGACACAATGGAAGTTTACAGAAATATGCCTGGCCTGGGGAAAGTGAAGAGAGAAAAGTCCTTCTCTCCCTCTCATGACACACGGGGCTTCTCCACACTCCCTGTTGTCCTGCTGCTTCCCCTGGAGGAAGCCGGTTGCTGGCCAGTGGGGCAGGCGGGGAGGGACAGCCCCTGGGCTCAAGTCCTGCTTGCTGGCTTCCCACAGGTATCTGGCTGGCCCCTGTGAGAGCAGGAGGCTGGGGCCAATGGGTCGCCATTGGCCTGATCCGGTAGGGTTCTTCTTATGTTCTTCTTGGATTGGGGTTGTGTTTTTGGACCAGGTCTTGGGCCGTGAAGTGTACACTTCAAACAACCAGCTTGGAGGGGTGCAGATCATGCACAATAATGGCGTTTCCCACGTAACAGTTCCAGACGATTTTGAAGGTGTCTACACTATTCTGCAGTGGCTTACATTTATGCCAAAGGTAGGTTGAGGGCAACAGAGCTTTGACAATCCTCACAATTCCTCTCTAGTCATCCCGCCTCATAATTATCATTTATCCTAATAGGGGTGATAAACACCAGGGGTGCAATGTTTCATTCATTCATTCATTTATTTATTATTGTCATGTTCTTGTTTTCTTCCTTGTGAAAACAAAACCTATCCATAAATAAATTCTTAGAATAAAGTATCTTAATTGACTGAAAAAGTTTCCCCCTATCTTAACTGGGCAGCAGACGTAAAATAAAAAAAAATGATTTTAATTTTTTTTAAAGGGAATTACCAATAAATAAATAAAAATCCAGTACAGTCATACCTCAGAAATCAAACACCTTGTGAGTCAAACATTTTGGCTCCTGGATGCCACAAACCCGGAAATGAGGATTCTGGTTTGTGAACATTCTTTGGAACCCGAATGTCTGATGTGGGTTCGGCGGGTTCCGGTTGGCTGCAGGTTTGATTTCCGAACGTTTTGGAAGTCGAATGGACTTCCGGAACGGATTCCGTTCGACTTTCGAGGTAATGACTGTAGTTGATGGCCACCATCTTAGAATTCTCTGTCCTGCTTCTCTCATAAACCGGAGGGCAGATTTATGTAGGTTTAATTGACGGGTTGAGGGATGCGACCCTATGATTCCAGGAAGGGCATTCACTGGGGCCATGGGATATTGCTGACCACCCTCTCCGTGGGCACAGATGGCCTGCCCCCTCCCCAAGGCCCCCTTTGCCATCCCCTTTGAGGGAGAAAGAGGGTCCCTTCCGACAATTTTATGAGGCTTTGATTCTATAAGATGCTGTTCACATTCTCAGAGCTAAGCAGCCCTAATTTCTTCCTTTCTTGATCATCTTCTCAGGGCTCTCGTTTATTTAAAGCTCGTTTAAGAGAAGTTTCTTCTTGTAGGACAATCGTAGCCCTTTGCCTATCACCACCACAAGTGACCCCATTGACAGAGAAATTGACTTTGTCCCTTCCAAAGCCCCTTATGATCCCCGGTGGATGCTGGCAGGGAGACCTCATCCCAGTAAGTACAGGCACTAACCCAGCTGCAAGAATTCTGCAATGCTTTTGGAGGTATGGAACTGAAAGGGGAGGGGTTGGAATGTAATAGCAGGGGAATTGTTTCTGACCTGGAATTTTCTTCATTGACATTTCCTCCTAGTCAGTGTCATCAAGGCAAATCTACAATTTGTTTGCCAGACTTCCAGGGCTGACCTGAAGTCTCTAGGTTTGTGTGGCCCTCTCCAAGTGACAGAGGGAGGTTGCCATTGTTGTTGTTGTCATTACTAATAATAATGGGCTATGCTTGAAGCTTACGAGCTTCAGCCTGACAGGAGCTGGTTGCAGGTTATTGCATAGACTCTCTGGGAGATCTGTCCCCTTCCCCTCTCCCAATTAACCTCCATCTCCAAGGCTCAACGCTCATCAATGGTTCTGCTTGTCCCCTGCCTTAAAAAAAACGGGTCTGAGCGGTTTTCCATTTGACCTGCTGCTTACCCCAGACAAACCTTCCCTTCGCGACTGAGTCAGAGCAAATGTCAGTCCATGGAAAACCCCACTGATATTTGCTCTGTTTCAGCTGTAAAGACTGAAGTTCTTCCCAGGGGGAAATGGCAGGACAAGCAAAAAGCTGCATGAACACTCTGTGTGGGGAGGAATTTCCATCCAGTGACGTATTTGTTCATTTGTAGACTTCATGTTTTTTATTTGGACGACATGCTCTTGGCGACTATGGTTAATGCTTAATGTGTCATGCCTAAGGACACCACTGGGCTCCAGCCCCCAATGATATCACCAGAGGCTGCCCCAAGGTCTCAGGATTGGGCCCTGGGCTCTCAGGATCTGACAGCCCAAAATACAGTATAAAACCAAAAGCATTGTGAATTGCATAATTATAAGATGTGGATCAAACATGTGGAGTAAAAATGCAAGGGAAAGCAAAAGATCATAAACTCCACTGTGAAAGTTTTTTAAAAAGGGGGAAAAAAGCTGAAAATGGAGGCGAGCTGCATAAGCAATCTGCCAGACACCTGTTGCCTGCCTTCTCCTCACAGGTTACACTGGTCCCAAGTTGTTAAGGGCTCTATGTACTAATAGTAGTAATAGTAACACCTGGCAGCAAATCAATGGCTGGTGCAGATCTCGGAGCATAAGGTGTTGTAAGTGGATGAGCCTGTCAGCTATCAGGCTTCAGCATTCTGCTGCACTAACTGCAGCTGACTGTGGCAGTCGAGGCTCTTTGAGCCTGGGACTGCATTTACCAGGGGTCTTCTCCCTCGTTCCCTGCTGCTACGACATTTCCCCAGCTTTGCATATAATGAACGCAGCATATATGAAGAGGTTGTGGCTTTGGAAGGTCACAGTCAGACTTTTCTCAGCGTCCCCCGTTCCTTTATTGTGCAGCTGTGAAGGGATCCTGGCAAAGCGGCTTCTTTGACCACGGCTCTTTCATGGAGATAATGCAGCCCTGGGCCCAGACGGTGGTGGTTGGCAGAGCCAGGTATTGGCCGAATCTTCCCTCTTACTAGAGGCAGTTGGGGAGAGGAGGGGGCTGGCACATTATTAAAGGTGCCCCCCAATGGCTGCCTGATCAGTTACTGGGGTGGGCTACACTCCTGCCTTTGTCACGGCACCCAGAATTGGTGCAGAATTCGTCAGAATGAAAATCTCTGCTTTCTGCCTTTTGCATAAATAGGATTCCTAGTCCTTATGATCATTGAAATGCTCTTGGAGTCTTTAAATAGTTTTTCATTTGTTTTACATGGAGTCCACATGAAGCTCTTTTCCCTCCTTCGGATTCTTTGCAGGCTGGGAGGGATCCCGGTAGGTGTGATCGCAGTGGAGACCCGAGCAGTGGAGTTGGCGGTGCCAGCTGATCCAGCAAACCCGGAATCAGAAGCGAAGGTTGGGAGCGCTAGAGTCATTTGCATTCCTGTACCATTGCTGATTTTATCTTTCCCATGAACCTGTATTGTTCTTCTCAAGCTGCCTTGTTGTTTTGGTGACCTCTACATTCCTTGTGTAAAAAGTCAGCACACCACATGGCTCCTCTTCTGCTGGGACACATCCCTTGAAACATGGGCACTGTGTCGGGGGGGGGGGAGCTTTGGCCCGAATGTTCGTTTGAAAATGGCAAAACAACAACAACAAACTTGGTAACCCCCCATTAGCCCCTGGCCCCTCAACCTGCTGGCTGCTGTCACCAGGATCTGAAATTTTTACCCGCTTTCCTTTTTACTAAGTTTTTGGTTTTGAAGAGTCCCCCCCCCCCCTACACACAACCTCTTCTGTTCCCTCCTTCCTAGATAATCCAGCAAGCTGGACAGGTTTGGTTTCCGGATTCAGCCTTTAAAACAGCCCAGGCTATCAGAGACTTTGACCGTGAACGCCTACCACTTTTGATTTTTGCCAACTGGAGAGGATTCTCTGGTGGGATGAAAGGTAACTTACGCACCTCTCCTTGTATGAGCTGACCATGGTCACCTGAGGCCCTTCTTCATGTGCCACCTCCATAGGAGGACAGGATTAGGAAAGTGAAATACTTGGGGATTAAGATGACAGTGAAAAATGTGAATTTATTTAAAGATAATTATGAAAAATGCTGGTCAGAAGTAAAAAGATTTAGAAATATGGTCAAATTTTAAGCTTTCCTTGTTGGGCCGAATTGCAGTTATAAAAATGAATGTATTGCCTAGAATGTTGTTTTTGTTTCAAACATTGCAAATTGTGGACAAGATGGACTGTTTCAAGAAGTGGCAGAAAGATATTTCTAGATTTGTCTGGCAGGGCAAAAAGCCCAGAATAAAATTTAAGATTTTAACTGATGTAAAGGAAAGGGGGGGGTTTGCCCTGCCGGACTTTAAACTTTACTACGAATCAGCAGCTTTTTGCTGGTTGAAAGATTGGCTGCTTCTTGAGAACACAGACATTTTGGATTTGGAAGGTTTTAATAATGCTTTCGGGTGGCATGCATATTTGTGGTACGACAAGGTCAAGGTACATAAAGCATTTAAAAATCATATTGTCAGGAAAGCATTGTTTAATGTTTGGATAAGATACAAAGATTTATTGGAAAATAAAACCCCAAGGTGGTTGTCACCAATGGAAGCTAAAGCTTTCAAAAGACTTAATATGGAGTCCAAATGGCCAAAATATTGTGAAATGCTTTTTTTTTTTTTAATATATATTTATTGAGATTTGTAAACATAAGTGCAAAGATAAAGAACAATATAACATATATCATAACATATTTTCTTAACTTCTTTGGACTCCCTCACATCTCCCGCTCCCACTTGCATCATTGTCAATTCTTGCCCGCAATTTATCATCTTGTTTACATTCTTGTGTCCCATTCATTTAAATATAGTCTATTAATTCTCCAAAGGGTATATAATTTTTCCTCAACTTACTTGTCATCTTGATTCCATCTAATTTAGTGGTGCTCAGTTATTTATGATCTAGCATCCTTTCTTAACATTCAACCAAATTACAATGTTTTTTTAAATAAATCTTAAATTTCTTCCAATCTTCTTCAACCCTCTCCTCTCCCAGGTCTCGGATTCTGCCAGTCATCTCGGCTAGTTCCATGTAGTCCATCAGCTGCATTTGCCATTCTTCCAGTGTGGGTAGATCTTGAGTTTTCCAGTTTTTTGCGATGAGTATCCTTGCTGCCGTTGTTGCATACATAAAAAATGTTCGGTCCTTCTTTAACACCTTCTGGCCGACAATACCCAGAAGGAAGGCCTCTGGTTTCTTGGTGAAGGTATACTTAAATACCTTTTTCAGCTCATTATATATCATTTCCCAGAAGGCCTTCACCCTAGGGCAAGTCCACCAGAGGTGAAAGAATGTTCCTTCATTTTCTTTACATTTCCAACATTTATTATCAGACAAATGGTATATTTTGGCAAGTTTAACAGGGGTCATGTACCATCTGTATATCATTTTCATTACATTTTCCTTCAAAGCATTACATGCAGTGAAGTTCAACCCAGTGGTCCACAACCTTTCCCAGTCCTCAAACATAATGTTGTGCCCAATGTCCTGTGCCCACTTTATCATAGCCGATTTAACCATTTCATCTTGTGTGTTCCATTTTAACAGCAAGTTATACATTCTTAAAAGTACCTTAGTCTTAGGCTCTAACAGTTCTGTTTCCAACTTCGATTTCTCCACCTGGAACCCTAACTTTTTGTCATTTTTAAAGACTTCTTTAATCTGAGCGTAATGTAACCAGTCTCGCACTTTATCCTTCATTTTCTCCAAACTCTGCAATTTCCAATTGTCTCCATCTTTTTCTAGTATTTCCCAATATTTTGGCCATTTGGTCTCCATATTGGGTCTTTTTCGGGCCTTAGCTTCCAGAGGTGAAAGCCACCTTGGAGTTTTGTTTTCCAATAAGTCTTTGTATTTTGTCCAGACATTAAACACTGCTTTCCTGACAATATGGTTCTTAAAGGCCTTATTGATCTTAACCTTGTCATACCATAAGTATGCATGCCAACCAAAAGCATTGTTAAAACCTTCCAGGTCCAGTACGTCAGTGTCTTCGAGAAGTAGCCAGTCTTTTAGCCAGCAGAAAGCTGCGGCTTCATAATACAACTTTAGGTCTGGCAGGGCAAAGCCCCCTCTTTCTTTCGCATCAGTTAATATCTTAAACTTGATTCTGGGCTTTTTGCCCTGCCAGACAAATTTAGAGATATCTCTCTGCCACTTCCGGAAGCACTCCGTCTTGTCCACAATCTGTAGTGTTTGAAACAAAAACAACATTTTTGGCAATACATTCATCTTAATAGCAGCAATTCGGCCTAACAAAGAAAGTTTCAATTTTGTCCAACTGTCCAAGTCTCTCTTAATTTCAGACCAACATTTTTCATAGTTATCCTTAAATAGACTCAGATTTTTTGCTGTTATGTTTACCCCTAGGTACTTTACTTTTTTAACCACAGTTAGTTCTGTCTCTCTCTGAAACCGTTCTGACTCTGTATCTGTCAAATTTTTTCCCAACACCTTAGTTTTCTGTTTGTTTAATTTAAATCCCGCCACCTGACCAAAGTCTTGAATCAATTGTAATACTCTTTTCGTACTAGATTCTGGCTCCTGCAGGGTCAAAACTAGGTCATCTGCAAAAGCTTTAAGTTTGTATTGTCTCGCTCCGACCTGGATCCCTTCCACCAACCGGTCCCCTCTAATCATATTCAAGAGCACCTCCAGAACCGAAATAAATAACAAAGGGGAAATATTGTGAAATGCTATTCCCAGGGAGGCTTCCTTGGCACCTTCATTATATACCTTTAGGCACCAGGCAGAAACATTTCTTTTCTGCCAAGCCTTTGGCTGTTAATCACCCATGGCCTCGTTCAGTGGGTGAGATCTTTTAATCCTGCCTTTTAAAATAGCCACGTGTTTTAGATTTCTCTGCCTTGTTTTATGCTGGTTTTAATGTAAATGTTCTTTAATTATTGTTGTCGGTCGTTTCAAGTTACTTTGCTTAAAAGAGTGGCGAATAAGTTTGATTTTAAAAAACCACCCAGTGATGTTACTTGGTCCCTCGGCCCTGGAGCTGGCCTTGACTCCTGCCCTCCTTGCAGACATGTATGACCAGGTGCTGAAGTTCGGGGCGTATATAGTGGACAGCCTTCGGCAATTCAAGCAGCCGGCCCTCGTCTACATCCCCCCCCATGCCGAGCTCCGCGGGGGCTCCTGGGTGGTGATTGATCCAACTATCAATCCTCTTCACATGGAGCTGTATGCAGACAAAGAGAGCAGGTGGGTGCTGAGGGAGGCGCTCTTCCCTTAGACAGTCTTGTCGTCAGAACACCAGAAGAGCCCTGCTGCTGGGTCAGGCCAAGGGCCCATCCAGGCCAGCATCCTGTTCTCACAGGGGCCAACCAGAGGCCCCAAAGAGAAACTGGCCAGCAGCACCCGAGTGAAAGAGCCCTCTCCCCCAGGACGGCTTCAAGAAACTGGCATTCAGAAGCTTCTTCCAGCCATGGAGGCAAATAATAGCCATTGTGGCGAGTAGCCACTGACAGCCCTCTCCTCTGTGAATTTGTCCAGCCCTCTTTTAAAGCCATCCAAGTTGGTGGCCATCACTGCCTCCTGTGGCAGGGAGTTCCATAGTCTAATTATGTGCTGTGTGATGCAGCCATGCTTCTGAATGCCAGTTGCTGGAAACTGCAAGGTTGCTCTTGTGCTCAGATCCTGCTTGCGGGTTTCCCGCATTGGGCTTATGGTTGGCCCCTGTGAGAACAGCATGCTGGACTGGGTGAGCTGCCTTTGGCCTGAACCAGCAGACTCTTCTTGGGTTCTTATGTTCTTAACATCTGGAGCCCCCCCCCCAAAGGGCCCAGTCTCTGATCCAAAGTGATCCCGTCCATGGAGCCTGGCTGAACATCTCCACCAGCATGTACTTAAAAGCCGCAAGGATGTCTGGCTGGAAAGAGTGCAAGAGCCCTAATTTGGGCAGCTCCTGTAAGCCTCTGGTCTCTGTTTCTGCAAGATGGCTTTGCTTTCCAGGGGGGGCATCTTAGAAGCTGAAGGCACCGTGGAAATCAAATTCCGGAGGAAGGAGCTGCAGAAGACCATGAGAAGGATTGATGCCACCTATGCCAGGATTGCTGAGCAGCTGGGTAAGAAAAGAGAGAAGGGCTGTGGGGCTGTTTCCTGCCTCCCTACCCCCCCCACCTTCCCCTTAAAGTTTGGCCTTGGAATAAGGTTTCTACCCATTTTCAAAGGCCGTATTTGATCCAGGGTGGGGAGGTGGGGAAGAGCAAATATTCTTGATGTGCTCTTTTTGGCATGTTTTGCTAGAGCAGACTGGACCACCTGGTGCCCTCCATCGGCCCCATCCAGCACAGCTGCAGGATGACAGAACCATGGCCCTGCTGGCTGGGCTTGAAGGAAGATGCTGTCCCAAACATCTTGTAAAGGGATTAGGGTTGCTTGTGCGTAAGCGCCAAACTGCTCCAAGCTGAGTAGTTGGCTAAAACTTTCCCTGACCGGACAGCCTTTACTTCGTGGCTGCTTTAATCACTGGCAGAATCCGTCAGTGGGCGTTTCCTGAACTTCTTCCAACATAAGAGCTCCTTGACAGAAAGTCTCCACCTGGATTCCCTGCGCGACAGCTTTCTGCGCAGAGTGGGCGTCCCCAGGGGAGGTCCTGAGCTCTCTCCACTGGTCTCGCTGGAAGCGTCCCTGCGCCTTCCCTCCGACTCCGACTCCTTCCCTTCTTCCTCAACGGAAGATCTCCCTCTTTCCCTGCTGGTTCCTTCCCCAGCGTCTGAGAGCCTCTCCACCACCCTGCTCTCCGATGGCAGTTCCCTGACATCCACCTCCCCTCCAGGACCCCCCTCACCCCCGGTCCGTCCCCTTTCTTCGGCCGGTGATGCTGGGAACCCCCTGAAGGAACCTTCCCCATCTTCTGATGACTCGAACACTGCTCTCCACCTACCACTACCTCTTCCCACTGGAGAATCTTCCCAATCCGATTCCACCCCTTCAGACACTTCTCCTCCCTCCTGCCCAGACACTGGAAAGCCCACAAACTCCTCTTCATCGCCCGTGGTGCCAAATTGCTCATCCCAGAATCTCGCTAAGGGTCTGGGCCTCCTTGGGAACCTGCGGTGAAACTCTTCCAGGAGAAACTCATCCTCGATGGTTTCCGCTGGCACCCATGCATTTTCCGACTCAGGCTCCCCCTCCCAAGCCACTAGATACTCCACCTGTCTCCTCTTCCACCTTGAATCTAGTATCTCCGCTACGTGACTGCTGCGCTCCCTCTCCTCTACCTGTGGGTGTACGGGAACCTCTCCTTCTCGTCCCTGAAATTCCCTCCCTGCCTGGTATGGTGAGAGTAATGACCTATGGAATACCGGGTGTAGTTTCATGTTGTCAGGCAGTTTGAGCCTAAAGGCCACCGGGTTCACCTGCTGTGTTACCTCGAAGGGTCCCAGTCGCTTGGGCCTTCATTTCTTGCAACCTCCCTTGAACGGTAACCCTTGGGTTGACAACCACACCCGGTCCCCCACCCATATGGTCTCTCCTTCCCTCCTGCTCCTATCTGCCTGCCTTTTGTACACTTCCTTAGCCCTCTCCAAGTTCATCTTAAGCTGTTGGTGCAGGGCTTCCATCTCTTCCACAAACTGTTCAGCTGCGGGCACACTCCATCTCTCCTCCCATTCCCCTGGGAATGCTCTGGGGTGACAGCCGTAATTGGCCATGAACGGGCTCATCCCTGTGGACACATGCTCTGCATTATTGTAGGCAAATTCGGCCAAAGCCAATTTCTCTACCCAGTCATTCTCCCTCTCGCTGACGTAGCACCGTAAGTATTGTTGGAGTATACTGTTCGCTCTTTCTGCCTGCCCGTTGGTCTCCGGGTGCCTGGCCGTCGAGAAGTTTACCTCTACATGAAGTAGACTCATGAGCTTCCTCCAGAACCTGGAAGTGAATTGTTTCCCTTGGTCTGATAAAACCCTCAAGGGGGCGCCATGCAGCCTGAAAACGTGTTCCACAAACAGCTTGGCGGTTTCCTCCGCCGTCACCGCATGTGAGCAAGCGATGAAATGGCACATCTTAGTTAACAAGTCGACCACTACCATGACGGCCGTCTTGCCCCTTGACTTGGGCAAATCGGTCATAAAATCTATGGACACTGCCTCCCATGGTCTTTCTGGTGTGGGTAATCGTTCCAGTAACCCCGCGGGTGCTGCCCTCTCCCCTTTGGCTCTCTGGCAGCGGTCGCACCCCCTTATATATTCTCGTACATCTTCCCTCACCAGAACTTTGGCCACCAGAACTTTGGCCACCAGAACTGCCTGGTGACTAACAACATGGTTTTGTGTTGCCCAAAATGTCCCGCCGTGGGGCTGTCGTGCAGTTGTTTGAGTACTCTACTCCTCAAGTTCCCCTCTGGTATATACAATGCCCCCCTGTAATACAATGCCCCATCCTTTTCCTCAAAACCCCCCGGGTTTCCTCCTGCCCTCCTGAGTTCCCTGATCTTGCTTTGGGCGTACTCGTCATCTGCCGTCCCCTCTGCAAGCTCCCGTCGCCCTACCAACACTCCCCCACACACCCATCGGTCCTCGGGTATCACATGTCGTTCTTCCGGCGCTCCCTCTCCTTCCAGGTACTCTGGCTTCCGGGAGAGGGCATCTGCTCTGATGTTTTCCTCCCCCGGTACGTAACGAATCTCAAAATGGAATTTGGAAAACTCCTGAGCCCACCGCACCTGTCTCTGATTGAGTACCCTCGCCGTTCTCCAGTATTCCAGGTTCTTATTGTCCGTGCACACCTGGATCTTGTGCTGCGCCCCTATCAGCAAATGTCTCCAGCGTCGAAACGCTTCGTAGATAGCCAGCAGCTCCCGGTCATACACCGTGTAGTTCTGCTCCGACTTGTTCAACTTCCGGGAGAAAAAGGCACACGGTCTCCAACCAGACTGGTTTCCTCCCCCCTGCTGGAGCAGTACAGCCCCCACCGCTCTGTCCGATGCGTCGGTCTCCAGCCTCATTGGCTTCTGTAGATCCACGTGCAAGAGCTGCTCTTCCGAAGTGAACGCCTTCTTTAGCCTTTCAAAAGATTGCTGCGCTTCCTCCGTCCAGACGAACTTCTTGCTACTGAGGCAATCTGTGATGGGTGCCGTTAAGTGGGCAAAGTTCTTGATGAACTTCCGATAGAAGTTCCCAAACCCCAGGAACCTCTGCACGTCCTTCCTGGTCTTGGGTGTCTTCCAGTACCGCTTGTACCTTGCCTGGATCCATAGCTAGGCCCTTGTCTGACAATCGGTACCCCAGGAACTCGACCTCTCGGGTGTGGAACTGGCACTTCTCCAATTTGACCCACAGCTGGTGCTCCTGTAGCCTCTTGAGCACTTCCCGGACATCTCTGACATGTTGCTCCTCATCCTCCGAATAGATCAATACATCATCTAAAAAGGCCACGCAGTTCTTCTACAGCAAGGGCCCCAGAACGTGATGCATGAAAGATTGGAAACATGCTGAACCTGCTTGGAGTCCGAAGGACATAACGAGATACTCGAAGGCCCCCAGAGGGGTGAACATGGTGGTTTTCCATTCATCTCCCTCCCTCATCCTGATCAGATTGTATGCCCCTCTTAGGTCCAGCTTGGTGAAAATCTTTCCCTTCCTCACCCTGGTCAAAATGTCGTCAATCCTGGGCATGGGGAAGGTCACTGGTTCCGACACCGAATTAACGGCCCGGAAGTCCACTACCAACCTGGGTTTATTCGTGTCTTTCTTGTCCACAAAGAACACTGGACTGCCCCCCACCGCCCTTGATTCCCTTATGAACCCTCTTTTCAGGTTCTTGTCTATAAATTCCCTCAACTCCTGCATCTCCCTGTCCGACATGGCGTACAGTTTGCCCACTGGCAGCTGGGCTCCTGGGAGCAGGTTGATTTGGCAGTCAAAGGGTCTATGAGGGGGCAGTCTATCTGCTTCTTTCTCACTGAAGACATCTTGCAAGTCAGCGTACTGCGGTGGTACCTGCCCCTTCTCTCCCACCGCCATCCCTGCCACTCTGGCTATTGCCATCCTCGGGGTTTCCCCCCCATGGCAGTGTTCCAAGCAGTGAGCTGACCCGAATGAGACCGTCCGCTGGTGCCATCCCACTAATGGATCATGTAGCGCCAGCCAGCTCATTCCCAGTATAATCGGCGGTCCTGCCAGAGTGGCTACATGAAAGGCAATGATTTCAGTGTGCCTGGCAATCCTCATTCTCATGGGGGGCGTCTGCTGTGTTACCTCCCCTCCCCAGGAGTTCCCTCCCATCGATCGTCGTGACTTGTAAAGGACTCCCTAGTGGCAGAGTCTGCAACTGGTGTTCTAACGCAAATTCCTTGCTAAGAAAATTGCAAGAACTGCCTGAGTCCAACAGCGCCTTTATCTTGAGTGGGTGGCCGTTAGGGAGCTCTAGCACCACTTCTATGGCAATGGCTGCTCGGGGGGGGGCTCTGGCTTGGGCACATTTACTGGTTGTTCGCCTGGCTGCTGTGCCCTATCAGCAGCCAAGCGTTGGCTTTTCCCTGCTCCTTAAGCCCCTCCTCCTCACTCCCGGCCGCCCCCACCATTCCTTGCCATGCTTTCCTTTGAGGGCAGTCCCTGGCAAAATGCCCTGGCTGTTGGCAGAGGAAACACTTCTTGGTCGTTTCCCCCTCCTTCTTTCGAACTTCTCCAGCGTTTGAAACCCTGCGCGCGTCCGCTCTCCATTGGCTCCACTGGCGGGGAAGGTTGCTCTGTTATTTCAGGAATGCGGAAGTCATTCCAACGCTCTGCTCTGCCTTCCCGCTTTTCCAGAGCCCGCGCTTCCTGCCTCGCTCCGATGGCAAGCGCAGCCTTGGTTAGCTGATCCATCGACTGTGGGCGGGGCGCGCGGGAAAGTTCATCTTTTACTGCGGGGGCCAGGCCTTCCTCAAATAACATCTGAATCGGTTCCGCAGTAAAATCCCAACCAAGTCGGTGTATGAGCATGGCAAATCGCGACCAGTACTCTCTGACTGACTGGTTCCCTTGTTTGCAAGCCATTAACTGCCTGCGTACCACGCTCTGCTCAATCTGGCTGGAAAACATCAGATCCATGGCTGCAAAGAACTTCCTCAAGTCTCTTAGGGCATCATTATCAGATGCCATCAGTGGTCTAACCCACTCTCTGGCTTCAGCCTCCAAGTGTCCGACCACAAAGGCAACTCTCCCCCCCTCATCCACAAAGTCATCATATTGCAAATCCAGTGCATACTGCACCTCTGTCTTAAAAGCCTGGTAGTCCCTCGGATCGCCCCCAAACTTATGCACCAGTCCCGGTACTTTCCTTGAGATGGGGGTGGGTTTCCCCTGCGCATCCTGAGCCCGCCTCTCATCGAGCCGCGCTGCTAGGAGAGCCAGCTGTTGCTCCAAATCTCTGTTTCTCTCCTCCAGAATTGGTCCTCCCCTGGCTCCCCCTCCGCTTCCGGCTCCTTCTGTGTTGCTCATAATGCCTCCTCTGCACAAACAACGTCGGTGACTGACGGATTGCTGTAAAGGGATTAGGGTTGCTTGTGCGTAAGCGCCAAACCGCTCCAAGCTGAGTAGTTGGTTAAAACTTTCCCTGACCGGACAGCCTTTACTTCGTGGCTGCTTTAATCACTGGCAGAATCCGTCAGTGGGCGTTTCCTGAACTTCTTCCAACATAAGAGCTCCTTGACAGAAAGTCTCCACCTGGATTCCCTGCGCGACAGCTTTCTGCGCAGAGTGGGCGTCCCCAGGGGAGGTCCTGAGCTCTCTCCACTGGTCTCGCTGGAAGCGTCCCTGCGCCTTCCCTCCAACTCCTCCTCCTTCCCTTCTTCCTCAGCGGAAGATCTCCCTCTTTCCCTGCTGGTTCCTTCCCCAGCGTCTGAGAGCCTCTCCACCACACTGCTCTCCGATGGCAGTTCCCTGACACATCTGGAGGGCACCGGGTTGGCAAAGGCTCCTCTGGTGAACCTGGAAGTCAGAAGAGAGGAAGCTGCTTTCTGCAGAGTCCGACTAGCGGTCTCTCGAGCTCAGCATTATCCACACCAATTCTTTGGGGTTTCAGGCAGGGAGTCCTTTCCAAGACTCCTCTGGACACCCCAGGGGAGATGGTGCCTGGGACCTTCTGCTTGCAAGGCAGATGCCCTGACCACTGAACTCTATAGTCCTTCCCTGCACAGACTTCTTCCTCCCTGGCATTTTCCTCCCTGCCACGGATTAGCCGCTTTTTCTGGTGTCTGCAGATTTTGTCTTCTCCTACAAAGACTTCTTGTATTCTGGGATTAACAGGTTCCCTGAGGCTCTCTGCAGAGGAGCACAAGGAGCTGGAGAAGCAGCTGAAGGCCCGCGAGGATTACCTCCTCCCCATCTTCCACCAGGTGGCAGTGCAGTTTGCTGACCTCCACGACACGCCAGGGAGGATGCAGGAGAAAGGAGTCGTTACAGTTAAGCCATGGGTTTTTTTCTTCTCGCTCCCAAATCCTCTGTTCCTCCAGCCTCTGGAGTCTGATCATCCCTCATGCCTGAGAAGGTGTAGGAACTGTTTTTCATTTCATTCAAGTTGGAAAAACAAGGGCTGGAATCCTTGTTCCACTCTAATGCTTGCTGCATCTCCCTTGTGCTCCATCTCACGCTAACCTCTCTCACAGGAAGAAGTGTGCATGCACACGAAAGCTCATACCAAGAACTAACTTAGTTGGTCTTTAAGGTGCTACTGGAAGGAAAAAAATTTTTGTTTTGACTATGGCAGACCAACACGGCTACCTATCTGTAACTCTCTCACAGGGTTCTCATGAAGATAAAAGGCAGGGAAGGGTCTTTGCTGGGCAGAGTATCTTGGAGAAAGCGTGGAATGAAAATATAACCATACGCTTGTGGGCTCATGAACCTGCTCAGCTTCTGAGCCATACTTGCCCAACCTGCTGCCCCCCAGATGTGTTTGCCTCCCACTCTCATTGTTGGCCCCAGACTTGCTAAGACCTCCTGTCTTGTCACAGCAGAGTTGACGGAGAGCATCATTCAGGCTGCCTAAGGGGGGTTAAGTATGTCTACAACACTGGATAATGTGAATATCCTGATAAGCTTCCTCCGGCCAATGCAATAATTTATTAATCTTCCCATAAAAAAATAACTAGCAACGACCTTATTTGCTCCCTTTTAGGACATTCTCCAGTGGAAAAATGCCCGGGCGTTCTTCTACTGGCGTTTGCGGCGCCTCCTGCTGGAGGAAGTCGTGAAGGCAGAGATCCTAGAGGCTCACAGCGAGTTAAGCAACAGCCACATCCAGTCCATGCTGCGACGATGGTTCCTGGAAACGGAGGGTGCCGTGAAGGTGCTTGGCTTGGCTCTGTTGCAAGGATGGGGTAGCCGCCAGCCCAAGCCAGCGTACTCTGGGGGTTCAGGGGGTTCTCCCTCTTTCCACCTCAGCTGCTGGCCGTGCAGCGCCTCCAAGGGTTTGGACATGCACCGTTTGTATGTGTACATGGAGCCCTTGCAGCCAAACCCCTGTGTGCAATCTGCCTGTAGATATAAGACGCCTTAATAATAATACAAAGCATGGGTAAAATTGTGGCGTTTTCAGAGTGGAAGGCAAGTTTACAGAGAGAAGGGGGCTTAAAGCCTGTGCATTTCATCCCATTCTCACCTCTGGTTAAATGGGTTTGGCAAGCTTTTGTGTGATTTTCAAAAACCTTCAAGGCCTGCTTGGTTGGAAGTGAGGGTGAGGGGTGCAAACTGCGTGAAGGACCCATACCCCACTCTGACCTCTCTTCAAAGCCAGACTGAGTTTCCCTTCCTGCTCCTCTAGGGCTACCTCTGGGACAACAACCAAGTGGTGGTGGAATGGCTTGAGAAGCACCTGCAAGAGGAAGACGGGGCCAAGTCTGCCATCCAGGAAAACATCAAGTACCTGAAGAGGGATTATGCCCTCAAGCACATCCGAAAGTGAGTGTAAAGCGAGACAGCAGGGGGGCTGCTTGAGGAAGCTCAGCTTGTTTCCTGCAGGGGCTGCATCTGGGCTATTTCTGGGTTGGAAAGAGTTGCATAGCAGGGATCTGGAGGGATGACCGTCCAGTGCTTGGTGCCTGATTCACATTGCAATCGCCATTGCAAGTTGAAAGTGCAGCATGGGGCTTCTGAATGCCAGTGGCTAGAAGCCACGAGGGGAGGGGGGGCGTACTCTTGTGCTTGGGTCCCGCTTGTGGGTTTTCCTTAATGGGCATCTGGCCAGCCGCTGTGAGAGCAGGATGCTGGGCTTGGTGGCCTCCCATGGGCCTGATTCAGCAGCCTGCATTCTTAAATGACCCCCTTCCTTCTCCCTCATAACACCCCCCTTTGCAGCTTAGTTCAAGCAAATCCCGAAGTTGCCATGGACTGCATCATTCACATGACCCAACACATCACTCGTGCTCAGAGGGCCCAGATCTCTCACCTCCTGGCAACAATGGACAACCCTTCCTCCTCGTGACTAGGGCATAGCTACAGCAGGAACAGGCACACGCCCGCCATCGGCCTCCTTCAGACCTGACAGCCTCGTGGCCAAGCGGCGCGCACAGAATGCATCTTCAGCACAGGGCTCAACCAGCAGTTCCTAGAGCACAGCCACGTGGCAAGCGCAGTGGAACGGGCCTTTGGAGGACAGCTGTCTGTCGTGCACCTGAGGACAAAATTATCCCCAGCTGTTTGGCTGGCTATCAACCAAAGGTCATCTGCAAGTGTATGTTACCCAGCTACTGGTGTCCAAGACAAGTCTCGCCAGGTGTTTTCACATCAAAATGTATTGTCTTTATAAAATAACAGTACCAGTTTTCAGTGACTTTTTTTTTAAAAAAAAATGTCTGTGATAGAATTGTGCATTGGGGAACAATGCCAGTAACCACTTCCAAACCAGTCTCCAAGGCCTTGGCAAAATGTTGTGTCACACAGACTGCACTGCAGCCACGCTGCACCACAGAACACATTGCAGAAATTCCTACAAAAAATGTTGCTGCTTCTTGGTTGCAGATGATGTTTTTAGCCCCATTTGCCTGATGTAGGAAGTTTTGTCAATTTTCCTAATGAAAGGGATTATTCCGTCTCCCTCCATCATCCTTCCCAACTGCGTCCCTCTAGCGCAAGGCAATTATGCCAGGGTCTGCCCACCTCAAAAGCAAAGCAGTATCTCCACCTTCGGTTGGAAACATTTGCCCATTTCCTGGCGGTGCCTAAGGCTGTGCCGCCATCGCCAACCTAGTGGTTCCATCAAAGGTTGGCCTAATGGGATTAAGCAGACGCCATGGCCGTTGGAGGCATTGGGTAGGTTGTTGGAATAGGCTGCAACCTGGGAATTCACAGTGCATTTCAAAGGTGTAAGCACCTGGCAGGTGGAATGTATTGTAATCTGCATAATGTTGAGCATTGTAAGTCCCCCCTCCCCCAAGAAAACTTATATAAGTGTGTAAAGGGCAAAGGTGGCAACCGAAGGGAAGTTTATGTTGCTAATCCTATCCACTGTTGAGTGTTGCATATCCTGACAGTCGCACTAACGTCCCAGTGTCCAAACCAGGCTGCCAAGGACTATTCAAGCCCAGGTGGGTGTTGAGGAACATGTTGTGTTGAGTTCAGTGACAGGTGGGAGTTTTTTCTAAAAGAAAAAGAGAGTTCTGGTTTCTTCCTTCAAGGAAGGAAGCACCAAGTTCAAAAAAGTTGCTCTTTCTCCTAGCAAATATGTTAATTTATGTGCACATTGTCATGGGGGGGTGGTCCTCTACTGTTCAAGCGTCTAATAAAAACAGCTATGTTTACTAGAAATGATCCTCTCTGGATTTTATTTACAGATGCCACATGCATTTTGTCTGTTACCATGTCAGAGACTCACAAAACAGGTCTTTTTAATTCTCTGAGCATTTCCAACTAGATTTGTTCTTGGCCATAAAGCTATTTCCTCTCCATTGCTCTTGTTCTGAATTGCAATCTTGATTTATTTTTGGACATACGTCTCTTCCATTACTGCCTCTAGCATTAATCCTTCTTTATTGTGAATTTTTTTAAAAAAATCATAAGGCCAACAGTAGTAAATTATTGGACGGCAAGTCATGTCATGTAAGCAGAACTGACATTACATTTTCCAAGGGAGGTTTCCTTAAACAATAAAAATTCTGTTAGTGGTCACTTTTCTGGTTTTCATAGAACCACAGAATCACAGAGTTGGACGGGATCCCAAGGGTCCTCTAGTGCAGCCCCCTGCAGTGCAGGAGTAACAGCTAAAGCACCCCGGCAGATGGCCCCCCAACCACTGTTTAGAAAGAGTCTACCACCTTTTGAGAAAGTTCTTCCTAATGCTTAATGAAAATCTCTTTTTATTTTTTGTAATTTGGATCCATTGGTTTTAGGTTAACTTACATTCCCAAACCTTTCTAAGATTGCGTGTGTTTGGGCAGGCGCTGCAGGATTGCTATTGATGCCATGCTGTCCTTTTTCACTAGTGAAGACATTTGTGGGACCTTCCTGTGAAAGAGGTTGCTGATAGGCAGCCGGTGGGCTCAGCCACACTTCCGCCAGGGAAACTTGCTCTTTACTGCTGAATGGGAGCAAACGTTTGTTGGGTTTTCCGCAGGTAGATGTTTGCTCCCATTCAACACTAAAGAGCAGGTTTCCCTGGGGGAAGCGCTGGGACAAGTGGACATGTGGGCGAGCCCTTGGTCTGCTGCGTCATATGAAGGCTTGACCAAAAAGACACCCAGGAACCCGAGAATTAATAGCAACTCCTGCTTTTGTTTTATATGATTCTGGACTTGGTGAGGATTTACATCTGAGTAAAAATATCCATATGCTTGAGTTATCCCAAGCTGAAAAACCAACCCAGTCCAGAACATCACTTCTGCTGCCCTGAAAACAAGAGACTCGCCATGCAAAACAGTGTGAGGAACCTCCAGCCCACGGGCGACTGATTCTTCCAAAACTACACCCAGCTTTTCATCAGCTGATGGACAGCGGTAGGGTTCAATTCTTTATTGGCATGTGATTTCAACACAGTAAGACTGAGCAGGGGGTCAAATCCTGCTCTGACTCCTGCAGAGAGGAGGACTGAGCTGTCTGCTCATCAGCTGATGACAAGGGAGTTCAGTTCTGCTCAGGGTTGCTTTGCAGTCACCTGATGTCATTATGACGCCAGAAAATTGACATGTGTGGTCTCACCTGCCTGTCACAGTTGGCCCCTGGGGGTGGGGGGAGATAAGCGTCTGGCCTGCTGAACCAAAAATATTGCCCCCCCCCCCCCCGCTGTAAACAATAGCAGATTTGCATTACTTCTGGCAAAAGAGAGTTCCAATGGCAGCCCAGCCGTATGATGGGGCTCAACTCTCCTGGCCATCTCTTTCTGCAGGGCTGCTACCCTGACACCTGCCTTGATCAACGTTCTCAGACTTGTGGTTGTGTAAACAAGCCCAAGAGAAAGGAACTTTCCCATTCAATATTTCCACAGTCTATAAAGAAGAGTAAATATTTTGTTCCAGATCTGAAAAAGACTTTATAAAAATTCTATTCAACCAGTGTTTAGTAAAACATTATTAAAAATATAAATATTACATCAAGGTTATACTGGCATCAGCAGACTAAACGTTAAATTGTAAGTTTTCAAATTTTAAAACCAGTTTCCAGTTTTTCCTCCTGTTGGTGGACCTATTCATTTATTTACCTTGTGACCTAATGTTGCAGCCCTGGAAACACTCACCTGGGAGCAGTAAGCCCCACTAAAGAGGGTGGGGTGCACTTCAAAGAAAAGATCCACAGGAATGAATTGCAAAAAAAGAGCCACAGTCCTTTTTCAGCTGTAGAAAAGCCCTATCGGTTAAACATAAAAAACAGTATTGGGTCTGGCACATGTGCCATTTTATCTCTAAGTATCCAAAGTACTTCTTTTAAAGTTCAGGTAAAAAAAGGGAAAGAACCTGACATAAAAGTTTTGCAGTATTTTGCTGTGCTTCTGAATAATTTAAGGTTTGTGTTTTGTTTTCCTGTCACTACAACAACATTTAAAAAAAAATTGATGCTGAATACACAATTCATTTTTGTTTTCATAAAAATAAATTATAAATAAAATTTACAACAGTAATACTGCCTAGTACAATAATTAGGAAATACTATACACAAGTCTAGAATATAAATCCTAAATTATTTCTCCTTTGTTTTAAAAGCCTAAGGTAATGTTTTATCCAGTGTAAAGTTCCTTATTTAGTACAGCCTTTGCCAAGCCGACGCTCCCCAGCTGTTTTTGGCCACGGGTCCCATCCATCCTGGCTCACACAGATGTGCAGGTGGGGCCGAGGCTGGAGGGCACAGATTTTGGTGAGGGCTGAGCTGAGACTTTCTCTACCAGGGAACACGAGCCATCCTCCTCCCTCGAGAGGCAGAGCCTTCCTGGCACCTCGGAAGACTCTGCTGACCATGGCCTGGACTAGACTGAGACCATCTGGCAGCTGCTCAGGGGCTTCCCAGAAGGGATGGCTGAAGACTGGGCAGAAGGAGGATGCTGGAGGGAAGGGAAGGGAGAGCCAAAGGAAGGGTCCAAAGCGAGAAATAGGAGCCTGCAGGGAGGGAGAGTAGCTGGATGGTGTGGCTTGAGATGGACAGAGGGGAGGGGAGATTCACCCCCTTTTGCCTGAAGAGAAGAGAGGCTGGTCAAGAGGCAGGGGGATCACTAATGGAAGTGAAGCCTCTGGGAACTGGGGAAGAAGGTCTGGGGAGGAACCACCAGCAGAGTGGAGTGGGGGGCACACAGTTGCAACTAGTGATAGAAAGCTCAGCCAGTTGCGGCTTAGACTGTCACAAATGACAGAGCAACCCTAATGGGCTTCAGAACAGCCCAAGCACCAGCGGGTTGGGGTGGGGGGGCTTTGCTGAAATTTTGCAGCTTGCCTTGGAGCTCACCAGGATCCCTTCACATCAGTTAGTGTCTTCAAGACTATGCATCTCACCAAAATCTCTTGCTTGGGATGCTTGAAGGAGCAGCAAGGCATGTTCTCCTCCCCAATGTAGATAATTTTGCAGGCTCAAATCACCCCCAGAAGGAACTGGGCTTCTCTGTTTCTCAGTCAGGCTCAAGGGACGGGAATGGCTCTTTCAGAGAAGGGCGATAGGCTTGTTTCCTTGGGCGCTGATGTACTGAGTGGCAGCGATGGGGTCCAGCGTTGTGTATGTTGTGTAGAGGCCTGTCACTTGCAAGTCTGAAAAGGAGGGGTGGTCAGTGTTGTTGCTGGAGGCAGGGGTGAGGCCAGCGGGGGCCAGGTCGCAGTCAGAGAGGGCCAGAGAAGAGTTGCTGAAAGCACCCAGGCTCTCCAAGTTGAAGCTCTCGTCTTTCATCTCTTCCCAGATGTTACCTTTTCATAATAGGGACAACAACAGAGCAGTGAACACTGGTGACAGTTCAGCTTTGAGAAGGTGGAAGGTGCAAGAGAGGAGGATCGCGAAACGCACCAGTTGTCCACAATCACATTGGCTCTAGTGAGAAGAGGCCCATCTCCCTCCATGATGAAACCAGCCAGCTGTCCTAAGGAAGCCCATGAGCGATCCCCATCTCAAACCTCATGAGGACCTACCTAGATCCCCACTTGGTCCGGTATCAACCCCTCCACAGCTGAGTTCAAATCCCACATTAAAGAATGATAGAGTTGGAAAGGACCCCAAGGCTCACCTAGTTCAACCCTCGGCAAGGCAGGAATCACAGCTGGAGAATCCCTGCCATCCAGCAGCCATCTCCACCCCCAAACTCTTCCCCTTACCTTGTAGTGCAAAGTCCATGATGCTGGGATCAAGGGCATCCACCTCTGCGTTCATGTCGGTCATCACGCTGAAGAAATCTGGGGCACGGCTCATCGGATGCTGAGGAAGGGGACTCTGGCTAAGACCGTGCAGCGGGTGCAAGGGAGGGGTCTGCGCAGGAGCAGGCGAATCTGGAGTCATGCACGCTTGCGTCTGGATCTGGTGGTGCAGCGGGAGGGACTGCAGGGCGAGTGTCATGACCGGCTGGGGCTGCAACTGTGAGATGCGCCCTGCGGCTGCCGCCATGTGGCTCCGCGTGGAACCGTCCCCCTCAGACTGCTTGCTCACCCGCCTGCAGCTCTCAGGTCGGTCTGTGATGAGCTTGTCCAGCTCCTCTGCAAGGGGAGATTGCCATTGATGCGTGGAGAGTAAAGAAGGGGCCCACAGCTGAAGAAAATATAGAAATTATATCCTTTCACAGCACTAAGGCCACATTCACGCAATACACTTAAAGCGCTGAAAGGCGGCATATAAATAAATACCAGCATAGCATAAAATTGGGAGCCCTGTGCATGGCCTCAAGTGCCTGGGAGGAAAAGCAGACATAAGCTTTAAAAAAATTAAGAGACCAGCTAAACGAGCTGCTGTCTGTGTGGAGGGAGCAGCCTCCATGCCCGTGGGCATCACCCTCCGCGCATCTCCTCCCCTGCAGGGGTGCGGCAGCCACATCCGGTGATTTTGCCGTTTCTCCCTGCCAGAGAACTATTGGCAGGCAGGGCCCCCAGGAGCCTCCTCGCCAGGTGCCGGCCTGCTGCTCACCTGGGTTGGCCATGCTCCGCAGAATGGCTGCCAGGTCTTTCCTCTTCCACTTCTGCATCTCCTCTTCCATCTTGTCTATCTTGGCGGGGTTGAGGGCCCACAGGCAGCCTTTGCGGGACGTGCCGCTCATCTTATTCTCCACCTTCTCAAAGCATTTGTTGAGGGACAGGTTGTGGCGGACGGAGTTCTTCCACCCATCAGGCGCTGTCTGCAAAAGGGAGCAAGGCCCCTTCCTCAGGTCATTTAAGAAGAAGAAAAGCCCTGTGTCCAGGGGTGGGATTGTGCCCTTCAAAGGCAAAGCACCAGCGAGCACTTCCATGAGGCAACATCATTGCTATGGGACCCAAATGGGTCCTACATGAACAAAGGTTGCAGCAAGGACCTTTTAGTTTAGAGAAAAGGTGAGTAAGAATGATAGAAGTTTATAAAATTATGCGTGGTGTTGAGAAAACTGACAGAGAAAAAGTTTTCTCCCTCTCTCATAAGATTAGAGTTCATGGACACCCTATGAAGTTGGCAGACTGGGAGACTGAAGACAGATCAAATAAAGGACTTTATCATGGAGACAGTTAGACTGTGGAACTCCCTCCCACAGGAGGCAGTGATAGTGACCAACTTGGATGCTTTACAAGAGGATGGGGCAAATTCAATGCCTATCAGCCAGGATGGCTCTGCTCTGCCTCTGCAGTTCTCCATGTCAGCTGCAAGGCAAGCCCTGCCTCCCTCACCTTGAAATAGGGGAAGTGCTCCTTCATGAAGCTGTAGATCTCGCTGACGGGGAGGCTGCCCGTCTTGCTGTTTTTCAGGGCCATGGCAATCAAGCAGCTGCAAGGAAGAGGAGAAGTCAGAGTTTCCTCCCTGCCTTCCTGTTCTTGTTGCTGCTTCCATTTATATTCCACCTTCTAATCCAAGGAGCAAAAAGATTGGAGTAGAATCCTAGAATCCTAGAGTTGGAAGAGACCACAAGGGCCATCGAGTCCAACCCCCTGCCAAGCAGGAAACACCATCAGAGCACTCCTGACATATGGTTGTCAAGCCTCTGCTTAAAGACCTCCAAAGAAGGAGACTCCACCACACTCCTTGGCAGCAAATTCCACTGTCAAACAGCTCTTACTGTCAGGAAGTTCTTCCTAATGTTTAGGTGGAATCTTCTTTGTTGTAGTTTGGAGCCATTGCTCCGTGTCCACTTCTCTGGAGCAGCAGAAAACAACCTTTCTCCCTCCTCTATGTGACATCCTTTTATATATTGGAACATGGCTATCATATCACCCCTTAACCTCCTCTTCTCCAGGCTAAACATGCCCAGCTCCCTTAGCCGTTCCTCATAAGTACATGGTTCTCTCCTCTTCACTTTAACCTCACAACCACCTAGTGAAGGAGGCTTACACTAAGAGACAGCGAGTGGCTTCATGGCTGAGGGGGAAAACTTGAACTTTGGCCTCCCAGGCCTTAGCCCAGCACTCTTGTTCTGGTGGTGCAGAACGTGCCCCCCCCCCTTTTGCAGACCATTCCTCAGAGTAATCTCTCCCCATTTCAGTAACTCCAGGGCACAGTAAGCCCCCTCCCACAAGTCATCCCTTCTGCATTTATAGGACTTAGGTCCAGTTAAGGATTGTTTTGCAATTTTTTCACAGCGTAAAGTTCTTTTCTCATTTATGATGGAGAAGTGAGAATGACAGAGCATGTTTACTGTGGGATGGGTGCTGTTTGCGGATGCTGCAGTTCTGCAACACCCACACAACCCGGCTGGCATCAGCATGTGGGGCTTGTTTGTTGTTTGTTTCTCTTTAGCTGGATTGATCCTTAGTGGGGTAAATCCAATAAGAGAAAGAGGAAAAAGAAACTCTGTCACTAATTACAGTACAGTTGCACCTTACATTAATTTAACTGGTGCAGTTTCAACCTTGCGCAGTTAAAGGCTGGCCTGTTGGGACTATGCAAATTAAAGACACATGAGGTTTAAGTGTGTTCATTCCCAAATTAAGCCCCACACCTGGAAGCCCTTCGGAACAGCAACTCACTTCAGCTGCAGTTGCTGAGTTTGGGGCAGAGACTTCTCTGGGGATAAGATGGGCAGGTGTGCCTGGGCAAAGTGTGGTCCTTCTCACCTGTAGGAGTAGATAGGCTTGGGGTAAGGCTTCGCCTGCTGTTCCTGGGTGCTGTGAGGAGCCAGGCGGGGGGGCTGTGAGTATTGAGGCTGCGTCCCATAAGAGGTGCTGTAGATGGTCGTTGGAGGGCACTGGGGTGGGGAAGAGGGGAGGGGGGAGAAAGGGGGGAAAGTTTCAGCTCTCTCAGCAGTTAAATAGAGACTTTAAAGACCTTTTCCTTCATCATAAGGGGTGGGGAGAGGAGGATACCAAGACACAGATATAACTTATAACATTACATGTTAGCCTGGACTGAGAGGTGACATGATAGCCAAAATTCTGGATTTATATTTGGATTTAAATCTAGGCCTGCTTCTCCAAAGCCAAATCTTTAGATTAAATCTCTTGCTCCAAAATCAAGGCCTGAACCCCACTTTCGTTCGACCCATATTTTGACCATATTGTGTACAAATTGCTCTCCTGGGTCCGAGGGCTTTTCTCATTGTTCTGCTGCTGTGCCTTGTGAAAATCCAATCTTACCCACTGAATCTGAATTTATCAGATGTGCTGGAAATCCAAAGAGAGATTGAGTTTGACCAAGCTTCAGTTCAGTGGGTAAGACTGAATTTTCGCAAGGCACAGCAGCCAAACAACGAGAAATGCCCTCAGACCCAGGGGAAATAATCAGGACACAATATGATCAAAATACGGGTCAAGTGAAAGTGTGGATGAGCCCTGCCTCTGCATTAAATTGGGATTAAATCTCTGGATTGCAATCTGAGCCTCTTGCTCTGAATCCAAACACATGCTGCTTCCTCTACCAACCCCCCCCCCTGTGGCCCCCTGCCATGCTTCCAAATAAAGGCAAATAAACCCGCAGCAGCTCAGCTTGGGTCACTTGCCCTTGACTGGGCTGTGCTTCTTTGTTAAAGTTGTTTTACGTCCCCTTACAGCTCTGTGCCTCAACATACACACAGCCTCGGGAGCTGGAGATGGTACCTGTTGCGCGTGTTGAGCGATGGTGAACACCTGCTGGACATGGCGGGGCAGAGGAGGGAAGAGGGGGGCTGTCTGCGCTTGCAGACTGGGAGACAGCTGCCCCCCAACCACATACTGGCTTATCTGCTGCCAAAGGAAAGAGAAGAGGAACGTCAGTTGAACCAGGTCAGAAACGCCTCCTTGGCCAGGAATGGGGAGGGAAAGGAAGTGCTTACATTGGCACCGTGAGATGAAACGGTGTTCAGTCCTCCCAGAATGCCTTGAGGCAGGCTGGCCTGGATGTGGATCATTGCTCCAGGAGTCCCTGCGGTGGCGTGCAGATTCCCTGGCATAGACCCTGCTGGGCAGCGGGAGAGACATGGGGCGTTGTGAGTCTTCCAGTGTGTGTGCAGACAAAACCACGCCACTCGCACGCACAAGAGAAGTGCCAGCACATGTCCGTTTAGCACCCGAGGCACGCACAGAGGCCAAAACAAATGAGTAAATCTGCAGGGTGGTAGAAATAAGGAGGGGAAAACACTCCCCACCCCCTGAAAGGGCTCCCATAGCAGTTGATGGAGGAACTCAACATCCCCGGAAGAGACCTACCTGTCTGCTGCAGCACAGCATTCTGGGAGCTGAGTCCAAAGTCCATCCTTTCGCTGGCCATTTGTTGCAGCCGAGGGACATCCACGGAAGTCAGCCAGGACAGGGACTGTAAGTCACCGGGGAGGTCGTCTTCACCCAGTTGTGAAGGGTCAGAAGCCAAGAGTCTACAGAGCGTGGAAACAAGACGCGCAGGTGAGAGACTTAGTCTTGAGGTTGGACACAAATCCCTGTTGAGTGTCAGCCACTGCAACCCGGCCCCAATTCACACAGCATGGGCCCGGGCCCA
Source organism: Podarcis erhardii (assembly GCF_964252035.2). Taxonomy (NCBI): domain Eukaryota; kingdom Metazoa; phylum Chordata; class Lepidosauria; order Squamata; family Lacertidae; genus Podarcis; species Podarcis erhardii. The sequence goes on along the minus strand of NC_138502.1, from coordinate 54,172,222 downwards.
CGACTGGGAATCTGAGAAACTGTTGTGGACACCACAAAGCACTCTAATTTTATGGAATGAATGAATGAATGAATGAATAAATAAATAAATAAATAAAGTTTAGAAAGCTTTAACCTGTACTTATTCTATTTCTAACTTTCTGAAAGTGTTTAATTATTGTTGCTAATTCTTATTACTGATCAGTTCATTGTTTTATCTTTATTGCAAACCACTTTGAGGTTGTTGTTTTAACAATCAAGTGGTGTGTACTTAAAAAAATAAAATAAAATAATTCTCAGATAAGAGGCTGGCAATGGTCAGAACCCCCCACGCCCCCCCCAGACAACAGGCAAAAGCATTCAGAAGTTATAACCATCTGGGGTGGGGAATCACAATTAAAACACAGGTAACAAAGAAAACAAAAAACAGGCAACCTCTCCCAATACCAAATTTTTAAAAATCCATTTTAAAAAAAGTAAAAAGAAAATATTGGGAGGAGCAAAGGGTCTGGGTGGGCATGGAAGGGGGCTCATGGTGCCCATGGGCACCACATTGGGGACCCTGGTCATACAGTGTTCAATATTGTTTCACTCCCAAGTAACTTAATGAAAGTAAAAATCCCATTTCACCTGGGTGCACAAAAGTACTGAAACCTAGAACCACAGTGTTCTAGCAGAATTTGCCACACTTGGCTTATTGCAGATTGAGCGTCAAAAATTTTCCTGTTATCTAAAATAAGATTATAGATGCTTTTTCTGATAGACATATGCATCATTGGCTGAAGGCACTGAGCTTACGCCCTAAAATAAATCTGGCATTTGCACTTGCTCCCTTTGCAGTTTTCAAGAGTTTAATAATGCAACTGTTGCAGCCAAGTTAATTCACAGAGCTTTGTGCTCACATTTCTCAAAAGTGTTTTGCCGTTTTCCTCTGCCAACCTCAGAGCCAAACTTAGCTCGTTTTTCTCTTTTTAAGGCCAAGGGTGATTGCAGGAAGCAAAGGTGACGCCCCTGCTAGGGCCCTCCTGGCTCCCCCCCCCCCCCCCGAGCTCTCTTCTTCCTCAGTATTAGTCCTTTCCTGCACAATGGAATAACCCGCCTTGCCAGGGCCTGGGAAAGAGCATCAGGTGGTCCCCCCTTCCTCCTCCGCCATTGGCCAGGCTGTGAGTAAACAGGAGCATCAAATGATTTAAAAACTGGGGAAGGTCCCTGTCGTTTGCAACAGTTGGCCCTGGGCATTGTAAGGCGAGGAGGCATTGTGCTCCAGCGACTGTTGGCCAGGCGGGGGGGGGGGCACACGTGGCTGCCTTTTGTTTTTGGGATTCTTGCTTAATTGTTTTCTCCCCCTTTTTACAAACTTCCCATTAATCTGGCTGAATGACAGCAGACACTCAACCCCGTGCCATCTGGTACTCCAGGGCCCCTGGCAACCCTCAGCCCCCCCCCCAAACAAATAAATGGGGTCAGGTGGGCGGGGAGGGTCAAGACCCACTGCACACGCCTCCTGTCAGCGAGCGCATGGCCCGCCCCCTGCAGCACATGGCTGGGTGGGAGCACCATCTCCTTCTCCAGCTGCTTTCTGTGGCAGATCTAAGGGATCCCTGTTCATTCTTCTCCCTAATAAACACTTCCTCATAAATCCGCCTTGTGTGGAGGAGAAGGGAAGGCGCCTGCCCCTTTTCTGTACCAAAGGGCACCATCTTTGCACAACTAGCCTACAGGGTAGACCTCCCCCCCCCTTTCCTGGGTCCCCACTCCGTATGGAGACCGGGGTTGGCACAGAGTTAGAGGGAAATATAGCTTTGAGAACACACACTCAAAACCCTTTTAAACTTCTTGAACTGAATGTTATGAACCACCAACCAAGGCTAAAGGCAGCTACCCCTGGCTAGACAGTCTAAAATCATAGAAGTGTAGAGCTGGAAGGGATGCCAAGGGCCATCTAGCCCTAGTCCCTGCAATGCAGGACCTGCAAGATGGTTGTGTAAATCAAGGGGCTGAAGGGAAAACAATGGCACAGGAATAAAGCCTGCATTTCTAGCCATTGGATGTTTTGGATTTAGGTGGCTTTTTCATCTGAAACAGGCTTTGGTTCTGCACACCGTGAAAAACAAGCAGGGTGGCTCCGTCTGCCAACCGCTCTCCCCTCAACTGATTGCCCACAAGAGCGCAGTCGCCAAGCACTCACTCCAGGCACTTGGTTCTGTGAGGCCCCCCCCCCGTCCCCGACTCTGCCTAATACCAGCTCAGGCCAGTGGTCCATCACCCTTTTTTTTTTGTCAGCCTGGGCACATGAACTGTCTAGTGTGGGCGTGCACAGCCACAGATGGGCATCCTTCCCTGGAGGGTTTTAAGCAGAGGTTGGGAGGCCTCCTGTCCTGGATGCTGCAGCTGAGGGGGTTGGACTAGAGGACCCTCGGAGGTCCCTCCCAGCTCTACCATTCTCTGATTCCATTATGAGCTCTGCAGGCAGGGCTTCAGGTGGGTGTTTTCCCCAGCCCTGGCATAAAAGACCACCAGTTGAACCCAGACTTCCCTCATTGTGTTTGATTTGTTGTCCTTTCAAAAGGCAGAGTAAAAATGCCACATGGAGCAATGCTCAGATAATTTTTCTCCCCCACTGCCACCCCCATAACTCCCATAACTCCCATTCCTGTGGCTGTTTTCATCTTAATCCACCAGTGACTCCAGAAGACAGAGGAAGCAGCTACACGGGCACCCCCTGCCCCCCATGCTGCTGGACTACAGCACCCATCAGCCCCTGCAGTCAGCCCAGCCAAGTGTCCAGGGATGCTGGGAGATGTAGTCTTAACAATGCATGGAGAGCCAAAACAGGTTCCTTCCCCCTGAGGAGGGGACTATAGATGTCTCCTCCAAGGCAAGCACACAAACAGTAAATCCCACTCCATGGGGTGCTAATCACCCTTTGCAATGACATATTTCTTCACGGAGAGCAGGTTCCCTGGCACTCCACAGCTGGAGTAGAAACCAGAAGAAGCAGGCTTTACTCCTTCCTCTCACTTTATTCCTGATGGAGCCACAGAGCAAAACCTTCCTGGATCCCAGCAAAGCCGGCCAGAGGGGGGTGCATTGGGGGGGCTGGGGGTCCTCCACACTTCCCTTTGCTCTGCATTTCTAGGCAAAGGTCCGGGATTTCATGTCCAAGCACTTTTTTTCTGGCACTTTCCCCACAAAAGCCTGCTCTTTACTGCTGAAAACAATTCTGCAGAAAACCAAAACTGAAATTTGATCTGATTCAGTGGTAAAGATCGGGTTTTCCTAGGGACAGCAGTGGGGCAAAAAAAAAAGGGGGGGCAAGCTTTAGAAGTGCTTGGGCACAGAGCAGAAAAGCCCAGGCAGGACAAAGGGGCCTGTGGAGGAGTCCTCAGGCAGGAGCCCTATTTACTGAGACACACAAGCACACAAGTGCGGCAGCCCTGGGTGCCATCTGGGGGCTGCACATCTAGTGGTTAGAGTGTCAGACTAGCACTTGGGAGGCCAGGGCTAGAGCCCCACTCAGCTATGAAGCCCCCTGGGCTCTGAGCCCAACCTACCTCACAGGGTTGCTGTGGGGATTAAGTGAGGAGGGGGAGAACCATGTGACCATCTTGAGCTCCTGGGGGGGGGGAGGTGGGATATAAACACAATTAATTATGAGATGAGATGAGATGTCATTGTGGGCCTGGCCATGCTTGTGTCTGCGCAGCACTCTCCCTTGCCAGACCAGGATCAGGTGTGCGCATTGTAGCACTTGGGACAAAGGCTAGTTCTTAACATTTAAGCATCACAGCATTTATCAAACCAGGCAACAGGGAGCAGTGTCTGCACAAAGGTTTGATGATCAGAGAACTGAAGGCCTCTCAGATCGGTCTTTCAAAACTGCGACTCTCTTCCTTCGTTCCTTTTCATTCCCCTCCCCGCCCCCTCCTTTAAAATACTGTATTGGAAACCGGGTCTCTTCTAAGTTCCGCAGCCCAATGGAAACATTTCAAGGGAGAGAGCGGAGTGTTCTCAGCACAATCCCAGCCTCCCACTCACTAATTGGGGGCCAATTCCCATTTTGTGGAGTCTTCATGCGCCCCCCCCCCATGGAGAACTCGGGGCTGCAGGTTCCAGTCGCGGGCTGCAGTGACAGCAAGCGAGTAAACAGACCTGATAGAATCTGACAGGTCCATTCTCTTCTTAAAATCAGTCAGTCTGAAAGATTTTCTTTTACATAATCCAATGTGCTTTCTCATGAAGTAGAACAAATGCTACCATGCACTTTGGGGTACAATCTAGGGTTTTTTAAATACACTTTTACTGCTTTTAAATGGGGTTGGGCAAATTAGTTTAGAATACATAATAATAAATTACAGCATTATGTTTTACAAACTTTGGGAACTTGGTTTGTACCGGGGAAAAAGTTCCAATAATAGCATGTATGCCTGCTTTTTTTTAAGGTATTATGTTCAGCATGATCACTTAGAAATAAGTTCCATTTCAGTTTGTGGAAGGCTTGTATCTACAAATGAAAATGATATTTATTTTCCTTCTGTCTTGAATTCAAAATGATCTCACCCACTCAAAAACAATAACGTTATCTGCATAACGACGGGAGCTCACCCCGCCGCGGGGATTCGATCGTCAAGTCCTAGGCACTGAGGTTTTACCCACAGCGCCACCCGCGTCTCTTTAAGGAGCTTCATACCACAGTATAAAATGTAACCCAGTTTAACCCAAAGTACAGCAAGGCAACAACTGGGGGGCGTGGCTGTTTTTGTTTTTGTTGGTGGTGGTGGGTGGGTAGGTGTGTGTGTGTGTGGGTTTGTGTGTGTGTGTGTGTGTGTGTGTGTGAGAGAGAGAGAGAGAGAGAGAGAGAGAGTGTACATATAGCAGTTATTCTGCCTCCTATCACATGGTAGGATGCAATAACATTTTAGAAAGCTGCAGTGCTTTGTTTTCCTGTAAATAACTTCAGAGGGTGGCAGGAAAGCAGGACACAATAAGAAGTTTCTAAAATTCTGAACTATGTGGAGAGAGAAGAAACCTTTTCCACCTCTTTTGTGATACTAGAACTTTGGGTCACCCATTCAAGCTTTTAAGCTGCAGTTTTACAGCAGACAAAAATTACAAACACCGCATGTAATTTAACTTAGGGAATTTGGTGTACAGTGGTGGGAAGTTCCACCAGTTACAATGTGGTGATTGGCCACTAACTGATATGGCTGCAAAAGGAAGTCAATAAGTTTCCAGAGAATGAGTCTCTCAATGCCAACTGGGCATGATAGCTAAGTGGAACCTTGATATTCAGAGGAAAGATCCAAGATGGTAGGCGCAGATTCCCTGAAGGCGAGAGCCCAAAGGCATCTGCCCAACTGGCCACGCTGGGTGTACTCGTGTGGATGCAAGGCTGATTTCAAGCCTGAGTGCTGTTGGAGCAGGGCCAGATGGAGACCCCGCCTCCCTGCTCAGGGCGCATCTGGACTGAGGGAGACAGGGAGGGAGATTCCTTTCCCCTGGACTATGGCTTGATTCAGCAAGACAATCCTTAGACACTCAATATTCAAAGCGTACGGATGGCTGGCATTAACTTCCAAACTGCCATAGCTCATGCTGGATAAAGTATGGGGTTTAAACTAAAGAAATACACACACACACACACACACACATACACACACACGAAAAAAAGAAATTTTTTAAAATGGGTTTTATAAACAAGAATAATGTTATACCAATAAGTATACCAAGTTTTCTCATGTCATTTGTATGAACACATGAGTCTTTGGTAAAACAGACGGAGGCCAGAATGTGTCTGTGATTTTGCTACGTGTCAAAGACACCAAATCTCTTATGCACGCAGAACCCGTCATTCATTTCAGTGGAAGGGCTGAACCATGTTTGCACACCAAGGAGTGTACAGATGTTCTACCTGGCATTTACACACCTCCAGAAGCCATTTGAGGGGGACAGAAATCCCCAGTAGCACCTACTAAAATGCTCTGCCAGGTTCCCAAGGGAAGAGATAAATAATTATTAACCCTTAGTTACTGAGCACATCCTAAGATGCAATAAATTGCCAGGCTGGAGAGCTAATTGAGACGCAAAGGGAAAATGTGAAATTGATTTGTGTGCACGGGGGCAAATGACACTCAGAGCACCGTTTCACAGGACAGCAGGGAGAAATACAAATTCATTAAGAAAGAAAGAAAATGCTCACCTATATTCTTGTGGAGAAGGGTGGTGGCTTTGGCCTGAGTTTCGAATGAGGCCAGACATGACTGAGGTGATATCACTTTCTATCATTTCCTACATGGAAAGAAGGGGAGAGGACCACATAGGTATGACAGAACTACCCAGTATTTCAACAAATAAAGAACTAGCCTCTTGATTGTTTAAAATGCTATATATGATGACACCCAAATCTTACATATTTTGCTTCAGAAGAAGATTTCCTTGGATTATTTTTTAAAAAACCTTTTATTTTTTTCCATGTTGATGCTTAATGAGCAAACACTAGTATATAATGAGGGGAAAATCCACCATTATCAAGTGGATAAATTTGGGATAAACAACATTTTGCAGTCTTATGTGCAAGTCCAAATTCAGTAAGATTTACACAGGACCGACTTTCTAGGCATTTTTGCTGTGAGTGTCCTCATCTAGAGAGAGAGCAGCCTGACTTTACACATTTACTCAGAAATGCAGCCCACTGGACTCAAGGTGGACTTAGCCGTATTTTCAAAAATACAACCCATTGAAGTGAAATAATTGCTCAAAAGAAAACAAAGAAAGAAAGAAACCCGCTGATTGCAGAAGTGGGTGAAAATAAACGAAGTCATAGCAACTGACAAGTTTGGGGGGCAATAACCACTCCAGCATCTTTTATCCCAATGCCACTTTGTTTTCGCGGGGAGGAAGGCGAAGCTGGTCCCAGACCCCCTTATGCTCCCCACCTGCAGGATCTCTTCGGGGGCCCTGCAGAGGAGGCGCCCCTGGGCGGGGCGGGGCGGGGCGGGGGGAGGCAGGTACCTGCACCACGATGGCGGCGGCGGCGGCGGCGGCGGCTGCCCGGGCGCCCGGCTGCTCCCTTCGCCCGGCGGGCTGCGCTCTCCTCGCTTCCTCCTCGCTCGCCCAACCGTTTTTAAATTTCCCTCTCGGGGAGCTGTCCAGCCTGGAGCATGCGCAGAAGGGGCGGGCGAGCGGGCCGGCAGGCGGGGGGGGGGGCAGGCAGCGGCGGGGCAGCTCCGGGCAGGCGGCGCGGCGGCGGCGGCGCCCTCCTCTCTCTCTCTCCCTCTCTCTCTCTCTCTCTCCCTCTCTCTCTCTCTCTCCCTCTCTCTCTCTCTCTCTCTCTCTCTCGGCGGCAGCGCGCGGAGCCGGGTCTCGGCCGCGAGGAGCTCCCAGTCGCCCCGAGCCGAGCCAGGAGCCGCGCCGCCCTGGGCGCCCAGAGAGCGGGCGGGCGGGCGGGCCGGCCTCCCCTTTGGCGCCGCGGCGCCCGCGCCTCCAGCAGCGGGAAAGGGCCCGCGAGGAGGAAGCAGCGAGAGCAGGGGCCGCCAGGAGCCCGGCCGGGAGAGGCCCGTCAGGCTGCCGCAGGGCAGAGCCAAACTGTGGAACTCCCTGCTGCCCCGGGAGGCCCGGGCAGAGGCAGGATGTCTCATAGGAGGGGCAGAACCTCAGGGGGGAGCTGCCCCCCCCGCCCCCCCAAGCTGGATGGCTTGGAAAGAAGATGGGACAAATTCATGGAGGAGGAGAGAGCTCTGGGTGGCTCCTAGCCGGAGTGTTGGTTGCAGAGGAGCCAACTCCTGGCAGCCAAGGTCCCCAGTAAAATATTTGAGGGGCTGCTCCTTCCAAGTTGATGGGCATTGCCGTTCAAATGGTGTGTGCGCGCCATGTCATGCAACTGATTATGCAGGGCAGGGCTTACTTGCAGCCCCCCCCCCAATATTTTATTCAAGTTGGCTCCCCCGTTGGAGGCATCAATACTTCTGAATCCCAGTTGTTGGAAACCAGAGATATTGTGCTCAGATCCTGCTTGCTGGTTTCCAGCAGGCCTTGGGGAGCCCCTGTGGAAACAGTTTGTGGGACCAGATGGGCCCCTGTGGGCCTGACCCAGCAGGGTTCTTCCAATGTTCTGATGTTTTCTGCGCACCCCGCCCATTCCAGGTCTCCCTGGGGCTTTCACAGAGCAACAATAAGCTTTTGCCAGTTCTTACCAGAAACAGAAAACCTCTGAGCACGTGCAGATTCCCTTTTGATTGCTTCCAGATGACCTGTTTATTCAGCAATCCTCTTCATTCATTTGCACAAAGTTTGTAAACCGCTTTAAGATTTTATTAATTGCAAGTGGTATATAAATGCTGTGAAAAAAGTACAAATAATAAATGTGCAATTGTGTTTCATTTTTGCTTTATATATTATAGTACGGTTACTCCATGTGTTGTGATGTAAGTTGTCCTGCACTTCTATTTGGAGGAAGGGTGGGGTCTAAAAGCAGTTCAATAAATAAACAAACTAGGGTGTCACAGATGGACATAGGAAGCGTCTGCTGGATCAGGCCATTGGCCCAACTAGGCCAGCATCCTGTTCTTACCCTTGCCAGCCGGGGGCCCCCCATTATGAGAAGCCCACAAACAGGCCCCGGGCACAAGAGCAACTCTGCCCTCCTGTGGCTTCTAGCAACTGGCATTCAGAGGCATTGCTGCCTCTGACTGTGGAGGCAGAGCATTGAGTAAGCCTGCTCTTGAATTTACAAAATGCATAACCTGTGTGCAGCAATCCTGAGTTAACCTTCCTCTTCCTTCTTCCAGGTAAATTAAAGTAGACATGGTATATCAATAAGGAGTGTTCATCCGGTCTCTACTAGAGCATCATTCAGAATGTGTTTCTGAATGGCTAGCAAGTTCCAGTACTCTGCAACAAACACAGTGATTTGCTTGACAGAAATAGAGCAAAGGGCTGATCCACGCATCACCATGTGCACCAAAATGGGCTAGAGAAGCGAAAAACAGCACTAGGAAAGTCTAGACACACAAACTTAAATTATAGTGAATAACTGCTTTTAAACAAGCAACTTATTTCCTCAGAACGCTTAATGCCTCTTTTAATTTACCAGAGCATTTAATTCCCCCCCTCCACTTGTGTTACAAATCCTCTTTGTATTTCTTGTAGATTGATATTTAAACTGAAATAGACATAAACCAGAGCGATAGGTGCTCCATTTTACAAGGCCAGGCCTCCCCACCCCCCATGGGTGAAATTTGCTTGTAATACTTTCTGTCAGTGTAACAAATTGTAGTTAAAATCATTTAGTGTGAAATTGCCCATTAATCCCACCAGGAAAAGGCATTTAGCAAAACTCTAGTCACTTGAGAGCATACAGATGGTGCATCTGAGTTGTACAATAGGACCAAGCACTGATTATATGCAGGGATGTAACGGACAAAAAGGTCTTCCTGAAAACCAATACCAGGAGACGTGAGGGTGGTCCTAGTGCCTGACTGGTTCAAATAGAAGGCAGTCTTTACAATATCAGCAATAAGCAAAATGCACAAGTATGTCGAGAACAACCAGGGCAGAGAAGGTGAAACGGCTGCAGAGTGAGGCCAGTGACTTTGTAGCTTATAAAGTAGCTCTCTGTACCTTGGCAGCTGGGAAGATTAGGGTGAAAGAACCAGATAAACTAGTGGCCAACTGCAAAGGGGACTCGGAGATTTAATTTGTACATGTTATATGAGAACTACCTATGTAACAGAGAATTTTAGTAGATTTGTCTGTGGTTTTATTGTATATGTAGTGACTGTTGATGTTTTTGGATGATGCCATGGCCTTTGGGTAGTGCAACAAAAGTTTATGAAGTTAAAAACATAGTCAGAATATATAAACATCAATACCTGGGTGCTGCCCCAGAAAAAGGAAAATGTCTGCCTGGTGAGAAAAGAATGTCAAAGTTAGTGTCAATTCCAGAACAGGAGAAGAGCCTGCGAGATCCGCCCCAGGGGCCCCTCTAGTCCAGACTCCTCTTCTCACAGTGACCAACCAGATGCCTGTGGGAAGCCCACAAGCAAGATTTGAGCACAAGAGGCCTCTCACCTCCAGCAGTTTCCAGCAAGTGGTCTTCAGAAGCATTGTTGCCTCTATTAACCTTAAATCTGCCTTGTAGGAATCCTTAGCAGATGACTGCCGTGCCTGGAGACAGTCAGGTCATGCATCCACAACAATGCTCAGAGGAGGAATGACTGCTGGGAAAAGCGCAGAGAGGAAAAACGCCCTGGTGCATCTGCAGCAACACAACCGGATGCCTTTCTCTGCCGCAACTGCAAAAGAACATGTCTCTCCCCTATCAGTCTCTACAGCCACAGCAGGCGCTGTAACTCGCCAACCTTTGGACTTCATCCCTGAAAGCACACTCCTCCAGTGTCTCCAGCTGTGGAGGCAAAGCAAAACAATCGTGGCTAGCAGCCATTGATAGCCTTCTCCATGAATTTGTCCAATCCTCTTTTAAAGGCCATCCCTGCCTCCTGTGGCAGTGAGTTCCATAGTTCAACCAATCTGCTGCGTGAATAAGTGCTTTCTTTTATCACTTGTGAATGTTCTGACATTGAGCTTCATTGGATGTCCATGACTTGCTAGTGTTATGAAAGAGGGAGGGGGGGGAATTATTTCTCAACTTTCTCCATGTCATGTCATGGGGGTTAGTTCAAAACATCTGGAAAGCCCCACCCTGGGGAAGACTGCCCTGTTGCCCCAGCTGTTGGTGATGTTTCTTCCAGCACAAGATCTCAAACTGTTTTAGGTCTTCTGTGCTTCCTGTTACAGACAGACCTACAAGGACATGCCTGCATTGTTGGTTCTCCCCATTTATTTTCTTGAGATAGCAGATGAGCTGCTGGCATCTACTTTGGGGTATTGTCAGGACATGAAGTTGGTGTAAAAAGCCAGTCCCTTTGCAATGTGAGCTGTGTCTTCAATGTTTCATCCCTGTTTGTCCTTTCCAGATTCTACATGGACCAGAGTGAGACTTTTCTACACACGTCTCCTTGACAGGCATTAATCAAATTGGAACAATCGAGGCAGGGGTGTTATTTTTATCCAGGGGCACTTTAGCCTGATGGATCCACTCACCCTCCTCAAACGTCTCTGTCCCAAATCCTGCCACCGCTTCTTAGGTTGCTTCTGCTCAATTTTGACATGACTCGGAAATCCAATTAAACCGTTTTTTCACCTTCCCAGTCCCCAAATCCAACATTTCAGTAATTAGTAGAAACAAGCCACTCTCGCACTTGCTCCTTTTTGTAGTCCAGGGGGCTGTGTCCCATGATTTAAAACTAACATTTTCAAAAGCACTTCATGCTTTTGGGGAATGGTCAATTAACCTTCTGTTTCCTGTGGGGAACCCCGTGAAGAACTGTCAACAGTTGGGTTTGCAGAGATTTGCCCAGTGACCTATGAGGCCAGGAGGTTCACAGATGCATGTAACTGTGTCATCATAGATTTGTTTCCTGGATGACAATATCGCAAGAGAATGAGCCAACTGCTTGTCGGTTTTTGGCTTCTTCTGTAGCACACGGGTGACCAGCTGAATCGATCACGATGTGCTCTCCTCCCAGCTGGTGTTATGGGGTGTATTAATGGGGAACACAAGGACATAAGGGGATTTCTGGTATCTTTCAGACATTTCCCCTTCCTCTTTCCCTACATAATCTTTTCTTATTGATACTAATAACTCTGTAGACCAGAGAAAAAATTCACAAGCTACCTGCTGAGTTTTGTGTGCATTTTTAAACTATATATATAACTTGAGAGTAGCTATCCTAGTTGTCAACTATAGAGAAAGAAAGCAACATGCAGAGCAATCCTATACCCATAATTTATGCTGATGCAGTCGGGGGGGGGGGAGGAATGTTGTAACTGCATCATCAGAACAGCTGCTGTATCCAATATTCACTTATCCTGGGACACACACACAAAACACAGGAAATGGTGCAAAAAGGCAGACACACATCCCCGGCTACCTACGTGCTCTTGTAGTGATGTGGGAAAGCTTAAAAAAATGCTCCCAATGATGTCAGGATAGCTGCAAAGTTCTGCCACCAAAAGAGGTCTGGAGGAGAATAGGTGATGGTGCCATTGTGCTGCTCCCCTGGAAGGGGGTATGTCCACCCCCCCATGGCTGCGCCCTCAAAACAGCTTTGGGCATGTCTCACGTTCTTCCCATGTAATAGAACTTCATCAGCCAGCCTAATTTAGATTGCTCCAATATACACTATTCTAATAGGATACAATCTGCCGCTAAGAACATAAGAAGAGTTGCTGGATCAGGCCAATGGCCCATCCAGTCCAGGATCCATGTTCTCACATTGTCCAACCAGATGTGGTTAGGAAACCTGCCAGCCGGACCCAAGCGCAAGAGCCCTGCCCCTCCTGCAATGCCCAGCAGTGGGCATTCAGAAGCACATGGAGGCAGAGCAGAGCCCTCCTGGCTAGTAGCTCCATGAATTTCTCTATTCCTCTTTTAAAGCCATCCAGGCTGGGGGCCATCTCTGCCTCCCGTGGGAGCAAGCTCCATGGTTTACGGTAGCTATGCACTGGTCTATTCAAGCCCAAATACACAGAATCCACATTGTTATTAGCTCTGCAATGGATGTACCACGAACTCCCACCATAAGCTGTTTATGATGCGCAATCTCATCCGAAGGAATGGGTGCTGGACTATTGGACAATGGATTGCGTCCCTTTAAGGCATTTGCTGGCTGCTGTTTGCAGTGGCTCAAGGTGGGTGGAGAACGCAGGAAAGACTGTTCTCGCCTCTCTCAGGAACATCATTAGACACAGAGAAGGATGTTAGTGGCCAAGAGAGACGGGAAGTGGTGCGCAGCTTGCACCGTGGTCACCTACTAACAAGTGTCAAAGTCACCCACTGCTGACAGTGGAGGTGCCAGGGCTGAATTGCTGCCAATAAGTTAAGCATCCCATCTCGGGGTGTGGGTGTGTTTAAAGAGCTGCTGACAGATAGTGATTGCCCTTCTCCGTGACTGAAGGGGGAAGCAATGTGTTGCCTCTCCTCTGCACTCAGGATGGATTACTCATTCAAAATGACAGGTCCTGTCCAGCTTCTCCAAGTTTGGAGTGCTCTCGCCGCACAGATACTTAACGTTAATTCAAGAACCAGTCATGTCAGATGGCCAAGTTCAAATCCCCTGTTATGTACTGAGTTGAATAGGATCCAAACTGCAGCAGTCTGATTGGTCCTAGAACAATGCAGCAGTATGACTGGTTGGCAGGAACCACCCAATCATGCTCCAGATAGAAGTGAATCCACAACCTGATTGGCTTACAGTAGAATTCCGGAATTAGCCAATCATGTGCAGCCCACTGTGTAAATAATGTATATAAAGCAGATACTTTGAGGGGACTTTCATTCATTCCTCCTCACCACTATGAGCTGAATAAAGAGCATGAAATCACTTTGCGACTCTGAGTATATTTCATCCCCCCTCCTCCCTCCCTCCCTCTCTCTCTCTCTCTCTCTCTCTCTCTCTCTCTCTCTCACACACACACACACACACACACACACAATACTATGTTTTGAAAGGCCTGAGCCAATAATAAACACCATCTACTGGGCTTGCTTCCTCCCATGTGGCTCTCATTTAGGACATATCCCCAGCACACTGTCTCCATTGACGGGTAAATATATATGTGTATTTTTTAATACCTCAAGAGGGAGCTGAATGATAAAAGAAACCTGGTGCATTAACTAAAAGCTCTGTGATTTTATATTGATCTCGCCATGCAGATGTCAGCACTTCTAATAATTCTTTCAGTTAAACCCAAACGTGATCAAGTTCAGGTTTTCGTAATACAATTAGGCTTGTATGGTGGTTCTGGGACGAGGCAGGAAATACTGACCTTTCCACTACTTCTCAATGTGGACCAGAATCACATTGCTTGTTTTCTTTGTCCCTGGATGTGTGATGTCAAATGGATCCCTCTCCTCATCTGTCCACAGTCAGTGGATTTTTCCCATTGGCCTTAAAGAGAGGGAATAATCTGATGAATAGCCAAACAGTAAAATGCAGCTGAAACGGAGAGGGGGGGGTGTCCTTCACGTTTTTGTATTTGATTTACTTCCTACTTCCTTATTTAATCACTGGGTTCCTAAAGGCCCCCTTGGGTGTGAATGACCCATGTTTTGTTGCTAGGGATGTGCCACTGACCCAAGCCAAGACCCCTGCCCTAGTTCACCTATCAGACAAAAATGAATATATTCCAGGAGCTATCAGCTTCCATTATCACTAACTGAGCCTGGCAGGTGGAGACGGGCCTCATTATTTTTAATTGGGTCCTATAGTTCTGCAGTTAAATAAAACACAATGGGCTCAGTCATTCAGGAAGATCTGCAGAAGACCTTCTGAGGAATAGGAGCCCTCCAGGAGAATCCCGTCCTCCCCCTCCATGTCTACCGGACTTTGGCAGGAAAGGACTGCACAGTGGATGGTGCCCAGCACAATCCTGCTCTTTTGTCTGCTTTGGAGTCAAGAGAAAACCAATTCTGCTCCTTTTATTGTTTTTGGCCTTTTTCAAAACAATACACACTCTCTTAAGCGAAGGGGCCGTAGCTCTGTGGCACAACATCTGCCTTGCAAGGAGAAAACATTGAGCTAGGTGGAGCCAGGATCTGACGTAGTATAAGGAAATATTAATGAATGATGATGATGATGATGATGATGATGATAGTTTACAGTCAATCAATGAAGTTACTCAATCCACTATGAAATGTCTGTGAAGGGCTCATGATGAAGGCATTCTTAGCGGCAGCCCCACAACGGTGGAATGTGATTACGTGAGATGTCAGAGTCCGACCAGGCTGGCCCATCCATTTGGCCACTGGGAGAAGAGGATGGGCCATTGGCTGGATATAGCCGGCTCTTCTTAGGTTGTTCTCTTCATTCTCTTGCAGCCTTCAAGACGTTCCACCTTTTCCCACCACCTTTAGCAACTTGTTTGATCTGAGCTGCATAACTTTCCAATGTTTACCTAATTTTGATAATTTTACATTATGCTGGATTAGCGTTGGTCCTCTTGGCTTTTTAGAAACATTTTGAAATATTGTTTTAAGATTTTGGCACTGCTTTGCAGTCTTAAATTGTATTTTATTGCTTATCTGATATGTCATTTGCAAACATATTTTGGATTATTTTTTCCCTTGAAAAGTGGTATGCAATTTATTAAATAATCAATTACATCTCATTCCTCTTTGCTGCTTTGTGTGTGTGTGTAATCTGAGAGCTGAAAAATAAAAATATACTCAGTTTGCCATAAATGCTTCCATTGTAATTCAAGGTGGATGGCAGGGATGGTTAGATCTGTCAATTTACGTTTCTCTAAATTTTTCATTTTCCAGTATTTCCAGTCCAACACATTTCCACATTCATTTGTGTTAAATATCTATCTATATATGTTGAACTTTTAAACATTAAAACTCTCTTCCTCCTAATAAACACACCTTTGCATGTGATTTTGCCTAATATAACACATTTTAAAAAGAATTTTCCCCAAATATAATACAGTTTAAATGTTATTTTAGCTTTTAATAATAAAGAAAAATTTAAATTGTCCCATAAATATGCATGTTTGAACACATTTTTCGGCATTGTAAAATCTGGCGAAGTGCAAATTTTAAAGCCAAGCTGCACTCTGGTTTGCATATTGTTTTGAGAATGAGACCCCACGTCCATGCTTCAGTTTCACAAGGCCCTGTGATTTCCATTCCCATTTGCAATGAGCACTGATACGGAAGGGGGGGGGCATGTCTTCTTCACCTTCTTCTTCGCTACAATATATCCATTTATTTCCAATTGTCAATGTCAAAAGGGACTAAAATCTATAAAATTCATAGAAAATCAACGTGCCAATTTGCTCAATTTCTCTAGGACTCCATGACACCTCCCCTGTCCTCCATAATCCCTCAAGCAAGGTGTCAAGACCCTAATCCTGTCAAATCACTCTGCCAAGCCTTTCCTCCGGCCAATGCCAGGTGGCAGACTATGCATACATGGACCATTGTCTTCTCATCACCGGTACTCAGGATGTGCTTATCTGTGCATATCTCCAGCTCTGCATATTCCCCCCTCCCTCCTCCATAGGTTAATCCTGTGTAACCCAACCTCTTCTTAATGTATTCATTATGTAATCTGTGTAACCCAACCTCTTCTTAATGTATTCATGATGTAACTGGGATGTATTCTGCAATGTATTCTGGGACATGGAGGGAAGTTTCAAAAGTTCATGTCACCCCTTTCTCGCTGTTCAATCTCGCCTTGAACCTGTTGCGCAATAAACTTGGATCTTCTGCAGCTTGCTCCTGTCTCCGGCTGAGCTCATTTTCCTCCGCAGGGACCTGCGGACTTAGTCCGATGAGCTGGGTGGCAGAGCAGCCTCGCACCCAGATTTTACCGTAACAGATGGCGCCCAAGCAGGGACACGCGGTTCTCCCGTGTTGCTGACCGGGGGCCCTGAAATCTTCAGCCGGCTCCGGGCCATTTTGCCTGGGAAGATCCTTTTGGACCCCCGGCCATCTTCCGGGCGGTAATCAAACGCCCCAGGAGCTCAGCCGGGGAGCAAAGAGGGATCCAGCCGGCTTATTCATCAATCCCGGGATCACAGTTGAAAATGCGTGAGTATAAGGAAAAATCCAGTGCACTGGTGGGAAGGGGGTGGTAGTCTCCTGGCAACTGAATTCTCTGCCCTCCTCTCTATCGCTCCTTCTTACTTTTCTCTTGGTCCAGTTAGTGAGAGAGACCATGGACTGCTGCTCAACCCGAAAGGGGGGTTCTGAGCTCTATCTCTTTATCTCAATATCTCCAGCCAGCCGCCCCAACTGAGAGCCCGAAAGTAAGATGGAGAGAACCGGTTTTAAAAAGAGCCGACTCACCGTAATGGGCATCTCATTTGAAAGCAAGGGGTTGGAGCTCTCTTTCCGAACTTCCCTAGTGCCCGGCAAGGGGGCAGGAAGGGGTCTGGCTTTCTGTCTCAATCCCAGCCGCACTGGTCGGTGCCACGTAACACGTGTATCGTGCGTGAGCCTGCTTCCAAAAGCAAGGGGGATTTTCGGTTCAA
This sequence comes from Podarcis erhardii, assembly GCF_964252035.2. Classification (NCBI taxonomy): domain Eukaryota; kingdom Metazoa; phylum Chordata; class Lepidosauria; order Squamata; family Lacertidae; genus Podarcis; species Podarcis erhardii. The sequence goes on along the minus strand of NC_138502.1, from coordinate 54,155,147 downwards.
AACTCTATCCAGGGATCACCCGATCTGGCACGGCATGGCGTGGGCATTCAGTAGGGCCCCTTTTCCTGAGATTGTGACGATAGGTAGGAGGTTGCCAGGAGGGATAGCCCAGGAGGAATTGGGCAGGATTTGGCAGAGTGGAAAGGAACCCCAAGATTTGGAATAGGAAATAAGGAAAGGAATGAGAGGTAACCGGATAGCTAGAGCTCAATAAACCACTAGGAAGTTGCCAAGCAACAAGGAAAAGGAAAACCCTAAATAGCCCCCTGTACAAGTTACCCAAATCCTAATCAACCCCTCTCTTTCTCCCTTCTCTATCCCAGAAAAAAAACAACAACAAAAAGCAACAACAACAACGTATGCATATATAAAGGGGTACCCAGTCAACTAAGCATTGTGAGCCCTGCCAGTTTGAATAACTGGTGGTGTGTTTGAAGAGGCAAGGAGGCTCATAAAACCATGTGGGACCTTCCTACTAATTTCACTTAATGAAACCAAAGGAAGCGGGCCAACTCCTTGCAATAACCAACAAAAGGATGAGAATATATATGTTTACATGTTGTCTGTTATGTGTGTTGTCTGTTAATACATATATGAGAATATGTATGTTTACATGTTGTCTGTTATGTGTGTTGTCTGTTCCTTCTGTCTCTGACAGACTGCCTTTCTTAAGTGTGCATAGTTTAAACTACAAGCTTGCTTCAAAATTTTAAATCTAAGGAAGCCATGCTGGACCTTATCAATCCTAAATAAGACAAAAATGAGAATGAAGTGTGCAAATGTTTACCCCACCTCTTGCTTTGCCGCAACTTTTGAGTTTGTGAGTCTACAGTCTTATTTTGGAATGTGCTGATAACCTAATGTTTCTGCTGCAAAAGGGTAGTTGAGCACAACTGCTCTCTCAAGCTAAAATGCAGTGTCTGTATTTCATTAAGCACATGCCTATGAAAATAGGTATTCCTTCTAAGAAAATTGTTAATAAAAGGTAGAAGCTTCGATAGACAACAATTGTCTATCTATAGAGTCCAGTCCTGATATCAGTCTCTAAGATCAGCCAGGGTTTCCTGGCTTCTTATTGGAAAATGCCTCCCCCACTTGTTTCAGTCTCTTTCAGGTCCCCCCCTTACTTCTGTGCCAAGTGAATTTACTCCTGAGTAAGCTTCCTTCAACAAAAGTACCCGACATCTCACTTTCCTATGTATCATTATTTAAAAAATCTTAATTAGGCGTACTATTCCTATGCAAGTTCAGAAACATTATTAACTTTTGTACCCCTTTTAAATCAAATCCAGGACTGTTTTTATTATTTGTGAGTGGTTATATCAACTGAAATAACCCTATGCTTATAAAATATTCTCTCCCAGATTCTCTTCCTATCTTATCTTAGGAAAACTGTTCTTCCTTTAAGATCTTTTCTCTAGGAAGCTGCACTCTTTAGTCTAAGGAAGTAAACTCTCACTCAAACTAGCTTCAAGATCTGCTAAAAGGGTTCTGTATAAAGTTGGGTACTTTTATTTTCCTCTTCCTTAGTACATGATAGGAGCATTGATTGTGGTCTCTTCCCCAGTTGTGGCTGTGTACATAAGTATGTGTGTGTCTCTCTGGTAGCACAAATCTTGCTATGAACCCTGTATTTTAGGGTTGGACTAGATGACCCCAGGGTCCCTTTCAACTTTCCCAATTTGTGGCTGTGTGGAGGGCCATGTGTCTGCAAGCATGTGATGAGTTGAAATTCAGCCCAGATTTGCTCTTTGGTTTTTTTAGAGGTGAGAGGTGAAAGCCGTGATGTTTTGAAGCAGAACTGGTGAGGTCAGGCATTTGAGTGATTACAGTGTTTATCATTTACAAAAATCAGACTTAAAAGTCTACTCAAAGGACTTCCGGGTTAGCGCCATCGGTAATGGCGGACTCCCTCTGATTCGGAGGGACTAGCTCTGCAGAAATTGGGTCTGTACCGCTACGGCGAAGCAGAGACCCTCCAAAAATCACAGACAGGCGAAGCCTGTGAGCGTGGGACTCGGCGGGTACCCGCCCCCCAATTTGAAAAGGAACCCGATTACGGGCTCCGGAGCGAAGCGGGGAGAGCGGTGCGGTGCTGTGAGTCAATTGCTTCTTCTGCGGAGTGAAGCCGCACAGCCGTTACTGGAGAGCGCTGACTTTTTCCTGTGACAATTCGACTACAAAAGCAACTACCCGTGAGTAGGATAAACTGGAAAATTGAAAAAAAAGGAAGGAAAAAAAGCTTAATTCGGTACCGAAGCGGGAAGGTATAAACAGGAAGTCCGCCTTCCGCTTTTTGTAAATAGACTAAAGCAAAGAAGTTGCAAGCTAAAGCCTTGGAAAGGTGATCGGAAAGGACTAAAATTCCAACATTAAAATAAGTGAACTCTCCCCTTGGCTGCAGGAGAGAGGGGGGAGAGGTTTGGACTATATTTGCCTGCAAGAGAGAGGGAAGGAAATAAAAATCTACTGCTCAAACCTGGGAACAGACTGCCAATGGACAATAAGATTGCCGCATGGTGAAACGCACTGTTTGAGAATAGAGTACTTTTTGACAGTCAGCTCTGCATGGGAGATACATTGTTTTTCGCTGTTTCCTCCTGATCTTGAAAGAAGGGGAAATAACTGAAAAGTAACTGAAATTGAAACTGTTTTTTATTTTGTGAAATGGGGTTTGAAAAGTGCTATTTTCTAATGCAACAAGTACAGACTGCTACTGTGTCCCCCTAGAGGAAGTTTCTGAAATTTTTACAATAATTGGGCCAGGGGAATTTTCCACTTTAAAACAAATTGTGGCTGTGGGATTGACCTTGGGCACTCAGCTAAAGTGATATGGCAGATGGAAAAGAAAAAGTAGACTCGCTCCAAGACAAAACAACGAGGTCTGGGAAATCTTTTCAGCGAAGAGCATCAACATCTGGCCCTTCTGCCTCATCTGCAGCTGCATTTACACAATCTAAGTCAAAAGGTATGTCATCTGAAGAAGTTTTAGCACTTGCATTAGGTAAGATAAATGAATCACTGGAAAAATTAAGTAAACAAGTGGTTGAAGCATCAACTAAAATTGATCAAAACACTATAAGCATTAACAACTTGGGACAAAAAGTGAATACTAATACAGAAACTATTGAGAAATTGCTACAGGAATCTACTCTGACTCGACAGACTGCTGAAGAAGCTAAGGAAAAAGCAGCCGCTGTAGAGGAGAAGATACCAGACATACAGAGGCAATTGGAGGATCACAGGTCGACGCTTTCTATGATTGAACTTAAGGAGAAACAAACGAACTTGAGGATCAGATCTGTACCTGAATTAGAGAAGGACAGTCTGACAGATTTTCTTATGCAGGAATTTGCAGACTTTTGGAATCTGGATTTGGAGAAAGAAGAATTTAAGATAGTGAGTGCTTTTAGACTTGGAAGAGGGGGGAAGAAGAACAGGGTGAGAGACTGTTTGATTACCCTTCGAACAAAAGAGGAGAGAGACAAAATTTTGAGCCTGCACTTTCAGAAGACCTTGGAAATACATCAGTATTCCGAAACATCTTTTGGACCTTAGGTCCAATTACCGAGATTTGGTTGCCTTGCTGAGAAGGAATAGAATTGCTTTTAGGTGGGAATTTCCCCAAGGCCCATCTTTTAGCTTTAAAGGAAGAAAGATAAAAATAAGATCAGTGGACGACAAATGAAAATTCTTGAAAGATCACAGAGAAGACCTGCAGAAAGAATCTGGAGAAGAGCCAAGAGCATTGGACAGAGATCCAACAGACAGAGGACCAGAACAAAAAGCATTGGACAGAGGATTACTAAAAAGAGGAATACTAGACATAGTAAGATTACCCTTTGGATTGGACTGTCCAGAGAAAGTAACAGTAATACCACCGACAGAACAAGAGCAAGCACTTGGTGCAGTTGGAGGAAAATCAGAATAATTACATCATGGCCCTGCAAGTATTGAGCTGGAATACTAATGGTTTGAACTCGCCTCAAAAAAGGAAAAGAGTCTTTCATCTATTAAAAAAGGAACAATTGGACTTGATTTGCCTACAGGAAACACATGTGATAAGGCTCCATAGGAAAGTATTGACTAATAAAAGATTGGGCCAAGAGTTTATCTCATCAGACAAAGTTAAAAAAAGAGGAGTAGTAATTTATGCAAAGGAGAGCCTATCACCGAAATTTATATTTAAAGATGATCAAGGAAGATTTGTGGCAATTGAAATTCAACTACAAGGAGAGAAATTTTTGATACTAGGCGTTTATGCACCGAATGAGGGAAAATCAGAATTTTTAAAAAAGTTGCATGAGACTTTGTTGGACCATTTGGATTATAATATGATCATGATGGGGGATATGAATGGAGTGGTATCTACAAATATGGACAAGGCACAGAGACAGGTAGTTACTAAGGACGGCAGACTACCAAAAACCTTTTTTGAGATGACTGACAACTTGGACTTAGTTGATATTTGGAGGACAAAGAACCCCTTGGGTAGAGAGGGAACTTTCTTCTCTGAAGCCAAAATGACGTGGACAATAATTGCCCAAATTTGGATAACTAGAGGACTGGCTCCAAAGACTAGAAAAGTGGAAATCTGTCCTAAAACCTGCTCCGACCATAATGCTGTGAAAATGGAGATGAAACTAACACCAATTGGCTCCTTCAGATGGAGGATGAATGACACCTTGTTTAGGGATGAAGAAGTGACCAAGAAGGCCCAAAAAACCTTGAGAGATTATTTTGAGATAAACATGAATACTACTGTCGAAAAAAGAATTATCTGGGACGCAAGCAAAGCGGTTATGAGAGGGTTTCTGATACAACAGAATGCAATAAAGAATAGAACTCAAAATGAGAAAAAAGACAAAATTTTGGAGAAAATAAAAGAAGGTGAGAAGAGATTGAGAGCGAAACCAAAGTCGCAAGAGATTTTGAGAGAAATAAAGTTACACCAAGTACAATATATGAAAATGATGAACCAGGAAATAGAGTGGAAAATCAAACAGATGAGACAAAAGACACTTGAATCGGCCAACAAATGTGGGAAATTGTTAGCCTGGCAAATGAAAAAAAGACAAAAACTCAATACTATTACAAATTTGGAAGTGGAAGGAAAGAATATACAGAATCCAGTGGAGATTAGAAAATGTTTCCAGAGATATTTTAAACAACTATATACACAAGGGCCACAGAAAGAAATTGATATAGACCAATTTTTGAAAATAAATGGATTACAAAAAAATCTCTCAAGAAAATAAGCTAATGCTGAATTATAAAATAACTGAACAGGAGGTAGAAGGTGCCATCCAAAATATGCAACTGGGGGGACTTCCGGGTTAGCGCCATCGGCAATGGAGATGTTCCTCTGACTGAGAGGAACCCGCTCTGCGAAAATCGGGTCTTGCCGCCGCGGGGAAGGCGGAGACCCTTCAAAAATCCCAGGCAGAGGGAGCCTGGGAACGTGGGATTCGGCTGACACCAGGAGCGCCCCCCCTACCCGCAGGGAAACCCCCTTTTTGGGGCTTCGAAACGACGTGGGGTGAGCGGCGTGGTGTTTTGAATCGACCGCTATTTTTACGGAGTGAAGCCGCACAGCCGTTGCCGGAGAGCGCTGACTTTTTCTTGTGGACAATTGGATTTCAAACAACAACCCGTGAGTAGAACGGGGAATTAGGTTTTTAAAACAATTTAATTTGGCAAGGAACGGGGAAAGGTCTAAACAGGAAGTCCACCTCCCCCTTCTGTAAATAGACTGAAGCAAAGAGCTTGTTAACTAAGGTCTTGGAAAGTTCTACGTAAAGGATTAAAACTTCACTGATTGAAACTATTACTTACACTCCCTTTGGAAGCAGGGGAAGCCTGCTGGAGAAGGTAAAATTTAGGAACTGAAGCGTCACGTCTCCAAACCCGGGAGAGGTCCGCGAGGAGTCCATCGACGGTGAATAGAAAGGCTTGACAGCTGTCAAATTTGACAGCTAGCTGTTAAGATACAAAGAAAGACTTTGTTTTCATTGTCCATTTCTGCGTCTAAAAAGAAGGAAAGGTAACTGGAATTGTTATTAATTTACTTTTGAGACTTTTGGGCACTGTGCTGGAAGGATTGATAGACTGCTTTCCGCTAGAGGGAGTTTTGGGACATGGTCATAAGAATGCAGCTGGGAAATTAGCCTAAAGATAAAAACTCTGAGAAATTAGCTTTGACCCTGGACATTTCAAGGGTGTCAGCGGAGAAAAAAGTTATGCTTGAATTGAATAGGACATTTTATCTGTTGGGAAAGCTGCATGAACAGATAGATGCCATGGCTACCAGCGTTGATATTTTGGGAACAAAAGTAGGCATCAGTAAAGAAGTCGACAAGAATCCGGCACAAGAATCTTTCTCAATTGAACAAATTGAAGAACCAGAGAAGGAGAAAGTCGTTGTTAAAGTGATGCAAGGGGGAGCTTTAACCCTACAGAGACAATTGGAGGATTACAAGTTGAGGCCTTACATGACTGTAATTAGGAGAAGCCAGTTTTTGGAGATGGGAGCCTGGCTTGATTTGGAAAATGAAAAGTGGAGAGATCACCCTATGTGGGGATCAAATTACTTTTGGGATATGAATTTGAGCCAGGAGGGGACTGAAGTTTCTGGGGCCTTTGGACTCGGAAGAAGTGTGAAACAAGATCGGGAATACTTTATGGGCCCTATCTTTAATTATGGAAATCTGGCAGACCTGATAAGAAGGAATATGACCATCGCTGGGTTGGAGCTCCCCCGAGAACTGTTTCTTAATACTAAAGATTATCAAGAAGATCGGCAGATGGGACATGAAAAAGACTTAAGAGCCTCGGATTTGAGATCTCCAGGTTGATGGACTGTTGTAAGCCGATGGAACTGTTGGCAGGGGCCGAGACCGGGGAGGGGAGACGGTGAAAGAAAATTGGAAATTTAAAGTGTATATATTGAGAATTTTTTAAAAAAAATGCTTTTAATGAGACATGGAGAAATCGTGGAATGGAATTTTTATGACCCTAGGGGAAATGTCTTAAGAGAATAGGTTTAAATATATCAGTTTTAATGAGAAATAAGATTAAATAAAGTAAAAGTGGATGGCTAATTGGTTAAAGAGAGAATGGAAAATTACAGTATATTAAGATAAATTATTAGGATAAAAATAAAGATGAAGGATTTGCTGAAATATCTATTTGAACTAGAAAACAAAGAGGGGAGGTGTGAGGAGGTCAAGGAAATAAGTCATAGAAAGAAAATCATGTAAAGGTTTAACTTGTTTTTTTTCTGTTTTGATTGTATGTATTTTCTATTTATTTTTTTCTTTTTATCTGTTTTTGTTTCTTTGCTTTTTTATTTTTTGCATTCTTTCTTGGAAATGTCTTGTTGTTGTTTTTTGTATTGTGTTTTCTGTTTTTTTTTTTTTTGTAATGTTTTAAAACCTGAATAAATATTTTTCAAAAAAAACAAAAACAAAATATGCAACTGGGTAAATCTCCAGGGCCGGACGGTTTAACTTCAAGATATTATAGATCCTTGAAAGATTGGATAATACAACCATTAAAGGAATGCTGGCTGACTGGGAACAGTTATGGACCACAGGTATGAAGTTCACGGCATGTAATGCCTTAAGAGAGAATATTATGAAAATGATATACAGGTGGTACATGACACCAGTCAAGCTTGCAAAAATATATCATTTGCCTGATAATAAATGCTGGAAATGTAAAGAGACTGAAGGTACATTCTTTCACCTTTGGTGGACGTGCCCAAGGATTAAGGCTTTCTGGGAGATGATCTATAATGAAATGAAAAAGGTATTTAAATATACCTTACTGAAAAAATCAGAGGCCTTTCTCCTGGGCATGGTCGGCCAATTGGTGTTAAAGAAGGATAGAACTTTTTTTATGTATGCCACAACAGTAGCAAGAATACTTATCGCAAAGTATTGGAAGACACAAGATCTACCCACCCGGGAAGAGTGGCAGATGAAGTTGATGGAGTACATGGAGCTGGCGGAAATGACTGGCAGAATCCGAGACCAGGGAGAAGAGTCGGTAGAAGAAGATTGGAAGAAATTTAAAGACTATCTACAGAAATATTGTAAAATTAAGGAATGTTAGAAGGATGTTGGAATGAAGCTATGTGGTTTTAGCAGTAATGTTATAAAGGAGTATTTAAAGATGGATTATTAACAGGTGAGAATGTAAAGTTATAATATATTAAGATAAATTATTAAGATAAAAGCAAAAATGGAAAGGATTTGCTGAAATAACTATTTGAACTAGAATACAAAAAAGGGAGGTGTGAGGAGGTCAGGGAAACAAGTAAATGAAAGACAAGATATGGAAAAGTTGGTTTGTTTTTAATTGTTTTTACTGTATTGTATTTTGTATTTTTGTATTTTTTGTATTTTTTGTTTTTTTCTGATTTTTGTAACTTTTTTGAAACTTTAATAAATATTACTTTAAAAAAAATTAAAAAATTCTGTGTGTAATTGTTTCTGTATAATGTAGGGTGCATAACTATGAACAACAGAAGGATATGGCTTACACCCCAAGTTTTTTATGGAGGATTCTCATATATTACATGCTTTCTGATAGATCAGGCTGTATTTAGATTAAGTCAACGGATGATCATATTTACTTGTCCCACCTGGCACTCTGCAGTGTGCCAATCTCCTCTACCCATTTATTTATTTATTTATTTATTTTAATTTTGTCACAAAAAATAATTTTATTATTCAGAAGACCCAAATAGTGATTTGTTTTCCTATACATGAAGTTCCCAGAAAGAAATTACCTTTTACTATTTCTTTCTTTCTGTTCCAGAAAACTATTTTGAATCTCTTCTATGACTTCTCTGTATCTCTTGTAGATTCAGTACTGTCTTTAAGGAACAATTGTTCTGTATTTATTTATTAATCTTGGTTTTCCCATATAGCTGTGAAATTAATCTAACCACAACCAAGTATTATTCTTGGAACCATATTTTATCAGGTAGTTTTGAAGCAACACTTTATTATTATTTGAGATGTTTTGATTAGAATGCCAAATGGAAATGGGTGTAGATCATGTCCCAAATTTTATTTATTTATTTGAGGTAACAAGTACCATACGTGGAATAAGGTTCCTTCACTTTCTTTTCATCTCCAACATATTATTATTATTACTGATAACAGGAAAAGTGTATATGCCTTGATTTAGCAGGAATGATCCTTTATAGAGTTAAATTGACTTATTTGGACAAGTGCCCTTTTAAGAATGATTTTGTTTTAACAGATTGGTTTGAAACATTGAGAACCATGGGGCAAGATAAATTCAAATTGGACTCTGTTTGAATTGGGCAAGTGTATCCAGGCTGCAATTAGCTTTTGGTCCTTTCATAGAATCATAGAATCATAGAGTTGGAAGAGACCACAAGGGCCATCGAGTCCAACCCCCTGCCAAGCAGGAAACACCATCAGAGCACTCCTGACATATGGTGGTCAAGCCTCTGCTTAAAGACCTCCAAAGAAGGAGACTCCACCACACTCCTTGGCAGCAAATTCCACTGTCGAACAGCTCTTACTGTCAGGAAGTTCTTCCTAATGTTTAGGTGGAATCTTCTTTCTTGTAGTTTGGAACCATTGCTCCGTGTCCGCTACTCTGGAGCAGCAGAAAACAACCTTTCTCCCTCCTCTATGTGACATCCTTTTATATATTTGAACATGGCTATCATATCACCCCTTAACCTCCTCTTCTCCAGGCTAAACATGCCCAGCTCCCTTAGCCGTTCCTCATAAGGCATCGTTTCCAGGCCTTTGACCATTTTGGTTGCCCTCCTCTGGACACGTTCCAGTTTGTCAGTGTCCTTCTTGAACTGTGGTGCCCAGAACTGGACACAGTACTCCAGGTGAGGTCTGACCAGAGCAGAATACAGTGGCACTATTACTTCCCTTTAAGAGCAAGTGAGCAACTTTCCATGAGTGCAAGACCAGAGCCTACAATAATAAAACCTGTCAGGGAACTGCCATCGGAGAGTCAGGTGGTGGAAGGGCTCAAGGAGGCTAGGAGAGCCTCGGATGCTGAGGAAGGAACCAGCAGGGGGAGAGAGAGAGTTCCCGCAGAAACTCAGTCGGAGGGATGGCTCCAAGATACTTCCAGTGAGAACAGCGGAGAGGTCTCAGGACCTCTGCTGGGGACGCCTACTCCGCGTAGGAAACTGTCACGCAGAGAATCCAGAAGGAGAGTTTCCGTTAAGGAACTCTTATGTTGGCGTAAATTCCGGAAGCGCCCACTGACGGATTCTGCCAGCGATTGAGGTAGCCATGCGTCCATGGCTCCGCGGACTGGGAGAGTTTAGAAACAGATAGCATGAGTTGAGAACTCAACCATTTACGCACAAGCAGCCCCTAAACCCATAACAAAACCCCATAGAAAGGCCAAGGCAAAGACATCTCTCTCATGATATGTCCAAACCTGTGCCAGCTATGGTGAGTGCCCGGCGACATGGTTAAATGAAAGCCCTGAGGGGATTCAACAGGATGTGTTGCTGTATCACTATGTCAGTGTGAGACCACAGAAGAGCTAGTTTCGCACCTGAGAACACAAAAACGGTGGAGCTAAAAAAAACCAAACTGCATTTTTTCCCCAGTCAGTAGTGGACCTTCCTGCTAAATGTAAAGCATAGACCACTATTGAACAAAATACAACAGGTGTTCTTTTATGTGATATCCTATATCCAGCTATCTGCACTACTATACTTGCAAATGACCTTAAGAGGCATGGCTTGCAAGTCCCCTTCAGGTTTGCATAAACCCACACATCTGGTACAGTGGATACCAAGTTATTATTTAGTGCATATCTATATAACATACGCGTACATTGTATTGGTCCGTGTTGCTCCCTCCTTTGCTGCCCTGCTCAACCCACCTCCTTTTCCATTAGAGCCGATTCCCATTCACAGGGCACCACTACCTTCACCGAGATTTAGGGTGCAGAGAAAAGATTTGCAAGTTCTTACAGAACTTTAATGCAAATCTATCTCCGAATGGGGGACTGATACGGAAGGGGGGGGCATGTCTTCTTCACCTTCTTCCTCGCTACAATATATCCATTTATTTCCAATTGTCAATGTCAAAAGGGACTAAAATCTATAAAATTCATAGAAAATCAACGTGCCAATTTGCTCAATTTCTCTAGGACTCCATGACACCTCCCCTGTCCTCCATAATCCCTCAAGCAAGGTGTCAAGGCCCTAATCCTGTCAAACCACTCTGCCAAGCCTTTCCTCCGGCCAATGCCAGGTGGCAGACTATGCATACATGGACCATTGTCTTCTCATCACCGGTACTCAGGATGTGCTTATCTGTGCATATCTCCAGCTCTGCATATTCCCCCCTCCCTCCTCCATAGGTTAATCCTGTGTAACCCAACCTCTTCTTAATGTATTCATGATGTAATCTGTGTAACCCAACCTCTTCTTAATGTATTCATGATGTAACTGGGATGTATTCTGCAATGTATTCTGGGACATGGAGGGAAGTTTCAAAAGTTCATGTCACCCCTTTCTCGCTGTTCAATCTCGCCTTGAACCTGTTGCGCAATAAACTTGGATCTTCTGCAGCTTGCTCCTGTCTCCGGCTGAGCTCATTTTCCTCCGCAGGGACCCGCGGACTTAGTCCGACGAGCTGGGTGGCAGAGCAGCCTCGCACCCAGATTTTACCGTAACAAGCGCCAAAAACAGCCCCTTCCCCTGGACAGTCCTAGGCTGAGAGGCTTGGCAGTTCAGGCAGCCCAAGAGCAAATGCTTGCTGAGAAGACCTCTGTTTTTGCAAAGCTTTTGTTACACCCCAGCTCTAAATGATAAAGTCTTTTAAAAAACCCTAAAAGATGAGAAGTACTCACAAAAGTAAGAGTGAAGGTATAGCAGCCCCGCAGAGGACTTAATATCTGTTGTCACCTTTGTCGTTGTCCCCCCACCAAAGAAACAATCCAGGAAAGAGAGTTGGAAATTATGGCCAGAATAACAGGGGCAACGACCTCAGCTGATGTTGGGCTGCCACATTCTTCAGGAGGGGCATGTCAGAAGGGAGGCAGAAAGGTACAGAGTCCTGATCTGGAACAGATGCTGCAAGCAGACGCAAGCCAAAGAAACAGGATTGCATGGCGTTACATCTCTTTCTGCTCTTCCTCTCCAGAGTCCCTCCAAGGAGATTCGCAGGCCACAGGGGCTTCTCCTCAGCCCCCAAGGATGCTCTCCCACAGCAAAGGCCAGCCTGGGTGGCTCTGATGAAATCCTCTCCAGATGTGGGCTCATTTCGATGCATGAGTATTGGAAAGCAGGTTCCCCCTCTCCGCAAAGTGTGTTAAGAATTGCAACATTAAAAACCCCAAATGGGAAGTCTAAGCTCTGGTTTCCCACAATCGCAGGTTGTAACATAAGCTGTCTCTTCTAAGTATATTTGAGGAGTATATTTGGGGGGCAGCAATGTAAAGAGCTAATCGTACCCCCTTACAGCAGTAATGATAACTGGATTCGTTTACAATTTCTCCAGAAAATCAAAGACCAGTTCCAACGGTTTATACTGAAATAAAAAAACTAAGGTCTATATATAATAAATGTTCATAAATGTACCAAGCAAACACGTACATAAATATATGAACCACATGTCTGAAGCAGCACAGGAAAACAGCCTGGAAACCATTTTGACTCCCAAACTGACCAAATGATTTCTCTGCAAGGTCAAGGAAAATGGAAAAGCCTCTCCATTGTCTTTTCATTCACAAATCCTGTCTTAAGGGTATGTCTGTGTATGAATAGGGTGAGCCTGTGACCTGGCTCAGAAACTAAGTATTTATCATTACAAAAGACTGGCCAGGCTCCCCAGGGTATCCAATCAAGTAACCATTAACAGGTAACCTGCCAGACAGGAGGTAAACAACGAACTCAGATTTCTCTTGAGCTACACCCTTTCTGTGATGTAGGTATGATGTTTCTGAGGGTGGTCTTGGACTCCAGGGCAGGCAATTAAAAATGTCTATATAAGGGCAGGCACACCTTTGTTCGGGGTCCTCCTCCTTTCCTGCGTGTGAGGGGAGCATCCTGTTGCTGGATGCTGGATGCAGGCTTTTCAGCTGCTTTGCTTCTCAATATTCTCTGGTTGGCCTGTTATTTTCTCCGACCGATGGAGAACCTGCAAAAGACTCTATAAGGGCTCTTATTCCCCCATAAGGGAATAAGGGCAGATTTTCATTAATTACAATACTAACTTGCAGACTTGATAAGATTTAATGTGCTTGTAAATTTCAATTTACGGCATGTAATGCCTTAAGAGAGAATATTATGAAAATGATTTACAGGTGGTACATGACCCCAGTCAAGCTTGCAAAAATCTATCATTTGCCGGACAATAAATGTTAGAAATGTAAAGAGAATGAAGGGACATTCTTTCACCTTTGGTGGACGTGCCCAAGGATTAAGGCTTTTTGGGAAATGATTTATAATGAAATGAAAAAGGTATTTAAGTATACCTTCTTGAAGAAACCAGAGGCCTTTCTCCTAGGCATGGTCGGCCAATTGGTGTCAAAGAAGGATAGAACTTTCTTTTTGTATGCGACAACAACAGCAAGAATACTCATCGCAAAATATTGGAAGTCACAAGATCTACCCACTCTGGAAGAATGGCAGATGAAGATGATCGATTACATGGGATTGGCAGAAATGACCGGCAGAATCCGAGACCAGGGAAAAGAGTCGGTGGAAGAAGACTGGAAGAAGTTTAAAGACTATTTGCAGAAACACTGTAAAATTAAGGAATGCTAGAGTGATGTTGGAAAGTAACTAAGTGGTTTTCAGCTGTAATGCTTAAGAGATAGAAAATAAGGATTTGAAATAAGTAAAAGACCTAATGGTGAGCATTTGCTGAACAAACAATTTGAATTGGAATATAAGAAAGGGAGGTGTGAGGAGGTCTGGAAAGTAAGGTAAAAGAAAATATGTAAATGGAATTTATATGTGTTATTTTTGTTTTTCTTTGTTTTTAAATTGTTTTTTATTTTTGTATTTTTGTATTTCTGTTTTTTCTTCTCCTTTCTGTTATAATGTATTAACCTTGAAAACTTTAATAAACATTTTAAAAAAAAAGATTTAATGTGCTTGTTGAATTAGTATTTAGGAAAGCCGGCATTCTAGCACAGAGGTGGGTGTTTGTGGTGGACATTGTCTTCTGAGGATGCTCTCGTGTCACTAAGTCAGTCTTGTGTATACCTTGCAGGCCCCCCATCAGCAGAGGATAGGGCTGAGACTAACAGATAGTCAGGAAAAATGCACAAGGCAGCCGACCTCATAAAGATGAAAACACCGTAAGTAAAGAAGATTTCCCCTCTTACCAATGGGAACTCCGTGTGTTTTATTTACTCTTTTAAGAAATGCTAGTGATAATAGAATCATAGAATTGTAGAGGTGGAAGGGACCCTGAGGTCCATTTAGTGCAGCTAGTGCTTTTTTCCTGGGGGTACACAGACCCCCTAAATATTTTGTGAATCTTTTTACTTTTGTCTATTTACTGTATTTATTTTTTCCGATTTGAACAATAAAATGGTGATCTTCTTGAGTCAAAATGAGAGTACCCCTCAACATTTTTTTTAAAGAAAAAAAGTGCTGAGTGCAACCCCCTGCGATGCAGGAATCTCAACTAAAGCATTCATGACAGACGGCCATCCAACTTCTTCTTAAAAAACTCCAAGGAAGGAGAGCCCACAACCTGCTGAAGGAAACAGTTCCACTGTCAAACCAATCTTACTGGCAGAAAGTTTTTTCTGATGTTTAGTCGGAATCTCCTTTCTTGTAACTTGAAGCCATTGGTTTGAGTCCCACCCACCAGAGCAGGAGAAAACAAGTTTGCTCCATCTTCTGTGTAACAGCCTTTGAGATATTTGAAGATGGCCATCGTATCTCCTCTCAGTCTCCTCTTCTCCAAACTCCAGGCTAAACATCCTCAGCTCCCTCAGCTGTTCCTCTTAAGGCTTGGAACTCAGCTATACAGCTGCAAATCCTGCTTGGCAGGGGGTTGGACTCGATGGCCCTTGTGGTCTCTTCCAACTCTATGATTCTATGAAATAAAATGTTTTAAGTGTGACACTGGATGGTGATGGTGAGCCTTATGGAAAATTCAATGTATTTTTAAAAAATGGTTTTAAAAAAGCATTTTCAGAACGCTTTTTATATGTGTGTAGATTCCACCTTGGTTTCCAAACCCTGGATCATCTTGGTTGCCATCCTCTACACACCTTCCAGATTGCCAATGCCCTCCTTGAACTGAACACAGTGTTGTTCTAGGTGGGGTCTGACCAAGGCAGAAGATATACTATTATTTCCCTTGATCTGAACATTATATTCTTCTGTTGTTGCACTCTAGAACAGCATTCATTTCTCTCTTTTTTGCTGCTGCATCACACTGTTGACTAGATTGGTAACTAGCTCTCTGTAAAATAAATATCTATTTCCCATCTCTCGTGAGCTGCAGCAGGCTAAATCCTTTCCAGGCTTGATGACTGATCAAGTATGCAGGATTAAAATGCAACAAGCAGGTGCATTTATCTGCCTGAATCCTTAACGGTGCAATAACACCCCACTTATTGCTTGTAATATTTAGAATTAATGAATGTGGCCTTGAATAATTGATGGCTGTTTTAGCACAAGCAAGAATTCAATTAAATTCGAACAAGAGACATCCAGGCATGTGGTAAGGAATTCCTCTTTCCATTTTGTCTGACTGCAAACAATGCCGTTCAGATCTGGTCATTTAAGACAACTGGCAATGGAATGGGTGTGCAAGACGGAGGGGCACGGCACGTATCAGATTGCTCAAAAGTCATTCATCATGTCAGAGCAAGGCAGGAATCCGAACTCCTGGAAAGAATAACGGGTCGGAGATCTCTCTGCATGGAGGTAGGATGGCATGGAGCTGAACGCAGGCTGTAAAATGCAATAGGAATAATTAGAGCATTTGCCTGAAAAATGCTGCAGGTTCCAGAGTGGCGCTTGGCCCATCGCCCTAAAGGGAGCATGGCAGAAAACAGGATCAGGCGTGGGGTCTGAAGCACTTTCCTTAGGCATCTGGCTTCTAAGAACCCCAGCCTCCCAAGAGCAAAAGTACAAGCTGTGAAGCCTTAGAATGGGGGCTCTGTGTCCTGGCGAGGGGCTGGGAGAGAGGCAGCTATAGGCACTTGTGGTGGGCATGTCCGAAGGTGGCAGATTGGGGGGAACAAGTGTTTAATGAGCAAGTGTTTAAAGTGTCAACAAGTATTTTACTCAGGGTTTAATGAAATAGAGCTAGTGCTGTGTAGCGGTTAGACTAGAGTGTCAGACTAAAACCTGGCAGGGACCAGGGTTCAAATCCTCACTTGGCCATGAAGCTCACTGGGTAGCCTTGGGGGCCACTCACTGCCTCTAAGCCTGACCTACCTTGCAGGGTTGTTGTGGGGATTAAATTGAGGAAAGGGGAAGCCATCTAGATAGTAATGAATTAAGTAAAATTACTCAACAGCATGTCTGCAGCCCTTGCATTACTGAATCTGTATTTAAATGAGAATCAGGACTAGGTGGATAAAGCACTAACTGGGATTTCTCTTAGTGGCAGCATAAATGGTTATAGCTGCATTCCGGAATGACTTAAAAGGTGCAACCCTGAATCCCTGGCACAAAAGAGGATAGCCTCTTGCCCTTATGGGAAGATTGATCCACAAGTTAAGACCAGCTAGAGGAAGAAAGCACAAAGGGACACCTTGGCGGGAGAAAGGGGGAGCTTTATTTTGTTCAGAAATTCTCCAGAAAACCAAAGACCAGTCCCAAAGGTTTACATTAACTTGTGGATCACTTAATAAGAATGTGTTTTACAGATGTATACTGCTGTTAGTTGTTTATGTGTGGGAATACAGGTTTTCATAATGTCTTTCGGGGGGCCTCCAGGAAAATAAAAATCAAATACATAAAAAACAGGGGTTCCCAACATGTGCCCATGGGCACTGCAAATCTCTGAGAAATCATCCCCCCTGGAGCCCAACAAGGCACCCTGCCTCTTCCACTTATTTTTTAAATTTCTCTTTTAAAAAACAATTTGGGGTCATTGTTGAGGTGTTGCTGCTGTATGATTTTAGGGGGGTTGTTTGCAGGTAGGGGTTATCTTTTGAGGGAAACCCTCCTCAGCTTCTCATTTTTGTAGTCATCTGTTTAGTTCTCCACATTGGTTTGCAAATGTTTTTAAAAATATTCCTCATGAAATTCACTAGCACTTTAGTGCAGTTTTCTCCTGCAATTTTGCCTACTATACACATCTTTGCAAAACAGTTCCTCCTCCTATAATTTTTGTATGTTATCTTCACTTATATATGCATTTACACCATGTGTGCCCTTTACACTGGCTTACTAGCAGTACATGTGAAAAGAATATTGGGGTCTTAGTGGACCACAAGCTGAACATGAGTCAACCATGTGAGGAAGCAGCAAAAAAAGCTAATGCTATTCTAGGCTGCAGCAACAGAAGGCTAGTGTCTAGACCAAGGGAAGTCATAGTCCCACTCTATTCCAGACCACACCTGGAACACTGTGTCCAGTTCTGGGCACCACAATGTAAGAAGGATGTTGACAAGCTGGATAGTGTGCAGAGGAGGGCAAGCAAGAGGATCAAGGGATCAACCAAGCCTTATGAGTAGCAGTGGAGCAAGCCAGTGTGCGTGCCCTGTGCCTGAAGGAGGGACCAGCTGCCCACGGGGGCGGGGCCAGCTGGGGCTCCGTGGGGCCTCCGAGGAGTCTGCCTGCCTCCTCCCATTCAGCCGCCCTACGGACTTCCGGAGGCGGCGCGAAACAGCGATGGCGGTCCTCTTCACTTTCTGAAGAGGGGCTCCGCAGGAAAGGGTCGTTCGCTGCGGCATAGCGACGACCCGTTAGGAAAAACCACGGGCAGAGGGAGCCCGTGGCCGTGGGACTCGGCGGGCGCCAGGAACTCCCCCAGAAGTGTTGAAGGGACCCCGTAAGGGGCTCCGGAGCGCGAAAGGGGGAGCGGCGCTGTGAGTTCATCGCTCTTTCTGCGGGAGGCGAAGCCGCGCGGCTGCTGCTGATGAGCGCCGACCTTTCTTCCTGTGAACATCAATTTGGCAAGCAACATACCCGTGAGTAAAGTGAACTACAATTTGGACTCAAAATATCTCTTTTCCGGGTTTGAAAACGGGAGACGAGTAAAAGGAAGTCCGTCTCCCGATACTGCTTACAAGATCAAAGCATAGATACAGAGAAGCGCTGAGGCGTTTAATGGGAACTTTGTAAAGTGGAACTATTGTGCATTTACAGAATTTACAGTCCTCTTATTTAAAAGACCAAGAGAGATCTTATTTTTGCCTATGGGACTTGTATTTGGGACTTTGTTCTAAGAACGCAAGTCGTCGGGCTGTCAGTGCGCAACTGAGCTGTCAAACTGCGGACTATAGTAACAAGATTTTAAGTCGCTACATATATTGAGACTTTAAATGTTTAAAACACTGTTGCAACTACCACTCTGGCTCCTAGTGGCTTTAGTTTAAAAAGTAGAGGACTCTGCGAACCTTCCTTTTGTCTTGGAATTACAAATTAAAAAAAGAGATCACAGAAACTTTAAATGACGGAAAAATTCTCTCCTTCCCTGAAATTTTAAGATACTCCCCCTAGAGGATTGTGGAGTTACAGAGGCCTGGGAAACATACTTTGTTTGGAATTTTTGTGGTTTAATTGTTTGTACTCTGGACCTGCTTTCTCATGGAATAAAGGATAACTTGACCTTGAACAAGAGGCAGGTGTGGAATGAGTGGCACAGGGAAAACAAGAGCAGCCAAAGCTAAAGAAAGAGAAAAAGAAAAAGAAAAAGAAAGGAAGCCTGTGCAACTTGTCCAAACAACTTTAGCTCATCATCGTAGATCATCTGTTCCAACCGTCCTGACAGCACAGGAGGTGGAGGCCGAACAGCCTGCTGAAGAGGACATGGCAACAGGAGGATCTGACACAGTTTTGAAACAAATTTTAGAACAATTAGCAATTCTAAATCAAAAAGTGGACAATCAATCATTAAAAATAGACCAAGCAACATCTACTATTGGTGCATTATCTGAAAAGGTCTCTCAGAATACACAGGCAATTGAGAATTTACAAGGAGCTACAGCTGAAAATCATAAATTAGCTGTGGAAGCCTATCAAAAAGCGGAGCAAGCAAGTAAAAAAGTTGATGAGATTAAAGGTGAAATCAAGCCTCTGCAAAGACAGGTAGGGGAACAACAGGCCTACCTGTCGATGGTGGAATTGAGAAACAAGGAGAATAACCTTAGGTTGAGAGCTGTCCCAGAATTGGAGGAAGGCAACTTGGAGGGATTCTTGACACTTTTATTCTCCAAATTTTGGGGAATAGAAGAGGATAAAGATTTTAAAATTGTGACTGCATTTAGACTGGGCAGATCGGTGAAGAAAGACAAGTCCAGAGACTGTTTGGTTATTTTGAGATCAAGAGAAGAAAGAGACAAGATACTAGGCCTACATTTCAAAAAATCTCTAGAGATAGAAGGCAAAAAGGCTGAAATTTACAGAGATATACCCAAATTGTTATTGGATCTTAGAGCCTCATACATAGAACTGGCAAAGCTGTTGAGAAACAACACAATCCCATATAGGTGGGAGTTCCCGCAAGGACTATCATTTAGTTATAAAGGAAGGAAAATAAGAATCAGAACACCAGAGGACCAGCAGAAGTTTCTTCACGACAACGGGGAAGACCTCCAGAAAGGAGCAGTTGCGTCTTGGCCACCTCCACTACCAGAAACCAAACAGCCTGGAGCTGGACCATCACTGCCACCGCCGGGAACGGGGGAACTAGACACCCCATTGTAAGGCCTATAAACTGATTCAGGATGTCTCTGCAACTTCTCAGCTGGAATATAAATGGCGGAAATTCTCCAGAAAAAAGAAGGAAAGTATTTCACATTTTGAAGAAAGAACAATTGGACATTATTTGCCTGCAAGAAACACATGTGACAAGGCTCCATCGGAAAGTGCTAATTAACAAAAGGCTAGGCCAAGAATTTATCTCTTCGGACAGAGTTAAGAAAAGAGGAGTAGTGATATATGCAAAGGAGAGCCTGTCACCGAAATTTCTATTTAAAGATGAACAAGGCAGAATCTTGGCTATTGAAATTTACACACATGGAGAAAAATTGTTGATATTAGGAATCTACGCACCAAATGATGGAAAATCGGAATTTTTTAAGAAGCTGCATGAGACTTTACTGGACTATCTAGACTATAACAACATTATTATGTTGGGAGATATGAATGGGGTCGTCTCTGTAAATATGGATAAGTCGCAGAGTGCAAATATAACAAAAGAAGGCAGACTACCTAAAACTTTTTTTGAAATGACAGACAATATGGATTTGATTGATATATGGAGAGTCAAGAACCCCCTAGGAAAAGAAGGAACTTTCTTTTCTGAAGCTCATCTGTCATGGACACGAATCGACCAAATATGGACAACTAAAGGACTGGCACCTAAAACTAGAAAAGTGGAAATTTGCCCAAAAACTTGCTCCGACCATAATGCTTTGAAAATGGAACTGAGACTAAACATAACCGGATCCTTCCGATGGAAAATGAATGACACTTTATTTAGAGATCAGGAGATTGTGAAGAAGGCCCAAAAAACTTTGAAAGACTACTTTGAGATAAATCTAAACACTACGGTGGAAAAAAGAACAATCTGGGACGCAAGTAAAGCGGTCATGAGAGGGTTTCTAATACAACAAAACACCGTAAAGAGAAGACTCTGGAATGAAAAGAAGCAGAAGATACTGGAGAGAATAAGTGAAGGTGAAAGGAAATTAAGATCCAGGCCCAAGTCTAAGGAAGTGCTGAGAGAAGTGAAATTTTTCCAGGCCCAATATATGAAACTGATAAACCAAGAAGTGGAGTGGAAAATTAAACAAATGAGACAAAGATCTTTCGAATCAGCTAACAAGTGTGGGAAGCTGCTAGCATGGCAGTTGAAAAAAAGACAAAAACTAAATACAGTCACAAATCTAGAGATTGAAGGGAGAATGGTTCAGAAGCCTGAAGAAATTAGGAAATGTTTCCAGAGATATTTCAAAGATCTTTATGCACAAGGGCCGCAGAAAGAATCTGAGATGGATCAATTTATTAAAATTAACGGATTACAAAAAATTTCCCAGGAAATGAGAACAATCCTGAATGTTAAAGTTTCACAGCAGGAAATCGAGAGTGCCATACAGAACCTCCAATTAGGCAAATCTCCAGGCCCTGATGGACTTACCTCCAAATATTATAAGGTTTTGAAGGACTATTTGATACAACCCTTGACGGAGGTATGTAACCAGATCATGGAGGGTAAGAAGGCACCAGAAACGTGGAAAGAAGCTTTCATCACATTGATTCCTAAAACAGAAACTGAAAAGACTCAACTTAAGAACTACCGTCCCATCTCACTCCTAAATGTGGATTACAAAATTTTTGCAGATATCTTGGCTAATAGATTTAAAAAAGTATTGAACGAAGTGATCCATAAAGACCAAGCAGGTTTTCTCCCGGGTAGGCATTTGTTTGACAACACGAGAAACATTATTGACATTTTGGAACTCTTACAAACAAATATTAACACTAGAGCGGTGTTAATTTTTATTGATGCGGAGAAAGCCTTTGACAACATTTCTTGGATGTTCATGAAGAAAAATTTGGAAGGGATGGGAGTGGGACGGGGGTTTGAAAATGGTATAGAAGCAATATATTCAGATCAAAAAGCTAAATTGATAGTAAACAATGTGGTGACGGAGGAATTCAATATTGAAAAAGGGACACGACAAGGGTGCCCTCTATCCCCATTATTGTTTATCTCGGTCCTGGAGGTGCTTTTGAACATGATTAGAAGAGACCGGTCAGTTCGGGGCATTGAGGTTGGAGTAAAACAATATAAATTGAAAGCATTCGCAGATGATTTGGTATTAACTTTACAGGAGCCAGTTCCTAGCACAAAAAGAGTTTTGGATTTAATTTCTGATTATGGTCGGGTGGCGGGATTTAAGCTGAATAAGCAAAAGACTAAGGTCTTAGCAAAGAACCTAACGTCTACAGAAGCAGATGAGTTTTTGAAAGAGACAGGATTAAATGTGGTTAAAAAGGTAAAATACCTAGGGGTGTACCTGACTTCTAAAAACTTGAATTTGTTTAAGGACAACTATGAGAAATGTTGGTCAGAAATTAAAAGGGATTTGGAAATCTGGACAAGACTAAAACTTTCCTTGTTAGGCCGAATAGCAGCTATAAAGATGAATGTTTTGCCGAAAATGTTATTTTTGTTTCAGACCCTGCAGATTGTGGACAAAGTGGTATGTTTTGGAAAGTGGCAGAAGGATATCTCTAAGTTCGTTTGGCAGGGCAAAAAGCCCCGAATTAAGTTTAAAATATTAACAGATGCGAAAGAAAGGGGGGGATTTGCCCTGCCAGACTTGAGGTTATACTATGAATCTACAGCCTTCTGCTGGATGAAAGATTGGTTTTTGTTAGAGAACACTGATGTCCTAGATCTGGAAGGGTTTGATAATGCTTTTGGGTGGCATGCGTATTTGTGGTATGACAAGGTTAAAGTTCATAAAATGTTCAAAAACCATATTGTTAGAAGAGCAATTTTTATGGTCTGGACAAAATATAAAGACTTATTGGAGAGCAAAACACCAAGGTGGCTTTCACCGGCGGAGGCCAAGGCACATAAGAGACTTAACATGGAGGCCTACTGGCCAAAATATTGGGAATTAATTGAAAAAGATGGTGACAATTGGAAGCTGCAGAGTTTTGAAAGTGTAAAAAGCAAGGTGCGAGACTGGTTGCATTATGCTCAAATTCGGGAAATTTTCAAAACAGATAAAAAGGTTGGGTTTCAGGTGGAAAAATCGAAATTAGAGACAGAATTGTTAGAACCTAAAGACAAATTACTTTCAAGAATGTATAACTTGCTGCTTAAATGGAATACACAGGATGAGACAGTCAAATCCGCCATGATAAAGTGGGCACAGGATATTGGACATAACATTAAGTTTGAGGACTGGGAAAGGCTATGGACCACCGGATTGAAATTCACGGCATGTAGTGCCCTGAAAGAAAATATTATGAAAATGATATACCGGTGGTACATGACCCCAGTCAAGCTTGCTAAGATATATCACCTGTCTGATAATAAGTGTTGGAAGTGTAAAGAGGCGGAAGGGACGTTCTTTCATCTCTGGTGGACATGTCCGAAAGTGAAGGCCTTTTGGGAAATGATCTATAATGAGTTAAAAAAGGTATTCAGATATACCTTGCCTAAGAAACCGGAGGCCTTCCTTCTGGGCATTGTAGACCAGAATGTGTTAAAGAAGGATAGAACCTTTTTTATGTATGCTACAACAGCAGCAAGAATTCTCATCGCAAAGTGTTGGAAGACACAAGATTTACCCACACTGGAGGAATGGCAGACGCAGTTGATGGACTATATGGAACTGGCTGAAATGACTGGCAGAATCCAAGACTTGGGAGAAGAAACAATGGAAGAGGACTGGAAAAAATTTAAGGACTATTTGCAAAAATATTATAAGTTGTATGAATGTTAAGAAAATGCACTTTTTAGGAAATACTAGCCCCAGCAATGGTAATCAGGTGAAATGAAAACTAAGGCACAAGAAGATAGAGGTGAAATTAAGAAAAAATTTTATTGCATTATGTTTTAATCACAATACATAAGATCATGGTTATAATAACTCTGACTTTGGTAACACGATGAATTGAAAGATACAATAAGTAACGAAATAAGATAACAAATAGCTGAAGACTTTGTATTATGAACATTGGGTTACAAATATACTGAAATGGGTAACATGACAAAATGAAAGATACAATAAGTGACGAAATAAGATAATAAAATGCTGAAGTTGGTATTATAAATAATGCAGATTCGGGAAGATGTGGGGAAGTCCAAAAGATTCTGTAAAAGAAATATGATTTATGAAACTCTTGTATTTTATTTTTTTGTTTTTTTTCTTATTCTGTAAAATCAATAAAAATCTTATTAAAAAAAACACATTCAGCCGCCCTACAGCTGGGGCGGGGGGAGGCAGTGGGTGGACCATTTGGGCAGTGGTGCACCAAAGCCACCACATCTCGCTCAGGAGAGATGCATAGCTCAGGCATGGGTGCAAGCCCCACGGCGAGTGCCGCCCAGCATTTTGTCACCCCCCTCAGTGGTGACACCTGGGGCGGCCCGCCCCCTCTTCCTCCACCCCTGCTTATGAGGAGTGCTTGAAGGAGCTGGGTATGTTGAGCCTGGAAAAGAAGAGACGGAGAGGAGATTTGATAGCCATCTTCAAATATCTCAAGGGCTGTCTCACGGAGGAGGGAGCATGCTTGTTTTCTCCTGCTCTGGAGGGTAGGGCTCATACCAATGGCTTCAAGTTGCAAGAAAGGAGATTCCAACTAAGCATCAGGGAAAACCTTCTGACAGTAAGAGCTGTTTGGTAGTGGAACAGACTCCCATGAGAGTTTGTGGGCTCTCCTTCCTTGGAGGTTTTTAAACAGAGGTTGGATGGCCATGTGTCATGGATACTTTAGCTGAGATTCCTGCATTGCAGGGGTTGGACTGGATGACCCTCGGGGTCCCTTCCAACTCTAAGATTCTATGTACATTCTGGTACACTTTACTTACCTGGAGATGTGCAGAGTTTGAAGGGTGGGTGGACAGTGCAAATTAAGTAAGTCCATCTTGAAATGTGAACTGAGTTTAATTTCTTCCCCATCACTAACTGCACACTATGTAGACATGCATGGAATTGCAGGTGCATGTTGAGGAATTTAAGACTATGCAGTCAGATGAACCACACTGCAACTTACTTCTGAGGAATCACCCAGAGCTGGATTGAACATATTGTTGTGATGCTTGTGGGGGGTGGGGTAGGCTGTGTGCCTGAGCCCCTTCTAATTCCTGGACCCAGCATGGGTTACAATCTAATGGAGGATCCCGCTGTTGAAGTAGCCAGGCAAGGACCATCATGACCCC